>NC_138150.1:32742852-33085352 GCF_964199315.1 Orbicella franksi | reverse complement strand
CCCTGATCTGTTCAACCTAGTGACGAAAGTGCGCATGCCCGAGAAAGTGAAGAAAGATCTCTGCGATCAAAGCGTCATTGGTAACAAGCTGTTCGGAACATTCGTTAAGGAACGGATACAGACAGCCGAGAAGAGCATCTGGGACGTGATGAAGAAGCGCAAGCTCCTAACGTGGAAGACTACTGGGAAAACAGTTAGGGTGGCTACAAAGGATAAGATCACCGAGCTAAAGGAAGATCGATGTCTCTTCGCGCGGATGATGGTAATCTGCAAGTCCCGTCCAGAGATAGACACCAAAGAGGCAGTGGGAGCGTGCGAGTTCTCGGTAGTTCCACGATCAATGTTTGCCGCCGATGGCAATATGCTGCACTGTTCCGCAAAGAGCGCCTTGATGAGTATTCTAGAGAAGCTGCCAAGTGACAGATCAGTTGCGCAGGCTGAACCCACTGACCAGTTCGCTAATGCAGATGTGCAGATCAAGGTTTCCATTGTAGATGGTATGGCCGAAGTACAAGCACTGGAAAAACCGGATTGGATCAAGACTTGCTCGGATCTGGCCAATCATTTCACTGTGACGATCTTCAACAAGTACAAGGAGGCAGATGAAATTCGTCTTATTTTCGACAGGTTTGTCACTCCCGCTGATATTTACCTTGTAACCTTTGTGTTTATATTAGATATAATTACTTACATTAGTGGGCACGTTATTCTGCTTTTAGGTATGATGTACCATTGTCTTTAAAGACCGCAACTCGCGGATTTCGTCAGGGATGCTTGGAACCTATCAGCTACAAGATTACTGACACCACTCAGATTTCCAAGGTATACTATTAACGGTTTTTCATACAAAAGCAATGATCCTATATATAATGTACTACAAGAAGAATAGGGCCAGATATAGAGGTAAAGACACTAAAACTAGTACACCCTTTCTTATGCAGGTACCGATGAAGAGACTTTTGGCACATGTCAGCACCAAGGATGAACTGACGCAATATCTTGCCAGCAAGACTCTAGAGAAGGGGCGTCAGAATGGTTTGCACGTGGTGGTTGCATGGAGCAGTAAGTGTAGGGCAACACACAAGGATATGGCGTACCTCGATAGCGACCAAGAGGAGGCAGATACCAAAATACTGCTACATGCAGTAGATGCCACCACATCAGGAGCTACGAGTATCAAGATCTTTTCGCCGGACACTGACGTGTTTGTACTGGCCCTTAGACGTTACCCGGAGCTATGAGCGGACACTTCATTCGTCACTGGAAGAGGACAGCACCACCGAACTATCCAGCTTTGTCCAATTGTCCGCGCTTTAGGAGCAGCTAGAACGGCAGCACTATCTGGCTTTCATGCCTGGAGCGGAGCTGATGTCACTGGAAACTTTGCATTTAAAGGAAAGCTGGAATGCTGGAAAGCGTTTCTTGAAGCTGATGAAGAATGTGTCACTGCACTTGCAGATCTCGGCTCTACCGTTGTTCCCACAGTGGGCATGTTCTATGCAATAGAGAAGCTAGTGTGCCAACTTTACCTGCCCAAGACTAAGATATCCAGCCTGAAAGATCTAAGGTGGCTCCTCTTTCGAAGAAAACAGGCCGAGTCAGAACGACTACCGCCTACACAAGCTGCTCTCCGAGAGGCCATTAAGCGAGCGCATTACCAAGCCATGATCTGGGCCAATGACAAAGTCCCTAATCCAGACCTTCCATCACCAGAGAACTATGGATGGAAAAAGGACAAAGGTTATTATAAATTAACAGTTGATATAGTAATAGACTCTCAAGTTCGACACTGCAGATCGAGATGACTTTAATGCATTGCCTTATTCTTTTATATTTCAGACAAATGGATGCCGGTGATGACGAAACTGCAGCCGGCACCCGACGCTGTTCTTTATCTTGTCAAGTGTGGCTGTGGGAAGGACAAATGCAGAAACAACAGGTGCAGCTGTCGAAGGGCGGGTCTCACTAGCACAGATCTATGCAGCTGCAGCAATGACGAGACAGGGGAAGCGTGTGACAATGTCGATATGATTGAGAATGATAGCTGTGATGATGAAACATCGGATGAGCAGGACGATGACAACAAGGAAGACGAGGATGATGAATGATTCTTACCTGACATCTATGTTCTGTAGACTGCAATGCATTATGGGCTCAGTTGTGTTATTTTTAAAGCAGTTATTATCACCAAAAGCCTGACTAGGTTCTGGGTAGTAATAATTATATATACCTGTAAACCTGCTATGGTTAACATTACGCCCTCGGAGCAACCTTAATTATCGCTAACATATCGAATAGCTGATATAAGGCCTGGTCTAAACGTCAAGCCGAACCTAATTCCATTTGGTTTTATGATAGCGCGACGCTAGCACGGCAGAGGTTCTAAAAGCCAATTTGGTTAGTTCTGTTTTCATCTAGTTGTATTTCTTCTTCGCACCGAAAGCCCTAATTTTCGGAAAGGAATTTGGTTCAGCACGACGTTGGCTCGACGCTTAGAACAGGCCTAACAAGTGCCGAGGAGCTCAGCCTCACTTTCATGTCGTCTTACGTGAACAAAACCTATTCAAATGTAGTTTAATTCACGTGAACAAAAAATATCATGTAGTTCACTTGTTGTAGTCATTTTTGTCAACAACTCGAGAAAAAGAAATATGCTTTTAATGCTTATTTGAAGACAACAAACGACCAGCCTCGCTTTCGTGCAGTGTTGATCACGTGATCAGTATTTACTACTTAAGTCTATGAATGTGTATTAGATAGACTATATTAAAGATTCCTGGTAATTTTGTGGAAATTTATTGTAGTTAATTGTATTTACACGCCATTTTATGTTCGAGCCTCGATTCCATGTTGAGCCATATGGGTCTAAAAATAGACCCCCCATAGCAGCCGCCGGTGCAGGTTACAAAATTGCCGACAACAGTTTTTGTGTTCCTTAGGGTCCCCTTAAAACGTCTGGGTAGGTGGTTTGCTTTCACCATAAAAATCCCACGGGATTACATATGCTCCCTGACTAACAGGTAAACGGGCGCACGCTGGGTTTTCAGGTTGTAGGCCGAAATATAGCCCCACTTTATTTTAAGACTGAAAGTGTACACGAAACCGCCTTAAGCGCATCGAAATTTTTGGCCACTATGGCTCGATCTGCCAAAACTTGGGGGATATTTTCCAGTCCCGGGGACTCTACCCTAACTCTAGATGGCCTTAAATTTCAGTAAAATGGTCACAGGTAACAGGAGCGCACGGTCGGTGTCGAGCTTCTAGGACGAAATGTAGCCCCAGTTCATTTTAACACTGAAAGAGTAAACGAAACTGCCGTAGGTTTATCGTAATTTTAAGAAAGTATGGCTCAATTTGCCGAAACTTGGATGATAGCTTCCAGTCTCGAGGATTCTAAACTATCTCCTGATGGACTTAGTTCTTAGTGAAATGGACACAGGTAAAAGGAGACCACGCTCGGTGTCGAGCTTGTAGAACCGAAATATAGCCCCACTTCATTTTCGGAGTAAACGAGTAGCCGAGACCGCCTTACGCGCATCGTGATTTTGAGCATCTTTGGCTCGATTTGCCGGAATTCGGGGAATATTTTCCAGTCCCGAGGACTCTATGCTAACTCCTGATGAACTTAGTTTTCAGTGATATGTACACAGGCAAAAGAAGCACACGCTCGGTGTTGAGCTTGTCGGCCGAAATATAGCCCCACTTCATTTTAAGACTGAAAGAGTAGCCGAGACCGCCTTACGCGCATCGTGATTTTGAGCAACTTTGGCTCGATCTGCCAGAACTTTGGGAAATATTTTCCAGTCCCAAGGACTCTAAACTAACTCCTGATGGCCTAAGATGTCCGTGAAATGGACACAGGTAAAATTAGCGCACGCCCGGTCTCGAGCTTCTAGGTCGAAATATAGCCCCGCTTAATTTTAAGACTGAAAGAGTAGCCGAGACCGCCTTACGCGCATTGTGATTTTGGGCCACTTTTGCTCGATTTCCCGGAAGTTGGCAAATAATTTAAAGTCCCGGGGACGCTAAACTAACTCCCGATGACCTTGGTTTGCAGTTTAATGAACACAGCAAAACATTCTGAACGCTCACCTTCGAGCTTCAGGGCCGAAATATAGCCCTACTTAAATTAAAGACTGAAAGAATAGCCGAGAGCCCGTTACGCGCATCGTAATTTTCATCAACTTCGGCGCCATTTCCTGGAACTTGGAGAATATTTTCCAGTCCCGGGGACTCTAAACTAACTCCTGATGGCCTTGGTTTGCAGTGAAATGGACACAGCAAAACTTTTTGAACGCTCACTTTCGAGCTTGTGGGCCTAAATATAGCCACACTTCACTTTAAGACTGAAACAGTAGCCGAGACCGCGTTACGCGCATCGTGATTTTGATCAACTTCTACTCGCTTTCCTCGAACTTGGGGAATATTTTCCAGTCCCGGGGACTCTAAACTAACTCCCGATGGCCATGGTTTGCAGTGAAATTCACACAGCACAAGTTTTTGAAGGCACACTTTCGAGCTTCTAGGCCGAAATATAGTCCCACATGACTTACGACTTAAAGAGTAGCCGAGACCGGCGTGCGCGCATCGTGATTTTGACCAACTTCGGGTCGATATTCCAGAACTTGGGGGATACTTTCCAGTCCCAGGGACTCTAAACTAACTCTTGATGGCCTGGGTTTGCAGTGAAATGAAGACACCAAAACATTTTGCACGCTCACCTTCAAGCTTCTGGGCCGAAATATAGCCCACTTTACTTTAATACTGAAGAAGTAGCCGAGACCACCTTACGCGCATCGTGATTTTGACAAACTTCGGGTGGATTTCCCGGAACTTGGGGTATATTTTCCAGTCGCTTGGACGCTAAACTAGGTGCTGCTGGCCTTGTTTTGCAGTGAAATGGACACAGCAAAGCTTTTTGAACGCTCACTTTCGCGCTTGTGGGCCGAAATATAGCCATACTTCACTTTAAGACTGAAACAGTAGCCGAGACCACGTTTCGCGCATCGTGATTTTGATCAACTTCGGCTCGATTTCCCGGAACTTGCGAAATATTTTCCAGTCACGGGGACTCTAAACTAACTCGTGCTGCTCTTGGTTTGCAGTGAAACGGAAACAGAAAAAGTTTTTGGACGCATACTTTCGAGCTTCTGGACCGAAATAGAACCCCACTTCACTTGAAGACTGAAAGAGTAGCCGAGACCGCCTTACGTGCATCGTGATTTTGAGCAACTTCGTCTCGATTTGCCGGAACTAAGGGGATGTATTCCAGTTCTGAGGACTCTAAACTAATTCCTGATGGCCTTGGTTTGCAGTAAAATGGACCCAGCAAAACTTTTTGAATGCCCAATTTCGAGCTTCTGGGCCAAAATATAGACCCCCATTACTTTAACACTGAAAGAGTAGCCGAGACCGCCTTACGCGCATCATGATTTTGTTAAACTTCGGGTTGATTTCCCGGAATTCGGGGAATATTTTCCAGTCCCGGGGACTCTCACCTAAATCCTGCTTGTCTTGGTTCGCAGTGAAATGGACACAGCGAAAGTTTTTGAACGCTCACTCTCGAGCTTGTGGGCCGAAATAGAGCCCCATTTTACTTTAAGAATGAAAGAGTAGGCGAGACCGTCTTGAGCGAATCCTGATTTTGACCAATTTCGCGTTTATTTCCCGAAACTTGGGGGATATATTCCAGTCAAAGGGACTCTAGAGTAACTGCTGATGGCCTTGGTTTTCACTGAAATCGACAGAGCACAACTTTGGAGCTTCTGGGCAGAAATATAGCCCCACTTTACTTTAAGACTGAAAGAGTAGATGAGACCGCCTTACGCGCATCGTAATTTTGACGAACTTGGAATGGATTTCCCGGAACATGGGGGATATTTTACAGTCCCTTGGACGCTAAACTAAGTCCTGATGGCCTTGTTTTGAAGTAACACGGACACAACAAAACTTTTTGAACGCTCACTTTCTAGCTTGTGGGCCGAAATATAGCCACACTTCACTTTAGGACTGACACAGTAGCCGACACCGCCGTAAGCGCACGGTGATTTTGACCAACTTCGGCTCGATTTGCCGGACCTTGGGGGATATTTTCTAGTTTCGGGGACTCTAAACTAACTCCTGATTGTCTTGGTCTTCAGTGAAATGGACAGAGCGAAACTTTTTGAACGCTCACTCTCGAGCTTCTGGACCGAAATATAGCCCCACTTTACCTTAAGACCGAAAGAGTAGCCGAGACAGTCTTGCGCAAATCGTGATTTTGACCAACTTCGGGTCGGTTTCCCGGAACTTGGGGGATATACTCCATTTCCGCGGGCTCTAAGCTAACTCCTGATGGCCTTGGTTTTCAGTGAAATGGACAAAGGAAAGGTTTTTGAACACTCTCTTTGTAGCTTCTGGGCCGAAATAGAATCCCACTTCACTTTCAGACTGAAATAGTAGCCGAGACTGCCTCACGTGCATCGTCAGTTAGACCAGGTTCAGCTCGATTTCACGCAACTTTTGGGATATTTTCCAGTCCGGGGGACTGTAAACTAACTCCGGATGGCCTTGGTTTGCACTGAAATGCGCACAGCATAACTTTTTCAACGCCCGCTTTGGAGCTCCTGGGCCGAAATATAGCCCCACTTCAATTTAAGACTGAAAGAGTAGCCGAGATCGCCTTACGCGCATCGTGATTTTGATCATTTTCGGATCGATTTCTCGGAACTTGGCGGATATTTTCCAGTCCCGGGGACTGTAAACTAACTCCTGATCGCCTTGCTTTTCATTGAAATGGACAGAGCAAAACTTTTTGAACGCTCACTTTTCAGCTTCTGGGCCGAAATATAGCCACACTTGACTTTAAGACTGAAACAGTAGCCGAGACCGCATTTCGCGCATCGTGATTTTTGATCAACTTCGGCTCCCTTTCCCGGAACTTGGGGAATATTTTCCAGTCCCGGGGAACCTAAACTAACTTTTGATAGCTTTGGTTTGCAGTGAAATGCACACAGCAAAACTTTTTGAACGCTCACTTTCGAGCTTCTGGACAGAAATATAGCCCCACTTCACTTTAAGACTGAAAGGGTAGCCGAGACCGCTTTGGGAGAACCGTGATTTTGACCAACTTCAGCTCGAGTTACCGGAACTTGGGGAATATTTTCCAGTCCCAGGAACGCTAAACTAACTCTTGATGGCCTTGTTTTTCAGTCAAAGAACACAGCAAAACTTTTTGAACGCTCACTTTCGGGCTTCTGGGCCGAAATATAGCCCCACTTCACTTTAAGACTGATACAGTAGCCGATACCGCATTTCGCGCATCGTGATTTTGATCAACTTCGGTTCGATTCTCCGGAACTTGGGATATATTTTTCAGTCCCGGGGACTCTAAACTAACCCCTGATGGCCTTGGTTTGCAGTGAAATGGACACAGCAAAACTTTTTGAACGCTCACTTTCGGGCTTCTGGCCCGAAATATAGCCCCACTTCACTTTAAGACAGAAAGAGTAGCCGAGACCACTTTTGCGGCATCGTGATTTTGAGCAACCCCGGCTCAATTTCCCGGACCTTGGGGCGTATTATATTGTCCCGGGGACGCTAAACTAACTCCTGATGGCCTTGGTTTGCAGTGAAATGAACACAGCAAAACTTTTTGAACGCTCACTTTCGGGCTTCTGGCCCGAAATATAGCCCCACTTCACTTTAAGACTGAAAGAGTAGCCGAGACTACCTTACGCAAATCGTGATTTTGACCAACTTCGCCTCGATTTCCGGGAAGTTCGGGGATACCTTCCAGTCCCGGGGACTCTAAAGTAGGTCCTGATGGCTTTGGTTTGTAGTGAAATAAACACAGGGAAACTTTTTGAACGCTCACTTTCAAGCTCCTGGGCAGGAATAAAGCCTCACTTCGCTTTAAGACTGAAACAGTAACCGAGACCGCCTAACGCGCACCGTGATTTTTATCAACTTCGGCTAAATTTCCCTGAACTTGGGGGATATTTTCCAGTCCGGAGGACTCTTAAGTAACCCCTGATGGCCCTCGTTTCCATTGAAATGGATAGAGCAAAACTTTTCGAAGCTCACTTTTGAGCTTCTGGGCCGAAATATAGCCCCACTTTCCTTTAAGACTGACAGAGTAGCCGAGACCGTCTTACACGTATCGTGATTTTGACCAACTTCCGTGCGATTTCCCGGAACTTCGGGGATATATTCCAGTCCCGGGGATTCTAAACTAACTGCTGATGGCTTTGGTTTGCAGTGAAATGGACACAGCACATTTTTTTGAACGCTTACTTTCGAGCTTCTCGGCCGAAATATAGCCCTACTTCACTTTAAGACTGAAATAGTAGCCGAGACCGCCTTAAGAGCATCGTAATTTTGACCAACTTCGGCTCGATTTTCCGGAAGTTGGCGAATATTTTCAATTCCCGGGGAAGCTAAACTACCTTCCGATGGTCTTAGTTTGCAGTTAAATGGACACAGCAAAACTTTTTGAACGCTCACTTTCGAGCTTATGGGTGGAAATATAGCCCCACTTAACTTTAAGACTGAAAGAGTAGCCGAGACCGCGCATCGTGATTTTGGGATACTTCGGCTGGATTTCCCGCAAATAGGGGGATATTTTCCAGTCCCGGGGACTCTAAACTAACTCCTGATGGCCTTGGTTTCCAGTGAAATGGACACAGGAACACTTTTTGAACGCGCACTTTCGAGCTTGCTGGCCGAAATATAGCCCTACTTCTTTTTAAGACTGAAAGAGTAGGCGGGAGCGCCTTACGCGCATTGTGATTTTGAGGATCTTCGGCTCGATCTGGCGAAACTTGGAAGATATTTTCCAGTCCCAAAGTCTCTAAACTCACTCCTGATTGTCTAAGATGTGAGTGAGATAGAGACAAAACTTTTTGAATCCTTACTTTCGAGCTTCTGGAGTTAAATCTAAGCCCACTTTACCTTAAGACTGAAAGAGTAGCCGAGACCGCCGTACGCGCGTCGTGAATTTGACCAACTTCGGTTAAATTTCCCGGAACTTGGGAGATATTTTCCAGTCCCGGGGACTCTAAACTGACCCCCGACGTCCTTGGTCTGCTGTAAAATGGACACACCAAACTTTTTGAACGCTCATTTTTTAGCTTCTGGGCCGAAATATAGCTCCACTTCACTTTAAGAGTGAAAGAGTAGCCGAGACCGCCTTGCGCCCATCGTAATTTTGACCAACTTCCGTTAAATTTCACGGAACTTGGGGGATATTTTCCAGTCCCGGGGACTCTAAACTGACCTCCGACGTCCTTGGTCTGCAGTAAAATGGACACAGCAAAACTTTTTGAACGCTCACTTTTGAGCTTCTGGGCCGAAATATTGCACCCAGGTCACTTTAAGAATGAACGAATAACCGGGACCGCCTTACGCGTATCGTGATTTTGACCAACTTTGGCTCGATTTCCCGGGAAATGGGGGATATTTTCCGCTGCCGGGGACTCTAAACTAACTCCTGATTGCCTTGGTTTGCAGTGAAATGGACACAGCACAACTTTTTGAACGCCCACGTTTGAGCTTCTGGGCGAAAGCATAGCCCTACTTCACTTTAAGACTGAAAGAGTAGCCGAGACCGCCTTACGCGCATCGTGATTTTGGGCTACTTCGGCTCGATTTCCCGGAACTTGGGAGATAAGTCCCAGTCCCGGCCACTCTAAACTAATACCTGATGGCCTTGGTTTTCAGTGAAATGGACACAGCCAAACTCTTTGAACGTTCACTTTGGAGCTTCTGGGCCGAAATATAGCCCCACTTCACTTTAAGACTGAAAGAGTAGCCGGGACCGCCTTACGCGCATGGTAATTTTGTCGAACTTCGGCTTGATTTCCTGGGACTTGGGGGATATTTTCCAGTCTCGGAAGCTCTAAAGTAACTCCTGAATGCCTTCGTTTTTAGTGAAATGGACACAGGTAAAAGGGGCGCACGCTAGGTTTCCAGGTTGTAGGCCGAAATATATGCCCACTTTATTTTAAGACTGAAAGTGTACACGAAACCGCCTTAAGCGCATCGAAATTTTTAGCCACTATGGCTCGATCTGCCAAAACTTGGGGGATATTTTCCAGTCCCGGGGACTCTACCCTAACTCTTGATGGTCTTAGATTTCAGTCAAATGGTGACAGGTAACAGGAGCGCACGCTCGGTGTCGAGCTTCTAGGACGAAATGTAGCCCCAGTTCATTTTAACACTGAAAGAGTAAACGAAACTACCATACGCTTATGGTAATTTTAAGAAAGTATGGCTCAATTTGCCGAAACTTGGAGGCTAGCTTCCAGCCTCGACGACTCTAAACTGTCTCCTGATGGACTTAGTTCTTAGTGAAATGGACACAGGTAAAAGGAGACCACGCTCTGTGTCGAGCTTGTAGAACCGAAATATAGCCCCACTTCATTTTCGGAGTAAACGAGTAGCCGAGACCGCCTTACGCGCATCGTGATTTTGAGCATCTTTGGCTCGATTTGCCGGAATTCGGGGAATATTTTCCAGTCCCGAGGACTCTATGCTAACTCCTGATGAACTTAGTTTTCAGTGATATGTACACAGGCAAAAGGAGCGCACGCTCGGTGTTGAGCTTGTCGGCCGAAATATAGCCCCACTTCATTTTAAGACTGAAAGAGTAGCCGAGACCGCCTTACGCGCATCGTGATTTTGAGCAACTTTGGCTCGATCTGCCAGAATTTTGGGAAATATTTTCCAGTCCCAAGGACTCTAAACTAACTCTTGATGGCCTAAGATGTCAGTGAAATGGACACAGGTAAAATTAGCGCACGCCCGGTCTCGAGCTTCAAGGTCGAAATATAGCCCCCCTTAATTTTAAGACTGAAAGAGTAGCTGAGACCGCCTTACGCGCATCGTGATTTTGGGCCACTTTTGCTCGATTTCCCGGAAGTTGGCGAATAATTTAAAGTCCCGGGGACGCTAAACTAACTCCCGATGACCTTGGTTTGCAGTTTAATGAACACAGCAAAACATTCTGAATGCTCACCTTCGAGCTTCAGGGCCGAAATATAGCCCTACTTAAATTAAAGACTGAAAGAATAGCCGAGAGCCCGTTACGCGCATCGTAATTTTCATCAACTTCGGCGCCTTTTCCTGGAACTTGGAGAATATTTTCCAGTCCCGGGGACTCTAAACTAACTCCTGATGGCCTTGGTTTGCTGTGAAATGGACACAGCAAAGCTTTTTGAACGCTCACTTTCGAGCTTGTGGGCCGAAATATAGCCATACTTCACTTGAAGACTGAAACAGTAGCCGAGACCACGTTTCGCGCGTCGTGATTTTGATCAACCTCGGCTCGATTTCCCGGAATTTGCGAAATATTTTCCAGTCCCGGGGACTCTAAACTAACTCGTGCTGGTCCTGGTTTGCAGTGAAACGGAAACAGAAAAAGTTTTTGAACGCATACTTTCGAGCTTCTGGACCAAAATAGAACCACACTTCACTTGAACACTAAAGGAGTAGCCGAGACCACCTTACATGCATCGTGATTGTGAGAACCTTCGGCTCGATTTGCCGGAACTAAGGGGATATATTCCAGTTCTGAGGACTCTAAACTAATTCCTGATGGCCTTGGTTTGCAGTGAAATGGACACAGCGAAAGTTTTTGAACGCTCACTCTCGAGCTTCTGGGCCGAAATAGAGCCCCATTTTACTTTAAGACTGAAAGAGTAGGCGAGACCGCCTTGAGCGAATCAAGATTTTGACCAATTTCGCGTTTATTTCCCGAAACTTGGGGGATATATTCCAGTCAAACGGACTCTAAAGTAACTGCTGATGGCCTTGGTTTTCACTGAAATGGACAGAGCACAACTTTGGAGCTTCTGGGCAGAAATATAGCCCCATTTTACTTTACGACTGAAAGAGTAGATGAGACCGCCTTACGCGCATCGTAATTTTGACGAACTTCGAATTGATTTCCCGGATTTTGGGAGATATTTTGCAGTCCCTTGGACGCTAAACTAAGTCCTGATGGCTTTGTTTTGAAGTAAATTGGACACAACAAAACTTTTTGAACGCTCACTTTCTAGCTTGTGGACCGAAATATAGCCACACTTCACTTTAGGACTGACACAGTAGCCGAGACCACGTTACGCGCATCATGAATTTGATCAACTTCGGCTCGATTTCCCGTGACTTGGGGGATATTCTCCAGTCCCGGGGACTCTAAACTAACTTCTGATGGCCTTGGTTTGCACTGAAAGTGACAGAGCAAAACTTTTTAAACACTCACTTTCGAGCTTCTGGGCCGAAATATTGCCCCACTTTACTTTAAGACTGAAAGAGTAACCAAGACCACCTTACGCACATCGTGATTTTGACCAACTTCGGCTCGATTTACCGGAACTTGGGGGATATTTTCCAGTCCCGAGGACTCTTAAGTAACCCCTGATGGCCTTGGTTTGCATTGAAATGGATACAGCAAAACTTTTTGAACGCTCAGTTTTGAGCTTCTGGGCCGAAATATAGCCCCACTTCACTTTAAGACTGAAAGAGTAGCCGAGACCGTCTTGCGCGCATCGTGATTTTGACAAACGTCTTCTCCATTTTCCGGAACTTGGAAAATATATTGCAGTTCCGGGGACTCTAAACTAACTCCTGATGGCCTTCGTTTGTACTGAAATGGACACAGCAAATTTTTTGCAGCGCTCACTTTGGAGCTTCTGGGCCGAAATAGAGCCCCACTTCTCTTTAATACTGAAAGGGTAGCCGAGTCCGCCTTAGGCGCATCGTGATTTTGACAAACTTCGGCTTGAGTTGCCAGAACTTAAAAGATATTTTCCAGTCCCGGGGACTCTAAACTAACTCATGATGGCCTTGGTTTTCGGTGAAATTGAGAGAGGAAAACTTTTTGAACGCTCATTTTCGAGCTTCTGGACCGAAATATAGCCCTACTTCACTTTAAGACTGAAAGAGTAGCCGAGACCGCCTTACGCGAATCGTTATTTTGACCAACTTCGTCTCGATTTCGCGGAACTTGGGGGATATTTTCCAGTTCCGGGCACTGTAAACTACTTCCTGAAGGCCTTGCTTTGCAGTGAAATGGACACAGCATAACTTTTTGAACGCGCACTTTCGAGCTTCTGGGCCGAAATATACAGCCACGTCACTTTAACACTAAAAGAGTAGCCGAGACTGCTTTACGCGCATCGTGATTTTGACAAACTTCGGCTCGATTTCCCGCAACTTGGGGGATATTTTGATGTCCCGGAGACTGTAAACTATCTCCTGATGTGGCTTGGTTCGCGGTGAAATGGACACAGCAAAACTTTTTGAACTTTCACTTTCGAGCTTCTGGGCCGAAATATAGCCCGAGTTCACTTTAAGAATGAAAGAATAGCCGACACCGCCTTAGGCGCATCGTGATTTTGACCAACTTTGGCTCGATTTCCCTGGAAATGGGGAATATTTTCCGGTACCGGGGACTCTAAAGTAACTCCTGATTGCCTTGGTTTGCATTGAAATGGAGAGAGCAAAACTTTTTCAACGCTCCCCTTCTGGCTTCTGAGCCGAAATATAGCCCCACTTCAGTTTAAGACTGAAAGAGTAGCCGAAACCATCGTACGCGCATAATGATTTTGACCTACTTCTGCACGATTTCCCGAAACTTCGGGGATATATTCCAGTCCCAAGCACTCTAAACTAACCCCTGATGGCCTTGGTCTGCAGTGAAATGGACACAGCAAATTTTTTTGAACGCTTACTTTCGAAATTCTGGGCCGAAATATAGCCCCACTTCACTTTAAGACTGAAATAGTAGCCGAGACCGCCTTAGACGCATCGTGAGTTTGACCAACTTCGGCTTGAGTTGCCAGAACTTAAGGGATATTTTCCAGTCCCGTGGACTCTAAACTAACTCATGATGGCCTTGGTTTTCAGTTAAATTGAGAGAGCAAAACTTTTTGAACGCTCACTTTCGAGCTTCTGGGCCGAAATATACAGCCACGTCACTTTAAGACTAAAAGAGTAGCCGAGACTGCTTTACGCGCATCGTGATTTTGACAAACTTCGGCTCGATTTCCCGGGACTTGGGGGATATTTTGATGTCCCTGACACTGTAAACAATCTGCTGATGTGGCTTGGTTTGCGGTGAAATGGACACAGCAAAACTTGTTTTGAACTTTCACTTTCTAGCTTCTTGGCCGAAATAGAGGCCCTGTTCACTTTAAGAATGAAACAGTACGTGAAACCGCCTTACGCGCATTGTGATTTTGACAAAATTCGGCTCGATTTCCCCGAACTTGGGCGATATTTTCCAGTCCCGAGGAGTCTAAACTAACTCCTGATGGCCTTGGTTTGTAGTGAAATGAACACAGCAAAACTTTTTGAACTCTCACTTTGTAGCTTCTCGGCCGAAATATAGCCCCAGTTCACTTTAAGACTGAAAGAGTAGGCGAGACCGCCTTAGGCGCATCGTGATTTTGAGCAACTTCCGCTCGATTTTCTAGAATTTTGGCGATATTTTCAAGTCCGGGGGACTCTAAACTAACGCCTGATGGCCTTGGTTTGCAGTGAAATGGACACAGGAAAACTTTTTGAACGTTCAGTTGCGAGCTTCTGGGCCGAAATACAACCGTATTTCACTTTAAGACTGAAATAGTAGCCCAGACCGCCTTACGAGCATCGTAGTTTTGACCAAGTTCAGCTCGATTTCCCGGAACTTGGGGGACATTTTCCAGTCCAGGGGACTTTAAACTAACTCCTGATGGCCGTGGTTTGCAGTGAAATGGACACAGCACATTTTTTTGAACGCTCACTTTCGAGCTTCTCGGCCGAAATATAGCCCTACTTCACTTTAAGACTGAAAGAGTAGCCGAGACCGCCTCGCGCGCATCGTAATTTTGACCAACTTCGGCTCGATTTCCCGGAAGTTGGCGAATATTTTCAATTCCCGGGGAAGCTAAACTACCTTCCGATGGCCTTAGTTTGCAGTTAAATGGACACAGCAAAACCTTTTAAACGCTCACTTTTGAGCTTCTGGGCCGAAATATAGCTCCACCTCACTTTAAGAGTGAAAGAGTAGCCGAGGCCGCCTTAGGCGCATCGTGATTTTGACCAACTTCGGCTTGAGTTGCCAGAACTTAAAAGATATTTTCCAGTCCCGGGGACTCTACCCTAACTCTTGATGGCCTTAGATTTCAGTCAAATGGTCACAGGTAACAGGAGCGCACGCTCGGTGTCGAGCTTCTAGGACGAAATGTAGCCCCAGTTCATTTTAACACTGAAAGAGTAAACGAAACTGCCGTAGGCTTATGGTAATTTTAAGAAAGTATGGCTCAATTTGCCGAAACTTGGAAGATAGCTTCCAGTCTCGAGGATTCTAAACTATCTCCTGATGGACTTAGTTCTTAGTGAAATGGACACAGGTAAAAGGAGAGCACGCTCGGTGTCGAGCTTGTAGAACCGAAATATAGCCCCACTTCATTTTCGGAGTAAACGAGTAGCCGAGACCGCCTTACGCGCATCGTGATTTTGAGCATCTTTGGCTCGATTTGCCGGAATTCGGAGAATACTTTTCAGTCCCGAGGACTCTATGCTAACTGCTGATGAACTTAGTTTTCAGTGATATGTACACAGGCAAAAGGAGCGCACGCTCGGTGTTGAGCTTGTCGGCCGAAATATAGCCCCACTTCATTTTAAGACTGAAAGAGTAGCCGAGACCGCCTTACGCACATCGTGATTTTGAGCAACTTTGGCTCGATCTGCCAGAATTTGGGAAATATTTTCCAGTCTCAAGGACTCTAAACTAACTCCTGATGGCCTAAGATGTCAGTGAAATGGACACAGGTAAAATTAGCGCACGCCCGGTCTCGAGCTTCAAGGTCGAAATATAGCCCCCCTTAATTTTAAGACTGAAAGAGTAGCCGAGACCGCTTTACGCGCATCGTGATTTTGGGCCACTTTTGCTCGATTTCCCGGAAGTTGGCGAACAATTTAAAGTCCCGGGGACGGTAAACTAACTCGCGATAACCTTGGTTTGCAGTTTAATGAACACAGCAAAACATTCTGAACGCTCACCTTCGAGCTTCAGGGCCGAAAAATAGCCCTACTTAAATGTAAGACTGAAAGAATAGCCGAGAACCCGTTACGCGCATCGTAATTTTCATCAACATCGGCGCCATTTCCGGAACTTGGAGAATATTTTCCAGTCCCGGGTACTCTAAACTAACTCCTGATGGCCTGGTTTGCAGTGAAATGGACACAGCAAAACTGTTTGAACGCTCACTTTCGAGCTTGTAGGCCTAAATATAACCGCACTTCACTTTAAGACTGAAACAGTAGCCGAGACCGCGTTACGCGCATCGTGATTTTGATCAACTTCTGCTCGCTTTCCTGGAACTTGGGGAATATTTTCCAGTCCCAGGGACTCTAAACTAACTCCTGATGTCCATGGTTTGCAGTGAAATTCACACAGCACAAGTTTTTGAAGGCACACTTTCGAGCTTCTAGGCCGAAATATAGTCCCACATCACTTACGACTTAAAGAATAGCCGAGACCGGCGTGCGCGCATCGTGATTTTGACCAACTTCGGGTCGATATTCCGGAACATGGGGGATATTTTCCAGCCCCAGAGACCCTAAACTAACTCTTGATGGCCTTGGTTTGCAGTGAAATGGAGACAGCAAAACTTTTTGAACGCTCACCTTCAACCTTCTGGGCCGAAATATAGCCCACTTTACTTTAATACTGAAAAAGTAACCGAGACCGCCTTACGCGCATCGTGATTTTGACAAACTTCGGGTGGATTTCCCGGAACTTGGGGGATATATTCCAGTCAAAGGGACTCTAAAGTAACTCCTGATGGCCTTGGTTTTCAGTGAAATGGACAGAGCACAACTTTGGAGCTTCTGGGCAGAAATATAGCCCTACTTTACTTTAAGACTGAAAGAGTGGACGAGACCGCCTTACGTGCATCGTAATTTTGACGAACTTCAACTGGATTTTCCGGAACTTGGGGGATATTTTGCAGTCCCTTGGACGCTAAACTAAGTCCTGCTGGCCTTGTTTTGAAGTAAATTGGACACAACAAAACTTTTTGAACGCTCACTTTCTAGCTTGTGGGCCGAAATATAGGCACACTTCACTTTAGGACTGACACAGTAGCCGAGACCACGTTACGCGCATCATGAATTTGATCAACTTCGGCTCGATTTCCCGTGACTTGGGGGATATTCTTCAGTCCCGGGGACTCTAAACTAACTTCTGATGGCCTTGGTTTGCACTGAAAGTGACAGAGCAAAACTTTTTAAACACTCACTTTCGAGCCTCTTGGCCGAAATATTGCCCCACTTCACTTTAAGACTGGAAGAGTAGCCAAGACCACCTTACGCACATCGTGATTTTGACCAACTTCGGCTCGATTTACCGGAACTTGGGGGATATTTTCCAGTCCCGAGGACTCTTAAGTAACCCCTGATGGCCTTGGTTTGCATTGAAATGGATACAGCAAAATCTTTGAACGCTCACTCTTGACCATCTGGGCCGAAATATAGCCCCACTTCACTTTAAGACTGTAAGAGTATCCGAGAAGGTCTTACGCGCATCGTGATTTTGACCAACGTCTTCTCGATTTTCCGGAATTTGGGAAATACATTCCACTCCCGGGGACTCTAAACTAACTGCTGATTGCCTTCGTTTGCAGTGAAATAGACAATAATTTTTTTTGAGCTTTGAGCTTGTGGGCCGAAATAGAGCCCCACTTCACCTTAAGACTGAAGGAGTAGCCGACACCGCCTTAAGCGCACCGTGATTTTGACCAACTTCGGCTCGATTTGCCGGAACTTGGAGGATATTTTCCAGTCCCGGGGACTCTACACTAACTCCTGATTGTCTTGGTTTTCAGTGAAATGGACACAGCGAAACTTTTTGAACGCTTACTCTCGAGCTTCTGCACCGAAATATAGCCCCACTTTACTTTAAGACTGAAAGAGTAGCCGAGACCATCTTGCGCAAATCGTGATTTTGACCAACTTCGGGTCGGTTTCCCGGAACTTGGGGGATATATTCCATTTCCGCGGGCTCTAAACTAACTCCTGATGGCCTTGGTTTTCAGTGAAATGGACAAAGGAAAGCTTTTTGAACACTCTCTTTGTAGCTTCTGGACCGAAATAGAATCCCACTTCACTTTCACACTGAAATAGTAGCCGAGACCGCCTCACGCGCATCGTGAGTTAGACCAAGTTCAGCTCGATTTCACGCAACTTTTGGATATTTGCCAGCCCGGGGGACTCTAAACTAACTCCAAATGGCCTTGGTTTACACCGAAATGCGAACAGCATAACTTTTTGAACGCCCACTTTGGAGCTTCTGGGCCGAAATATAGCCCCACTTCACTTTAAGACTGAAAGAGTAGCCGAGATCGCCTTACGCGCATCGTGATTTTGACCATTTTCGGATCGATTTCTCGGAACTTGGGGGATATTTTCCAGTCCCGGGGACTCTAAACTAACTCCTGATCGCCTTGCTTTGCATTGAAATGGACACAGCAAAACTTTTTGAACGCTCACTTTCGAGCTTCTGGACAGAAATATAGCCCGACTTTACTTTAAGACTGAAAGAGTAGCCGAAACCGCCTTACGTATATGGTCATTTTCACGAACTTCGAATGGATTTCCCGGAACTTGGGGAATATTTTCCAGTCCCTTGGACGCTAAACTAAGTCCTGATGGCCTTGTTTTGAAGTGAAATGGACACAGCAAAACTTTTTGAACGCTCACTTTCTAGCTTGTGGGCCGAAATATAGGCACACTTGACTTTAAGACTGAAACAGTAGCCGAGACCACGTTACGCGCATCATGAATTTGATCAACTTCGGCTCCAATTCCCGGGACTTGGGGGATATTTTCCAGTCCCGGGGACTCTAAACTAACTCCTGATGGCCTTGGGTTGCATTGAAATGGACACAGCACAATTTTTTGAACGCACACTTTGGAGATTCTGGGCCAAAATATACCTCCACTTCACTTAAGACTGAAAGAGTAGCCGAGACCGCCTTGCTCGCATCGTGGGTTTGACAAACTTCGTGTCGATATTCCGGAACTTGGGGGATGTTTTCCAGTCCCAGGAACTCTAAACTAACTCCTGATGGCCTTGGTTTGCAGTGATATGGACAGAGCAAAACTTTTTGAACGCTCACCTTCGAGCTTCCTGGCTGAAATAAAGCCCCACTTTACTTTAAGACTTAAAGAGTAACCGAGACACCTTACGCGCATTGTGATTTTGAAAAACTTCGGGTGGATCTCCCGGAACTTGGGGAAAATTTTCCAGTCCCTTGCACGCTCAACTAAGTCCTGATTGACTTGTTTTGCAGTGAAATGGACACAGCAAAACTTTTTGAACGCTCACTTTCGAGCTTGTGGGCCGAAATATAGCCACACTTTACTTTAAGACTGAAACGGTAGCCGAGACCGCATTTCGCGCATCGTGATTTTGATCAACTTCGGCTCGCTTTCCCGGAACTTGGGGAATATTTTCCAGTCCCGGGGACCCTAAAGTAACTTTGATAGCTTTGGTTTGCAGTGAAATGCACACAGCAAACCTTTTTGAACGCTCACTTTCGAGCTTCTGAACAGAAATATAGCCCCACTTTACTTTAAGACTGAAAGAGTAGCCGAAACCGCCTTACGTATAACGTAATTTTGACGGACTTCGAATGGACTTCCTGGAGCTTAGGGGATATTTTCCAGTCCCTTGGACGCTAAACTAAGTCCTGATGGCCTTGTTTTGAAGTGAAATGCACACAGCAAAACTTTTTGAAGGCTAACTTTCTAGCTTGTGGGCCGAAATATAGGCACACTTGACTTTAAGACTGAAACAGTAGCCGAGACCACGTTACGAGCATCATGAATTTGATCAACTTCGGCTCCAATTCCCGGGACTTGGGAGATATTTTCCAGTCCCGGGGACTCTAAACTTACTCCTGATGGCCTTGGTTTGCATTGAAATGGACACAGCACAATTTTTTGAACGCACACTTTGGAGATTCTGGGCCAAAATATACCCCCACTTCACTTAAGACTGAAAGAGTAGCCGAGACCGCCTTGCTCGCATCGTGAGTTCTACAAACTTCAGGTCGATATTCCGGAACTTGGGGGATATTTTCCAGTCCCAGGAACTCTAAACTAACTCCTGATGGCCTTGGTTTGCAGTGAAATGGAAAGAGCAAAACTTTTTGAACGCTCACCTTCGAGCTTCCTGGCCGAAATAAAGCCCCACTTTACTTTAAGACTTAAAAAATAACCGAGACCACCTTACACGCATTATGATTTTGACAAACTTCGGGTGGATCTCCCGGAACGGTAGGTAGTCTCGTAAGGTAGTCTCGGCTACTCTTTCAGTCTTAAAGTGAAGTGGGGCTATATTTCGGGCCAGAAGCCCGAAAGTGAGCGTTCAAAAAGTTTTGCTGTGTTCATTTCACTGCAAACCAAGGCCATCAGGAGTTAGTTTAGCGTCCCCGGGACAAGAAAATATGCCCCAAGGTCCGGGAAATTGAGCCGAGGTTGGTCAAAATCACGATGCCCCTAAAGTGGTCTCGGCTACTCTTTCTGTCTTAAAGTGAAGTGGGGCTATATTTCGGGCCAGAAGCCCGAAAGTGAGCGTTCAAAAAGTTTTGCTGTGTCCATTTCACTGCAAACCAAGGCCATCAGGGGTTAGTTTAGAGTCCCCGGGACTGAAAAATATTGCCCAAGTTCCGGGGAATCGAACCGAAGTTGATCAAAATCACGATGCGCGAAATGCAGTATCGGCTACTGTTTCAGTCTTAAAGTGAAGTGGGGCTATATTTCCGGCCAGAAGCCCGAAAGTGAGCATTCAAAAAGTTTTGCTGTGTTCTTTGACTGAAAAACAAGGCGATCACGAGTTCGTTTAGCGTCCCTGGGACTGGAAAATATTCCCCAAGTTCCGGTAAATCGAGCTGAAGTTGGTCAAAATCACGATGCTCCCAAAGCGGCCTCGGCTACCCTTTCAGTCTTAAAGTGAAGTGGGGCTATATTTCTGTCCAGAAGCTCGAAAGTGAGCGTTCAAAAAGTTTTGCTGTGTCCATTTCACTGCAAACCAAAGCTATCAAAAGTTAGTTTAGGGTCCCCGGGACTGGAAAATATTTCCCAAGTTCCGGGACATCCACCCGAAGTTTGTCAAAATCACAATGCGCGTAAGGTGGTCTCGGTTACTCTTTAAGTCTTAAAGTAAAATGGGGCTTTATTTCGGCCAGGAAGCTCGAAGGTGAGCGTTCAAAAAGTTTTGCTCTGTCCATTTCACTGCAAACCAAGGCCATCAGGAGTTAGTTTAGAGTTCCTGGGACTGGAAAATATCCCTCAAGTTCCGGAGTATCGACCCGGAGTTTGTCAAATTCACGATGCGAGCAAGGCGGTCTCGGCTACTCTTTGAGTGTTAAGTGAAGTGGGGCTATATTTCGGCCCAGAATCTCGAAAGTGTGCGTTCAAAAAATTGTGCTGTGTCCATTTCAATGCAACCCAAGGCCATCAGGAGTTAGTTTAGAGTCCCCGGGACTGGAAAATATCCCCCAAGTCCCGGGCATTGGAGCCGAAGATGATCAAATTCATGATGCGCGTAACGTGGTCTCGGCTACTGTTTCAGTCTTAAAGTCAAGTGTGCCTATATTTCGGCCCACAAGCTAGAAAGTGAGCGTTCAAAAAGTTTTGCTGTGTCCATTTCACTTCAAAACAAGGCCATCAGGACTTAGTTTAGCGCCCAAGGGACTGGAAAATATTCCCCAAGTTCCGGGAAATCCATTCGAAGTTCCTCAAAATTACCATATACGTAAGGCGGTTTCGGCTACTCTTTCAGTAAAGTCGGGCTATATTTCTGTCCAGAAGCTCGAAAGTGAGCGTTCAAAATGTTTTGCTGTGTGCATTTCACTGCAAACCAAAGCTATAGAGGTTACTTTAGGGTTCCCGGGACTGGAAAATATTCCCGACGTTCCGGGAAAGCGAGCCGAAGTTGATCAAAATCACGATGCGCGAAATGCGGCCTCGGCTACTGTTTCAGTCTTAAAGTAAAGTGTGGCTATATTTCGGCCCACAAGCTCGAAAGTGAGCGTTGAAAAAGTTTTGCTCTGTCCATTTCAATGCAAAGCAAGGCGATCAGGAGTTAGTTTAGAGTCCCCGGGACTAGAAAATATCCCCCAAGTTCCGAGAAATCGATCCGAAAATGGTCAAAATCACGATGCCCGTAAGGCGATCTTGGTTACTCTTTAAGTCTTAAAGTGAAGTAGGGCTATACTTCGGCCCAGATGCTTCAAAGTGGGCGTTCAAAAAGTTATGCTGTGCGCATTTCAGTGCAAACCAAGGCCACCCGGAGTTAGTTTAGAGTACCCCGGACTGGAAAATATCCCAAAAGTTGCGTGAAATCGAGCTGAACTTGGTCTAACTCACGATGCGCTTGAGGCGGTCTCGGCTACTATTTCAGTCTGAAAGTGAAGTGGGATTCTATTTCGGCCCAGAAGCTACATAGAGAGTGTTCAAAAAGGTTTGCTTTCTCCATTTCACTGAAAACCAAGGCCATCAGGAGTTAGTTTAGAGCCCGCAGAAATGGAATATATCCCCCAAGTTCCGGGAAACAGACCCGAAGTTGGTCAAAATTACGATTTGCGCAAAACGTACGGCGGTCTCATCTACTCTTTCAGTCTTAAAGTAAAGTGGGGCTATATTTCTGCCCAGAAGCTCCAAAGTTATGCTCTGTCCATTTCACTGAAAACCAAGGCCATCAGCAGTTACTTTAGAGTCCCTTTGACTGGAATATATCCCCCAAGTTTCGGGAAATAAACGCGAAATTGGTCAAAATCACGATTCGCTCAAGACGGTCTCGCCTACTCTTTCAGTCTTAAAGTAAAATGGGGCTCTATTTCGGCCCAGAAGCTCGAGAGTGAGCGTTCAAAAACTTTCGCTGTGTCCATTTCACTGCAAACCAAGACAAGCAGGAGTTAGTTGAGAGTCCCCGGGACTGGAAAATGTCCTCCAAGTTCCGGGAAATCAACCCGAAGTTTGTCAAAATCACGATGCGCGTAAGGCGGTCTCGGCTACTCTTTCAGTGTTAAAGTAATAAGGGGCTATATTTTGGCGCAGAAGCTCGAAATTGAGCGTTCAAAAAGTTTTGCTGGGTCCATTTTACTGCGAACCAAGGCCACCAGGAATTAGTTTAGAGTCCTCAGAACTGGAATATATCCCCTTAGTTCCGCCAAATCGAGCCGAAGTTGCTCAAAATCACGATGCACGTAAGGCGGTCTCGGCTACTCTTTCAGTCTTCAAGTGAAGTGGGGTTCTATTTCGGTCCAGAAGCTCGAAAGTATGCGTTCAAACACTTTTTCTGTTTCCGTTTCACTGCAAACCAAGACAGCACGAGTTAGTGTAGAGTCCCCGGGACTGGAAAATATTTCGCAAGTTCCGGGATATCGAGCCGAAGTTGATCAAAATCACGATGCGCGAAACGTGGTCACGGCTACTGTTTCAGTCTTAAAGTAAGGTGGGCTATATTTCGGCCCAGAAGCTTGAAGGTGAGCGTTCAAACAGTTTTGCTCTCTCCATTTCACTATAAACCAAGGCCATCAAGAGTTAGTTTAGAGTCCCTGGGACTGGAAAATATCTCCCAAGTTCCGGAATATCGACCCGAAGTTGGTCAAAATCACGATGCTCGCACGCGGGTCTCCGCTACTCTTTAAGTCGTAAGTGATGTGGGACTATATTTCGGCCTAGAAGCTCGAAAGTGTGCCTTCAAAAACTTGTCCTGTGTGAATTTCACTGCAAACCATGGCCATCAGGAGTTAGTTTAGACTCCCCGGGACTGGAAAATATTCCCCAAGTTCCAGGAAAGCGAGCAGAAGTTGATCAAAATCACGATGCGCGTAACGCGGTCTCGGCTACTGTTTCAGTCTTAAAGTGAAGTGTGGCTATATTTAGGCCCACAAGCTCGAACGTGAGCGTTCAAAAAGTTTTGCTGTGTCCATTTCACTGCAAACCAAGGCCATCAGGAGTTAGTATAGAGTCCCCGGGACTGGAAAATATTCTCCAAGTTCCAGGAAATGGCGCCGAAGTTGATGAAAATTACGATGCGCGTAACGGGCTCTCGGCTATTCTTTCAGTCTTAAAATTAAGTAGGGCTATATTTCGGCCCTGAAGCTCGAAGGTGAGCGTTCAGAATGTTTTGCTGTGTTCATTAAACTGCAAACCAAGGTAATCGGGAGTTACTTTAGCGTCCCCGCAACTTTAAATTATTCTCCAACTTCCGGGAAATCCAGCAAAAGTGGCCCAAAATCACGATGCGCGCAAGGCGGTCTCGGCTACTCTTTCAGTCTTAAAATTAAGGGGGGCTATATTTCGACCTAGAAGCTCGAGACCGGGCGTGCGCTAATTTTACCATTGTCCATTTCACTGACATCTTAGGCCATCAGGAGTTAGTTTAGAGTCCTTGGGACTGGAAAATATTTCCCAAATTCTGGCAGATCGAGCCAAAGTTGCTCAAAATCACGATGCGCGTAAGGCGGTCTCGGCTACTCTTTCAGTCTTAAAATGAAGTGGGGCTATATTTCGGCCGACAAGCTCAACACCGAGCGTGCGCTCCTTTTGCCTGTGTACATATCACTGAAAACTAAGTTCATCAGGAGTTAGCATAGAGTCCTCGGGACTGGAAAATATTCCCCGAATTCCGGCAAATCGAGCCAAAGATGCTCAAAATCACGATGCGCGTAAGGCAGTCTCGGCTACTCGTTTACTCCGAAAATGAAGTGGGGCTATATTTCGGTTCTACAAGCTCGACACCGAACGTGCTCTCCTTTTACCTGTGTCCATTTCACTAAGAACTAAGTCCATCAGGAGATAGTTTAGAATCCTCGAGACTGGAAGCTATCCTCCAAGTTTCGGCAAATTGAGCCATACTTTCTTAAAATTACGGTAAGGGTACGGCAGTTTCGTTTACTCTTTCAGTCCTAAAATGAACTCGGGCTACATTTCGGCCTACGCAATCAGGAGTTAGTTTAGAGTCCCCGGTACCGGAAAATATCCCCCATTTCCCGGGAAATCGAGCCAAAGTTGGTCAAAATCACGATGCGCGTAAGGCGGTCCCGGTTACTCTTTCATTCTTAAAGTGAACTGGGGGAATATTTCCGCCCAGAAGCTCGAAAGTGAGCGTTCAAAAAGTTGTGCTGTGTCCATTTTACTCCAGAGCAAGGCAATCAGGAGTTACTTTAGAGTCCGCAGGACTGGAAAATATCCCCCAAGTTCCGAGAAATCGAGCCGAAGTTGGTCAAAATTAGGATGGGCGTAAGGCGGTCTCGGGTACTCTTTCACTCTGAAAGTGAAGTGGAGCTATATTTCGGCCCACAAGCTCAAAAGTGACCGTTCAAAATGTTTTGCTGTGTCCATTTTACTGCAGACCAAGGACGTCGGGGGTCCCTTTAGAGTCCCCGGGACTGGAAAATATCCCCCAAGTTCCGGGAAATTTAACCGAAGTTGGTCAAAATTACGACGCGCGTACGGCGGTCTCGGCTACTCTTTCAGTCTTAAAGTGAAGTGGGGCAATATTTCGGCCCAGAAGCTCGAAACTGAGTGTTTAAAAAGTTTTGCTGTGTCCATTTCACTGCAAAACAAGGCCATCACGACTTAGTTTAGCGTCCAAGGGACTGGAGATATCCCCCAAGTTACGGGAAATCCACCCGAAGTTAGTCAAAATCACGATGCGGTTAAGGGGGTCTCGGCTGCTCTTTCAGTCTTAAGGTAAAGTGGGCTTAGATTTAACTCCAGAAGCTCGAAAGTAAGGGTTCAAAAATTTTTGTCTCTATTTCACTCACATCTGGGACTGGAAAATATCTCCCAAGGTTCGCCAGATCGAGCCGAAGATCCTCAAAAACACAATGCGCGTAAGGCGCTCCTGCCTACTCTTTCAGTCTTAAAAAGAAGTAGGGCTATATTTCGGCCAGCAAGCTCGAAAGTGCGCGTTCAAAAAGTGTTCCTGCGTCCATTTCACTGGAAACGAAGACCATCAGGAGTTAGTTTAGAGTCCCCGGGACTGGAAAATGTCCCCCTATTTGCGGGAAATCCAGCCGAGGTATCCCAAAATCACGATGCGCGTAAGGCGGTCTCGGCTACTCTTTCAATCTTAAAGTTAAGTGGGGCTATATTTCGACCCATAAGCCCCAAAGTGAGCATTCAAAAAGCTTTGCTGTGTCCATTTAACTGCAAACTAAGGGCATCGGAAGTTAGTTTAGCTTCCCCGGGAATTGAAAATATTCGCCAACTTCCGGGAAATCGAGCCGAAGTTGGTCAAAATTACGATGCGCGTATGGCGGTCTCGGCTACTCTTTCAGTCTTAAAGTGAAGTAGGGCTATATTTCGGCCGAGAAGCTCGAAAGTGAGCGTTCACAAAAATGTGCTGTGTCCATTTCACTGCAAACCAAGGCCATCGGCAGTTAGTTTAGAGTCCCCGGGACTGGAATATATCCCCGAAGTTCCGGGAAATCGAACGGAAGTTGGTCAAAATCACGATGCGCGTAAGACGGTCTCGGCTACTCTTTCAGTCTTAAAGTAAAGTGGGGCTATATTTTGGCCCAGAAGCTCGAAAGTGACCCTTTAAAAAGTTACGCTTTCTGCATTTAACTGCAAACCAAGGCCATGAGCGGTTAGTGTAGAGTCGCCGGGACTGGAATATCTCCCCGAAGTTCCGGGAAATCGAACGGAAGTTGGTCAAAATCACGATGCGCGTAAGACGGTCTCGGCTACTCTTTCAGTCTTAAAGTAAAGTGGGGCTATATTTCGGCCCAGAAGCTAGAAAGTGACCCTTTAAAAAGTTACGCTTTCTGCATTTAACTGCAAACCAAGGCCATCAGGAGTTAGTTTAAAGTCCCCCGGACTGGAAAATATCCCCCAAGTCCCGGGAAATCGAGCTGAACTTGGCCAAAATCACGGTGCTCGTAAGGCGGTCTCGGCTACTATTTCAGTCTTAAAGTGAAATACGGTTGTATTTCGGCCCAGAAGCTCGAAAGTGAAAGTTCAAAAAGTTTTGCTGTGTCCATTTCACCGCGAACCAAGCCACATAAGGAGATAGTTTACAGTCTCCGGGACATCAAAATATCCCCCAAGTTGCGGGAAATCCAGCCGAAGTTTGTCAAAATCACGATCCGCGTAAAGCAGTCTCGGCTACTCTTTGAGTCTTAAAGTGACGTGCCTGTATATTTCGGCCCAGAAGCTCGAAAGTGAGCGTTCAAAAAGTTATGCTGTGCCCATTTCACTGCAAAGCAAGGCCCTCAGGAAGTAGTTTACAGTGCCCGGAACTGGAAAATATCCCCAAAGTTCCGCGAAATCGAGACAAAGTTGGTCAAAATAACGATTCGCGTAAGGTGGTCTCGGCTACTCTTTCAGTCTTAAAGTAAAGTAGGGCTATATTTCGGTCCACAAGCTCGAAAGTGAGCGTTCAAAAAGTTTTCCTCTCTGAATTTCACTGAAAACCAAGGCCATCATGAGTTAGTTTAGAGTCCCCGGGACTGGAAAATATCTTTTAAGTTCTGGGAACTCAAGCCGAAGAGTGTCAAATTCACGATGCGTCTAAGGCGGTCTCGGCTACTATTTCCGTCTTAAAGTGAGGTGGGGCTATATTTCGGCTTAGAATTTCGAAAGGAAGCGTTAAAAAAAAAATTGCTGTGCCCCTTTCACTGCAGACCAAGGGCATTAGGGGTTAGTTTAGAGTCCTTGGGACTTGAATATATACCCGAAGTTTCGGGAAATCGAGCCGAAGTTGGTCAAAATCACGATGCGCGTAAGATGGTGTCGGCTACTCTTTCAGTCTTAAACTGAAGTGGGGCTATATTTCGGCTCAGAAGCCCCAAGGGGAGCGTTGAAAAAGTTTTGCTCTCTTTATTTCAATGCAAACCAAGGCAATCAGGAGTTACTTTAGAGTCCCCGGTACCGGAAAATATTCCCCATTTCCCGGGAAATCAAGCCAAAGTTTCTCAAAATCACGATGCGCGTAAGACGGTGTCGGCTACTCTTTCAGTCTTAAACTGAAGTGGGGCTATATTTCGGCTCAGAAGCCAGAAGGGGAGCGTTGAAAAAGTTTTGCTCTCTCCATTTCAATGCAAACCAAGGCAATCAGGAGTTACTTTAGAGTCCCCGGTACCGGAAAATATTCCCCATTTCCCGGGAAATCGAGCCAAAGTTTGTCAAAATCACGATGCGCGTAAGGCGGTCTCGGCTATTCTTTCATTCTTTAAAGTGAACTCGGGCTATATTTCGGCCCAGAAGCTCGAAAGTGAAAGTTCAAAAAGTTTTGCTGTGTCCATTTCACCGCGAACCAAGCCACATCAAGAGATAGTTTACAGTCTCCGGGACATCAAAATATCCCCCAAGCTGCGGGAGATCGAGCCGAAGTTTGTCAAAATCACGATGCGCGTAAAGCAGTCTCGGCTACTCTTTGAGTCTTAAAGTTACGTGGCTGGATATTTCGGCCCAGACGCTCGAAAGTGAGCGTTCAAAAAGTTATGCTGTGCCCATTTCACTGCAAAGCAAGGCCCTCAGGAAGTAGTTTACAGTGCCCGGAACTGGAAAATATCCCCCAAGTTCCGCGAAATCGAGACGAAGTTGGTCAAAATAACGATTCGCGTATGGCAGTCTAAGCTACTCTTTCAGTCTTAAAGTGAAGTAGGGCTATATTTCGATCCAGAAGCTCGAAAGTGAGCGTTCAAAAAGTTTTCCTCTCTGAATTTCACTGAAAACCAAGGCCATCATGAGTTAGTTTAGAGTGCCCGGGACTGGAAAATATCTTTTAAGTTCTGGCAACTCAAGCCGAAGTTGGCCAAAATCACGATGCGCCTAAGGCGGCCTCGGCTACTCTTTCAGTCTTAAAGTGAAGTGGGGCTCTATTTCGGGCCAGAAGCTCCAAAGTGAGCGCTGCAAAAAATTTTGCTGTGTTCATTTCACTGCAAACAAAGGCCATCAGGAGTTAGTTTAGAGTCCCCGGGACTGCAATATATTTCCCAAGTTCCGGAAAATGGAGAAGACGTTGGTCAAAATCACGATGCGCGCAAGACGGTCTTGGCTAGTCTTTCAGTCTTAAAGTGAAGTGGGGCTATATTTCCGCCCAGAAGCTCAAAAGTGAGCTTCAAAAAGTTTTGCTGTATCCATTTCAATGCAAACGAAGGCCATCAGGGGCTACTTAAGAGTCTTCGGGACTGGAAAATATCCCCCAAGTTCAGGGAAATTTAGCCGAAGTTCGTGAAAATCACGGTGCGCGTTAGGCGGTCTCGGTTACTGTTTCAGTCTTAAAGTGAAGTGAAGCTTTATTCCTGCCCAGGAGCTTGAACGTGAGCGTTCAAAAAGTTTTGCTGTGTTCATTTCACTGGAAACCAAAGCCATCAGGAGCTAGTTTAGAGTCCCTGGGACTGGAAAATATCCCCCAACTTCCGGAAAATTGAGCCGAAGTTGGTCAAAATAACGATTCGCGTAAGGTAGTCTCCGCTCCTCTTTCAGTCTTAAAGTGAAGTGGGGCTATATTTCGGGCCAGAAGCCCGAAAGTGAGCGTTCAAAAAGTTTTGCTGTGTTCATTTCACTGCAAACCAAGGCCATCAGGAGTTAGTTTAGCGTCCCCGGGACAAGAAAATATGCCCCAAGGTCTGGGAAATTGAGCCGAGGTTGGTCAAAATCACGATGCCCCTAAAGTGGTCTCGGCTACTCTTTCTGTCTTAAAGTGAAGTGGGGCTATATTTCGGGCCAGAAGCTCGAAAGTGAGCGTTCAAAAAGTTTTGCTGTGTGTATTTCACTGGAAACCAAAGCTATCAAAATTAGTTTAGGGTCCCCGGGACTGGAAAATATTCCCCAAGCTCCGGGAAAGCGAGCCGAAGTTGATCAGAATGACGATGCGCGAAATGCGGTCTCGCCTACTGTTTCAGTCTTAAAGTAAAGTGTGGCTATATTTCGGCCCACAAGCTCGAAAGTGAGCGTTCAAAAAGTTTTGCTGTGTCCATTTCACTGCAAAACAAGGCCATCAGGACTTAGTTTAGCACCCAAGAGACTTGAAACTGTTCCCCAAGTTCCGGGAGATCCACCCGAACTTTTTCAAAATCACAATGCGAGTAAGGTGGTCTCGGCTACTCTTTCAGTCTTCAAGTGAAGTGGGGCTATATTTCGGCCCAGAAGCTCCAAAGTGGGCGTTCAAAACGTTATGCTGTGCCTTTTTGAGTGCAAACCAAAGCCATCCGGAGTTTGTTTAGAGTCCCCCGAACTGGAAAATATCCCAAAAGTTGCGTCAAATCGAGCCGAAGTTGGTCAAAATCACGGTGCGCTTAAGGCGGTGTCGGCTACTCCTTGAGTCTTAAAGTGAAGTGGGGCTCTTTTTCGGCCCACAAGCTCAAAGCTCAAAAAAAATTACTGTGTCTATTTCACTGCAAACCAAGGCTATCAGGAGTTAGTTTAGAGTCCCCGGGAGTGGAATGTATTTCCCAAGTTCCGGAAAATCGAGAAGACGTTGGTCAAAATCACGATTCGCGTAAGACCTTTTCGGCTACTCTTTAAGTGTTAAAGTGAAGTGGGGCTATATTTCGGCCCAGAAGCTCAAAACTGAGCGTTCAAAAAGTTTTGCTGTATCCATTTCAATGCAAACCAAGGCCATCAGGGGTTACTTAAGAGTCCTCGGGACTGGAAAATATCCCCCAAGTTCCGGTAAATCGAGCCGAAGTCGGTCAAAATCACGATGTGCGTAAGGTGGTCTCACCTAGTCTTTCAGTTTTAAAGTGAAGTGGGGCAATATTTCGGCCCAGAAGCTCGAAAGTGAGTGTTTAAAAAGTTTTGCTCTGTCACTTTCAGTGCAAACCCAGGCCATCAGAAGTTAGTTTAGAGTCCCCGGGACTGAAGAATATCCCCCAAGTCCCGGGAAATCGAGCCGAAGTTGATCAAATTCATGATGCGCGTAACGTGGTCTCGGCTACTGTGTCAGTCCTAAAGTGAAGTGTGGCTATATTTCGGCCCACAAGCTAGAAAGTGAGCGTTCAAAAAGTTTTGTTGTGTCCATTTTACTTCAAAACAAGGCCATCAGGACTTAGTTTAGCGTCCAAGGGACTGCAAACTATCCCCCAAGTTCCGGGAAATCCATTCGAAGTTCGTCAACATTACGATGCGCGTAAGGCGCTCTCATCTACTCTTTCAGTCTTAAAGTAAAGTGGGGCTATATTTCTGCCCAGAAGCTCCAAAGTTGTGCTCTGTCCATTTCACTGAAAACCAACGCCATCAGCAATTACTTTAGAGCCCCTTTGACTGGAATATATCCCCCAAGTTTCGGGAAATAAACGCGAAATTGGTCAAAATCACGATTCGCTCAAGACGGTCTCGCCTACTCTTTCAGTCTTAAAGTAAAATGGGGCTCTATTTCTTCCCACATGCTCGAGAGTGAGCGTTCAAAAACTTTCGCTGTGTCCATTTCACTGCAAACCAAGACAAGCAGGAGTTAGTTGAGAGTCCCCGGGACTGGAAAATATCCCCCAAGTTCCGGGAAATCAGCCCGAAGTTTATCAAAATCACGATGCGCGTAAGGCGGTCTCGGCTACTCTTTCAGTGTTAAAGTAATGGGGGGCTATATTTTGGCCCAGAAGATCGAAATTGAGCGTTCAAAAAGTTTTGCTGGGTCCATTTTACTGCAAACCAAGGCCCTCAGGAATTACTTTAGAGTCCTCAGACCTGGAATATATCCCCTTAGTTCCGCCAAATCGAGCCGAAGTTGCTCAAAATCACGATGCACGTAAGGCGGTCTCGGCTACTCTTTCAGTCTTCAAGTGAAGTGGGGTTCTATTTCGGTCCAGAAGCTCGAAAGTATGCGTTCAAAAACTTTTTCTGTTTCCGTTTCACTGCAAACCAAGACCAGCACGAGTTCCGGAATATCGAGCCGAAGTTGATCAAAATCACGATGCGCGAAACGTGGTGTCGGCTACTGTTTCAGTCTTAAAGTGAAGTATGGCTATATTTCGGCGCACAAGCTCGAAAGTGAGCGTTCAAAAAGCTTTGCTGTGTCCATTTCACGGCAAAACAGGGCCATCGGCACCTAGTTGAGCGTCCAAGGGACTGGAAAATATCCCCCAAGCTCCGGGAAATCCACCCGAAGTTTGTCAAAATCACCATGCGCGTAAGGCCGTCTCGGCTACTTTTTCAGTATAAAAGTAAAGTGGGCTATATTTCGGCCCAGAAGCTGGAAGGTGAGCGTTCAAACAGTTTTGCTGTCTCCATTTCACTGCAAACAAAGGCCACCAAGAGTTAGTTTAGAGTCCCTGGGACTGGAAAATATCCCCCAAGTTCCGGAATATCGACCCGAAGTTGGTCAAAATCACCATGCGCGCACGCCGGTCTCGGCTACTCTTTAAGTCGTAAGTGATGTGGGACTATATTTCGGCCTAGAAGCTCGAAAGTGTGCCTTCAAAAACTTGTCCTGTGTGAATTTCACTGCAAACCATGGCCATCGGGAGTTAGTTTAGTGTCCCCGAGATTGGAAAATATTCCCCAAGTTCCAGGAAAGCGAGCAGAAGTTGATCAAAATCACGATGCGCGTAACGCGGTCTCGGCTACTGTTTCAGTCTTAAAGTGAAGTGTGGCTATATTTAGGCCCACAAGCTCGAACGTGAGCGTTCAAAAAGTTTTGCTGTGTCCATTTCACTGCAAACCAAGGCCATCAGGAGTTAGTTTAGAGTCCCCGGGACTGGAAAATATTCTCCAAATTCCAGGAAATGGCGCCGAAGTTGATGAAAATTACAATGCGCGTAACGGGCTCTCGGCTATTCTTTCAGTCTTAAATTTAAGTAGGGCTATATTTCGGCCCTGAAGCTCGAAGGTGAGCGTTCAGAATGTTTTGCTGTGTTACTTAAACTGCAAACCAAGGTCATCGGGAGTTACTTTAACGTCCCCGCGACTTTAAATTATTCGCCAACTTCCGGGAAATCCAGCAAAAGTGGCGCAAAATCACGATGCGCGTAAGGCGGTCTCGGCTACTCTTTCAGTCTTAAAATTAAGGGGGGCTATATTTCGACCTAGAAGCTCGAGACCGGGCGTGCGCTAATTTTACCTGTGTCCATTTCACTGACATCTTAGGCCATCAAGAGTTAGTTTAGAGTCCTTGGGACTGGAAAATATTTCCCAAATTCTGGCAAATCGAGCCAAAGTTGCTCAAAATCACGATGCGCGTAAGGCGGTCTCGGCTACTCTTTCAGTCTTAAAATGAAGTGGGGCTATATTTCGGCCGACAAGCTCAACACCAAGCGTGCGCTCCTTTTGCCTGTGTACATATCACTGAAAACTAAGTTCATCAGGAGTTAGCATAGAGTCCTCGGGACTGGAAAATATTCCCCGAATTCCGGCAAATCGAGCCAAAGATGCTCAAAATCACGATGCGCGTAAGGCGGTCTCGGCTACTCGTTTACTCCGAAAATGAAGTGGGGCTATATTTCGGTTCTACAAGGTCGACACCGAGCGTGCTCTCCTTTTACCTGTGTCGATTTCACTAAGAACTAAGTCTATCAGGAGATAGTTTAGAATCCTCGAGACTGGAAGCTATCCTCCAAGTTTCGGCAAATTGAGCCATACTTTCTTAAAATTACGATAAGCGTACGGCAGTTTCGTTTACTCTTTCAGTCTTAAAATGAACTGGGGCTACATTTCGGCCTAGAAGCTCGACACCGAGCGTGCGCTCCTGTTACCTGTGACCATTTGACTGAAAACTAAGGCCATCAAGAGTTAGGGTAGAGTCCCGGGAACTGGAAAATATCACCCAAGTTTTGGCAGATCGAGCCATAGTGGCTAAAAATTTCGATGCGCTTAAGGCGGTTTCGTGTACACTTTCAGTCTTAAAATAAAGTGGGGCTTTATTTCGGTCTACAACCTGGAAACCTAGCGTGCGCCCCTTTCACCTGTGTCCATTTCACTAAAAACCAAGGCATTCAGGAGTTAGTTTAGAGATTCCGGGACTGGAAAATATCCCCCAAGTCCCAGGAAATTAGCCGAAGTTCGACAAAATTACCATGCGCGTAAGGCGGTCCCGGCTACTCTTTCAGTCTTAAAGTGAAGTGGGGCTATATTTCGGCCCAGAAGCTCGAAAGTGAACGTTCAAAGAGTTTGGCTGTGTCCATTTCACTGAAACCCAAGGCCATCAGGAATTAGTTTAGAGTGGCCGGGACTGGGAATTATCTCTCAAGTTCCGGGAAATCGAGACGAAGTAGCCCAAAATCACGATGCGCGTAAGGGCGTCTCGGCTAGTCTTTCAGTCTTAAAGTGAAGTAGGGCTATGCTTCGGCCCAGAAGCTCAAACGTGAGCGTTCAAAAAGTTGTGCTGTGTCCATTTCACTGGAAACCAAGGCAATCAGGAGTTAGTTTAGAGTCCCCGGTACCGGAAAATATCCCCCATTTCCCGGGAAATCGAGCCAAAGTTGGTCAAAATCACGATGCGCGTAAGGCGCGGTCCCGGTTACTCTTTCATTCTTAAAGTGAACTGGGGCAGTATTTCCGCCCAGAAGCTCGAAAGTGAGCGTTCAAAAAGTTGTGCTGTGTCCATTTTACTCAAGAGCAAGGCAATCAGGAGTTACTTTAGAGTCCGCGGGACTGGAAAATATCCCGCAAGTTCCGAGAAATCGAGCCGAAGTTGGTCAAAATTAGGATGGGCGTAAGGCGGTCTCGGCTACTCTTTCACTCTTAAAGTGAAGTGCAGCTATATTTCGGCCCACAACCTCAAAAGTGACCGTTCAAAAAGTTTTGCTGTGTCCATTTTACTGCAGACGAAGGACGCCGGGGGTCAGTTTAGAGTCCCCGGGACTGGAAAATATCCCCTAAGTTCCGGGAAATTTAACCGAAGTTGGTCAAAGTCACGACGCGCGTACGGCGGTCTCGGCTACTCTTTCAGTCTTAAAGTGAAGTGGGGCAATATTTCGGCCCAGAAGCTCGAAACTGAGTGTTTAAAAAGTTTTGCTGTGTCCATTCCACTGCAAAACAAGGCCATCACGACTTAGTTTAGCGTCCAAGGGACTGGAAATATCCCCCAAGATACGGGAAATCCACCCGAAGTTAGTCAAAATCACGATGGGCTTAAGGGGGTCTCGGCTACTCTTTCAGTCTTAAGGTAAAGTGGGCTTAGATTTAACTCCAGAAGCTCGAAAGTAAGGGTTCAAAAATTTTTGTCTCTATTTCACTCACATCTTAGACAATCAGGAGAGAGTTTAGAGACTTTGGGACTGGAAAATATCTCCCAAGTTTCGCCAGATCGAGCCGAAGATCCTCAAAATCACAATGCGCGTAAGGCGCTCCCGCCTACTCTTTCAGTCTTAGAAAGAAGTAGGGCTATATTTCGGCCAGCAAGCTCGAAAGTGCGCGTTCAAAAAGTGTTCCTGTGTCCATTTCAGTGGAAACCAACGCCATCAGAAGTTAGTTTAGAGTCCGCGGGACTGGAAAATATCCCCCTATTTGCGGGAAATCCAGCCGAAGTATCCCAAAATCACGATGCGCGTAATGCGGTCTCGGCTACTCTTTCAGTCTTCAAGTTAAGTGGGGCTATATTTCGACCCATAAGCTCCAAAGTGAGCGTTCAAAAAGTTTTGCTGTGTCCATTTAACTGCAAACTAAGGCCATCGGAAGTTAGTTTAGCTTCCCCGGGAATTGAAAATATTCGCCAACTTCCCGGAAATCGAGCCGAAGTTGTTTAAAATTACGATGCGCGTAAGGCCGTCTCGGCTACTCTTTCAGTCTTAAAGTGAACTTGGGCTATATTTCGGCCCAGAAGCTAGAAAGTGAAAGTTCAAAAAGTTTTCCTGTGTCCATTTCACCGCAAACCAAGCCACATCAGCAGATTGTTTACAGTGTCCGGGACATCAAAATATCCCCCAAGTCCCGGGAAATTACGCCGAAGTTTGTCAAAATCATGATGCGCGTAAAGCAGTCTCGGCTACTCTTTTAGTCTTAAAGTGAGGTGGGTGTATATTTCGGCCCAGAAGCTCGAAAGTGAGCGTTCAAAAAGTTTTGCTCTCTCAATTTAACTGAAAACCAAGGCCATCATGAGTTATTTTAGAGTCCCCGGGACTGGAAAATATCTTTTAAGTTCTGGCAGATTAGGCCGAAGTTGGTCAAAATCACGATGCGCCTAAGGCGGCCTCGGCTACTCTTTCAGTCTTAAAGTGAAGTGGGGCTATATTTCGACCCAGAAGCTCCAAAGTGAGCGCTGCAAAAAATTTGCTGTGTCCATTTCAGTGCAAACCAAGGCCATCAGGAGTTAGTTTAGAGTCCCCGAAACTGCAATATATTTCCCAAGTTCCGGAAAATGGAGAAGACGTCGGTCAAAATCACGATGCGCGCAAGAAGGTCTTGTCTAGTTTTTCAGTCTTGAAGTGAAGTGGGGCTATATTTCGGCCCAGAAGCTCAAAAGTGAGCGTTCAAAAAGCTTTGCTCTATCCATTTCAATGCAAACGAAGGCCATCAGGGGTTACTTAAGAGTCTTCGGGACTGGAAAATATCCCCCAAGTTCAGGGAAATTTAGCCGAAGTTGGTCAAAATCAGGGTGCGCATTAGGCGGTCTCGCTTACTGTTTCAGTCTTAAAGTGTAGTGAGGCTTTATTCCTGCCCAGGACCTTGAAAGTGAGCGTTCAGAAAGTTTCCCTGTGTTCATTTCACTGCAAACCAAAGCCATCAGGAGCTAGTTTAGAGTCCCCGGGACTGGAAAATATCCCCCAAGTTCCGGGAAATTTAACCGAAGTTGGGCAAAATCACGACGCGCGTACGGCGGTCTTGGCTACTCTTTCAGTCTTAAAGTGAAGTGGGGCTATATTTCGGCCCAGAAGCTCGAAAGTGACCCTTTAAAAAGTTACGCTTTCTGCATTTAACTGCAAACCAATGCAATCAGGAGTTAGTTTAAAGTCCCCCGGACTGGAAAATATCCCCCAAGTTCCGGGAAATTGAGCTGAACTTGGTTAAAATCTCGATGCTCGTAAGGCGTTCTCGGCTACTATTTCTGTCTTAAAGTGAAATACGGTTGTATTTTTGCCCAGAAGCTCGAAACTGGCGTTTAAAAAGTTTTCCTGCGTCCATTTGACTGCAAAACAAGGCCCTCATGAAGTAGTTTACAGTGCCCGGAGCTGGAAAATATCCCCCAAGTTCCGCGAAATCGGGACGAAGTTGGTCAAAATAACGATGCGCCTAAGGCGGTCTCGGCTACTCTTTCAGTCTTAAAGTGAAGTGGGGCTATATTTCGACCCAGAAGCTCCAAAGTGAGCGCTGCAAAAAATTTGCTGTGTCCATTTCAGTGCAAACCAAGGCCATCAGGAGTTAGTTTAGAGTCCCCGAAACTGCAATATATTTCCCAAGTTCCGGAAAATGGAGAAGACGTCGGTCAAAATCACGATGCGCGCAAGAAGGTCTTGTCTAGTTTTTCAGTCTTGAAGTGAAGTGGGGCTATATTTCGGCCCAGAAGCTCAAAAGTGAGCGTTCAAAAAGCTTTGCTCTATCCATTTCAATGCAAACGAAGGCCATCAGGGGTTACTTAAGAGTCTTCGGGACTGGAAAATATCCCCCAAGTTCAGGGAAATTTAGCCGAAGTTGGTCAAAATCAGGGTGCGCATTAGGCGGTCTCGCTTACTGTTTCAGTCTTAAAGTGTAGTGAGGCTTTATTCCTGCCCAGGACCTTGAAAGTGAGCGTTCAGAAAGTTTCCCTGTGTTCATTTCACTGCAAACCAAAGCCATCAGGAGCTAGTTTAGAGTCCCCGGGACTGGAAAATATCCCCCAAGTTCCGGGAAATTTAACCGAAGTTGGGCAAAATCACGACGCGCGTACGGCGGTCTTGGCTACTCTTTCAGTCTTAAAGTGAAGTGGGGCTATATTTCGGCCCAGAAGCTTGAAAGTGACCCTTTAAAAAGTTACGCTTTCTGCATTTAACTGCAAACCAATGCAATCAGGAGTTAGTTTAAAGTCCCCCGGACTGGAAAATATCCCCCAAGTTCCGGGAAATTGAGCTGAACTTGGTCAAAATCTCGATGCTCGTAAGGCGTTCTCGGCTACTATTTCTGTCTTAAAGTGAAATACGGTTGTATTTTTGCCCAGAAGTTCGAAACTGGCGTTTAAAAAGTTTTCCTGCGTCCATTTGACTGCAAAACAAGGCCCTCATGAAGTAGTTTACAGTGCCCGGAGCTGGAAAATATCCCCCAAGTTCCGCGAAATCGGGACGAAGTTGGTCAAAATAACGATTCGCGTAAGGCGGTCTCGGCTACTCTTTCAGTCTTAAAGTGAAGTGGGGCTATATTTCATCCCAGAAGCTCGAAAATAAGCCTTCACAAAGTGTTACTGTGTTCATTTCACTGCAAACCAAGGCCATCAGGAGTTAGATTAGACTCCTCGGGACTGGAAAATATCGCCCAAGTTCGGGGAAATCGAGCCGAATTTTGTCAAAATCACGATGCGCGTAAGGCGGTCTCGGCTACTCTTTCATTCTTAAAGTGAACTGGGGCTATATTTCGGCCCAGAAGCTAGAAAGTGAAAGTTCAAAAAGTCTTGCTGTGTCCATTTCACCGCAAACCAAGCCACATCAGCAGATTGTTTACAGTGTCCGGGACATCAAAATATCCCCCAAGTCCCGGGAAATCGAGCCGAAGTTTGTCAAAATCACGATGCGCGTAAAGCAGTCTCGGCTACTCTTTTAGTCTTAAAGTTACGTGGCTGTATATTTTGGCCCAGAAGCTCGAAAGTGAGCGTTGAAAAAGTTTTGCTCTCTCAATTTAACTGAAAAGGAAGGCCATCATGAGTTAGTTTAGAGTCCCCGGGACTGGAAAAGATCCCTTAAGTTCTGGTAACTCAAGCCGAAGTTGGTCAAATTCACGATGCGTCTAAGGCGGTCTCGGCTACTATTTCAGTCTTAAAGTGAAGTGGGGCTATATTTCGGCCCAGAATTTCGAAAGTAAGCGTTCAAAAAAAAATTGCTGTGTCCATTTCACTGCAGAGCAAGGCCATCAGGGGTTAGTTTAGAGTCCTTTGGACGTGAATATATCCGCGAAGTTTCGGGAAATCGAGCCGAAGTTGGTCAAAATCACGATGCGCGTAAGACGGTGTCGGCTACTCTTTCAGTCTTAAACTGAAGTGGGGCTATATTTTGGCTCAGAAGCCCGAAGGGGAGCGTTGAAAAAGTTTTGCTCTCTCCATTTCAATGCAAACCAAGGCAATCAGGAGTTACTTTAGAGTCCCCGGTACCGGAAAATATTCCCCATTTCCCGGGAAATCGACCCAAAGCTGGTCAAAATCACGATGCGCGTAAGGCGGTGTCTGCTATTCTTTCATTCTTAAAGTGAACTCGGGTTATATTTCGGCCCAGAAGTGAGCGTTCAAAAAGTTTGGCTGTGTGCATTTCAATGCAAACCAAGACGATCAGGAGATAGTTTACAGTCTCCGGGACATCAAAATATCCCCCAAGTTCCGGGAAATCGAGCCGAAGTTTGTCACAATCACGATGTGCGTAAAGCAGTCTCGGCTACTCTTTGAGTCTTAAAGTGACGTGGCTGTATATTTCGGCCCAGAAGCTCGAAAGTGAGCGTTCAAAAAGTTATGCTGTGCCCATTTCACTGCAAAGCAAGGCCCTCAGGAAGTAGTTTACAGTGCCCGGAGCAGGAAAATATCCCCCAAGTTCCGCGAAATCCAGACGAAGTTGGTCAAAATAACGATTCGCGTAAGGCGGTCTCGGCTACTCTTTCAGTCTTTAAGTTAAGTAGGGCTATATTTCGGCCCAGAAGCTCAAAAGTGAGCGTTCAAAAAGTTTTGCTGTATCCATTTCAATGCAAACGAAGGCCATCAGGGGTTACTTAAGAGTCATCGGGACTGGAAAATATCCCGTAAGTTCAGAGAAAGTTAGCCGAAGTTGCTCAAAATCACGGTGCGCCTTAGCCGGTCTCGCTTACTGTTTCAGTCTTAAAGTGAAGTGAGGCTTTATTCCTGCCCAGGAGCTTGAAAGTGAGCGTTCAAAAAGTTTCCCTGTGTTTATTTCACTGCAAACCAAAGCCTTCAGGAGCTAGTTTAGAGGCCCCGGGACTGGAAAATATCCCCCAACTTCCGGGAAATCGAGCCGAAGTTGGTCAAAATAACGATTCGCGTAAGGCGGTCTCGGCTACTCTTTCAGTCTTAAAGTAAAGTGGGGCTATATTTCGGGCCAGAAGCCCGAAAGTGAGCGTTCAAAAAGTTTTGCTGTGTTCATTTCACTGCAAACCAAGGCCATCAGGAGTTAGTTTAGCGTACCAGTGACAAGAAAATATGCCCCAAGGTCCGGGAAATTGAGCCGAGGTTGGTCAAAATCACGATGCCCCTAAAGTGGTCTCGGCTACTCTTTCTGTCTTAAAGTGAAGTGGGGCTATATTTCGGACCAGAAGCCCGAAAGTGAGCGTTCAAAAAGTTTTGCTGTGTCCATTTCACTGCAAACCAAGGCCATCAGGGGCTAGTTTAGAGTCCCCGGGACTGAAAAATATTGCCCAAGTTCCGGGGAATCGAACCGAAGTTGATCAAAATCACAATGCGCGAAATGCGGTATCGGCTAGTGTTTCAGTCTTAAAGTGAAGTGGGGCTATATTTCGGGCCAGAAGCCCGAAAGTGAGCGTTCAAAAAGTTTTGCCGTGTTCTTTGACTGAAAAACAAGGCCATCACGAGTTCGTTTAGCGTCCCTGGGACTGGAAAATATTTTCCAAGTTCCGGTAAATCGAGCTAAAGTTGGTCAAAATCACGATGCTCCCAAAGCGGTCTCGGCTACCCTTTCAGTCTTAAAGTGAAGTGGGGCTATATTTCTGTCCAGAAGCTCGAAAGTGAGCGTTCAAAAAGTTTTGCTGTGTGCATTTCACTGCAAACCAAAGCTATCAAAAGTTAGTTTAGAGTCCCCGGGACTGGAAAATATTCTCCAAGTTCCGGGAAAGCGAGCCGAAGTTGATCAAAATCACGATGCGCGAAATGCGGTCTCAGCTACTGTTTCAGTCTTAAAGTAAAGTGTGGCTATATTTCGGCCCACAAGCTCGAAAGTGAGCGTTGAAAAAGTTTTGCTTTGTCCATTTCAATGCAACCCAAGGCGATCAGGAGTTAGTTTAGAGTCCCCGGGACTGGAAAATATCCCCCAAGTTCCGAGAAATCGATCCTAAAATGGTCAAAATCACGATGCGCGTAAGGCGATCTCGGCTACTCTTTCAGTCTTAAAGTGAAGTGGGGCTATATTTCGGCCCACAAGCTAGAAAGTGAGCGTTGAAAAAGTTTTGCTGTGTCCATTTTACTTCCAAACAAGGCCATCAGGACTTAGTTTAGCGTCCAAGGGACTGCAAAATATCTCCCAAGTTCCGGGAAATCCATTCGAAGTTCGTCAAAATTACGATGCGCGTAAGGCGCTCTCATCTACTCTTTCAGTCTTAAAGTAATGAGGGGCTATATTTCTGCCCAGGAGCTCCAAAGTTGTGCTCTGTCCATTTCACTGAAAACCAAGGCCATCAGCAGTTACTTTAGAGTCCCTTTGACTGGAATATATCCCCCAAGTTTCGGGAAATAAACGCGAAATTGGTCAAAATCACGATTCGCTCAAGACGGTCTCGCCTACTCTTTCAGTCTTAAAGTAAAATGGGGCTCTATTTCGGCCCAGAAGCTCGAGAGTGAGGGTTCAAAAACTTTCGCTGTGTCCATTTCACTGCAAACCAAGACAAGCAGGAGTTAGTTGAGAGTCCCCAAGACTGGAAAATATCCCCCAAGTTCCGGGAAATCAACCCGAAGTTTGTCAAAATCACGATACGCGTAAGGCGGTCTCGGCTACTCTTTCAGTGTTAAAGTAATGGGGGGCTATATTTTGGCGCAGAAGCTCGAAATTGAGCGTTCAAAAAGTTTTGCTGGGTCCATTTTGCTGCAAACCAAGGCCATCAGGAATTAGTTTAGAGTCCTCAGAACTGGAATATATCCCCTTAGTTCCGGCAAATCGAGCCAAAGTTTCTCAAAATCACGATGCACGTAAGGCGGTCTCGGCTACTCTTTCAGTCTTCAAGTGAAGTGGGGTTCTATTTCGGTCCAGAAGCTCGAAAGTATGCGTTCAAACACTTTTTCTGTTTCCCTTTCACTGGAAACCAAGACCAGTACGAGTTAGTTTAGAGTCCCCGGGACTGGAAAATAGTTCGCAAGTTCCGTGAAATCGAGCCGAAGTTGATCAAAATCACGATGCGCGAAACGTGGTCTCGGCTACTGTTTCAGTCTTAAAGTGAAGTATGGCTATATTTCGGTCCACAAGCTCGAAAGTGAGCGTTTAAAAAGCTTTGCTGTGTCCATTTCACTGCAAAACAAGGCCATCGGCACCTAGTTTAGCGTCCAAGGGACTGGAAAATATCCCCCAAGTTCCGGGAAATCCACCCGAAGTTTGTCAAAATCACGATGCGCGTAAGGCGGTCTCGGCTACTTTTTCAGTATTAAAGTAAAGTGGGCTATATTTCGGCCCAGAAGCTTGAAGGTGAGCGTTCAAAACGTTTTGCTGTCTCCATTTCACTGCAAACCAAGGCCATCAAGAGTTAGTTTAGAGTCCCTGGGGCTAGAAAGTATACCCCCATTCCGGAATATCGACCCGAAGTTGGTCAAAATCACGATGCGCGCACGCCGGTCTCGGCTACTCTTTAAGTCGTAAGTGATGCGGGACTATATTTCGGCCTAGAAGCTCGAAAGTGTGCCTTCAAAAACTTGTGCTGTGTGCATTTCACTGCAAACCATGGCCATCAGGGGTTAGTTTAGAGTCCCCCGGACTGGAAAAGATCCCCCAAGTTCCGCGAAATCGAGGCGGAGTTGGTCAAAATTACGATGCGCGTAAGGCGGTCTCGGCTACTGTTTCAGTCTTAAAGTGAAGTATGGCTATATTTCGGCCGAGAAGCTCGAAAGTGAGCGTTCAAAAAGCTTTGCTGTGTCCATTTCACTGCAAACCAAGGCAATCAGGAGTTAGTTTAGAGTCCCCGGTACCGGAAAATATCCCCCATTTCCCGAGAACTCGAGCCAAAGTTGGTCAAAATCACGATGCGCGTAAGGCGGTCCCGGTTACTCTTTCATTCTTAAAGTGAACTGGGGAAATATTTCCGCCCAGAAGCTCGAAAGTGAGCGTTCAAAAAGTTGTGCTGTGTCCATTTCACTCCAGAGCAAGGCCATCAGGAGTTACTTTAGAGTCCGCAGGACTGGAAAATATACCCCAAGTTCTGGGAAATCGAGCCGAAGTTGGTCAAAATTACAATGGGCGTAAGGCGGTCTCGGCTACTCTTTCACTCTTAAAGTGAAGTGGAGCTGTATTTCGGTCCAGAAGCTCAAAAGTGAGCGTTTAAAAAGTTTTGCTGTGTCCATTTTACTGCAGACCAAGGACGTCGGAGGTCAGTTTAGAGTCCCCGGGACTGGAAAATATCCCCCAAGTTCCGGGAAATTTAACCGAAGTTGGTCAAAATCAGAACGCCTGTACGGCGGTCTCGGCTACTCTTTCAGTCTTAAAGTGAAGTGGGGCAATATTTCGGCCTAGAAGCTCGAAACTGAGTGTTTAAAAAGTTTTGCTGTGTCCATTCCACTGCAAAACAAGGCCATCACGACTTAGTTTAGCGTCCAAGGGACTGGAAATATCCCCCAAGTTACGGGAAATCCACCCGAAGTTAGTCAAAATCACGATGCGCTTAAGGGGGTCTCGGCTACTCTTTCAGTCTTAAGGTAAAGTGGGCTTAGATTTAACTCCAGAAGCTCGAAAGTAAGGGTTCAAAAATGTTTGTCTCTATTTCACTCACATCTTAGACAATCAGGAGTGAGTTTAGAGACTTTGGGACTGGAAAATATCTCCCAAGTTTCGCCAGATCGAGCCGAAGATCCTCAAAATCACAATGCGCGTAAGGCGCTCCCGCCTACTCTTTCAGCCTGAAAAACAAGTAGGGCTATACTTTGGCCAGCAAGCTCGAAAGTGCGCGTTCAAAAAGTGTTCCTGTGTCCATTTCAATGCAAAGCAAGGCGATCAAGAGTTAGTTTAGAGTCCCCGGGACTGGAAAATATCCCCCAAGTTCCGAGAAATCGATCCGAAAATGGTCAAAATCACGATGCGCGTCAGGCGATCTCGGCTAGTCTTTCAGTCTTAAAGTGAAGTGGGGCTATATTTCGACCCACAAGCTCCAAAGTGGGCGTTCAAAAAGTTATGCTCTGCGCATTTCAGTGCAAACCAAGGCCACCCGGAGTTAGTTTAGAGTCCCCCGGAATGGAAAATATCCCAAAAGTTGCGTGAAACTGAGCTGAACTTGGTCTAACTCACGATGCGCGTGAGGCGGTCTCGGCTACTATTTCAGTCTGAAAGTGAAGTGGGATTCTATTTCGGCCCAGAAGCTAGAAAGAGAGTGTTCAAAAGGCTTTCCTTTGTCCATTTCACTGAAAACCAAGGCCATCAGGAGTTAGTTTAGAGCCCGCAGAAATAGAATATATCCCCCAAGTTCCGGGAAACCGACCCGAAGTTGGTCAAAATCACGATTTGCGCAAAACGCTCTCGGCTACTCTTTCAGTCTCAAAGTAAAGTGGGGCTATATTTCGGTCCAGAAGCTCGAGAGTGAGCGTTCAAAAAGTTTCGCTGTGTCCATTTCACTGAAAACCAAGACAATCAGGAGTTAGTTTAGAGTGCCCGGGACTGGAAAATATCCCCCAAGTTGCGGCAAATCGAGCCGAAGTTTGTCAAAATCACGGTGCGCTTAAGGCGGTGTCGGCTACTCCTTCAGTCTTAAAGTGAAGTGGGGCTCTATTTCGGCCACAAGCTCAAAGCTCAAAAAAAATTAGTGTCTATTTCACTGCAAACCAAGGCCATCAGGAGTTAGCTTAGAGTCCCCGGGAGTGGAATGTATTTCCTAAGTTCCAGTAAATCGAGCCGAAGTTGGTCAAAATCACGATGTGCGTAACGTGGTCTCGGCTACTCTTTCAGTCTTAAAGTGAAGTGGGGCAATATTTCGGCCCAGAAGCTCGAAAGTGAGTGTTTAAAAAGTTTTGCTCTGTCACTTTCAGTGCAAACCAAGGCCATCAGAAGTTAGTTTAGAGTCCCCGGGACTGGAGAATATCCCCCAAGTCCCGGGAAATCGAGCCGAAGTTGATCAAATTCATGATGCGCGTAACGTGGTCTCGGCTACTGTGTTAGTCCTAAAGTGAAGTGTGGCTATATTTCGGCCCACAAGCTAGAAAGTGAGCGTTCAAAAAGTTTTGTTGCGTCCATTTTACTTCAAAACAAGGCCATCAGGACTTAGTTTAGCGTCCAAGGGACAGCAAAATATCCCCCAAGCTCCGGGAAATCCATTCGAAGTTCCTCAAAATTACGATGCGCGTAAGGCGGTCTCATCTACTCTTTCAGTCTTAAAGTAAAGTAGGACTATATTTCTGCCCAGAAGCTCCAAAGTTGTGCTCTGTCCATCTCACTGAAAACCAAGGCCATCAGGAGTTACTTTAGAGTCCCTTTGACTGGAATATATCCCCCAAGTTTCGGGAAATAAACGCGTAATTGGTCAAAATCACGATTCGCTCAAGACGGTCTCGCCTACTCTTTCAGTCTTAAAGTAAAATGGGGCTCTATTTAGGCCCAGAAGCTCGAGAGTGAGCGTTCAAAAACTTTCGCTGTGTCCATTTCACTGCAAACCAAGACAAGCAGGAGTTAGTTGAGAGTCCCCGGGACTGGAAAATATCCCCCAAGTTCCGGGAAATCAACCAGAAGTTTGTCAAAATCACGATGCGCGCAAGGCGGTGTCGGCTACTCTTTCAGTGTTAAAGTAATGGGGGGCTATATGTTGGCCCAGAAGATCGAAATTGAGCGTTCAAAAAGTTTTGCTGGGTCCATTTTACTGCAAACCAAGGCCATCAGGAATTAGCTTAGAGTCCTCAGAACTGGAATATATCCCCTAAGTTCCGGCAAATCGAGCCGAAGTTGCTCAAAATCACGATGCACGTAAGGCGGTCTCGGCTACTCTTTCAGTCTTCAAGTGAGGCGGGGTTCTATTTCGGTCCAGAAGCTCGAAAGTATGCGTTCAAGAACTTTTTCTGTTTCCGTTTCACTACAAAACAACACCAGCACGAGTTAGTTTAGAGTTCCTGGGACTGGAAAATATTTCGCAAGTTTCGTGAAATCGAGCCGAAGTTGATCAAAATCACGATGCGCGAAGCGTGGTCTCGGCTACTGTTTCAGTCTTAAAGTGAAGTATGGCTATATTTCGGCCCACAAGCTCGAAAGTGAGCGTTCAAAAAGCTTTGCTGTGTCCATTTCACTGCAAAACAAGGCCATCGGCACCTAGTTTAGCGTCCAAGGGACTGGAAAATATCCCCCAAGTTCCGGGAAATCCACCCGAAGTTTGTCAAAATCACGATGCGCGAAACGTGGTCTCGGCTACTTTTTCAGTCTTAAAGTGAAGTTTGGCTATATTTCCGCCCACAAGCTCGAAAGTGAGCGTTCAAAAAGTTTTGCTGTGTCCATTTTACTGCAGACCAGGGATTTCGCGGGTCAGTTTAGAGTCCCCGGGACTGGAAAATATCCCCCAAGTTTCGGGAAATTTAACCGAAGTATGTCAAAATCACGACGCGCGTACGGCGGTCTCGGCTACTCTTTCAGTCTTAAAGTGAAGTGGGGCAATATTTCGGCCCAGAAGCTCGAAACTGAGTGTTTAAAAAGTTTTGCTGTGTCCATTTCACTGCAAACCAAGGGCATCACGACTTAGTTTAGCGTCCAAGGGACTGGAAATATCCCCCAAGTTATGGGAAATCCACCCGAAGTTAGTCAAAATCACGATGCGCTTAAGGGAGTCTCGGCTACTCTTTCAGTCTTAAGGTAAAGTGGGCTTACATTTAACTCCAGAAGCTCGAAAGTAAGGGTTCAAAAATTTTTGTCTGTATTTCACTCACATCTTAGACAATCAGGAGTGAGTTTAGAGACTTAGGAACTGGAAAATATCTCCCAAGTTTCGCCAGATCGAGCCGAAGATCCTCAAAATCACAATGCGGGTTATGCGCTCCCGCCTACTCTTTCAGTCTTAAAAAGAAGTAGGGCTATATTTCGGCCAGTAAGCTCGAAAGTGCGCGTTCAAAAAGTGTTCCTGTGTCCATTTCACTGGAAACCAAGGCTATCAGGAGTTAGTTTAGAGTCCCCGGGACTGGAAAATATCCCGCTATTTGCGGGAAATCGAGCCGAAGTATCCCAAAATCACGATGCGCGTAAGGCGGTCTCGGCTACTCTTTCAGTGTTAAAGTTAAGTGGGGCTATATTTCGACCCAGAAGCTCGAAAGTGGGCGTTCAAAAAGTTTTGTTCTGTCCATTTAACTGCAGACTAAAGCCATCGGAAGTTAGTGTAGCTTCCCCGGGAATTGAAAATATTCGCCAACTTCCGGGAAATCGAGCCGAAGTTGGTCAAAATTACGATGCGCGTAAGGCGGTTTCGGCTACTCCTTCAGTCTTAAAGTGAAGTAGGGCTATATTTCGGCCGAGAAGCTCGAAACTGAGCGTTCAAAAAGTTTTCCTGCGTCCATTTCACTGCAAACCAAGGCCATCAGGAGTTGGTTTAGAGTCCCCAGCACTTGAAAATATCGCCCAAGTTCGGGGAAATCGAGCCGAATTTTGTCAAAATCACCATGCGCGTAAGGCGGTCTCGCCTACTCTTTCATTCTTAAAGTGAACTGGGGCTATACTTTCGGCCGAGAAGCTAGAAAGTGAAAGTTCAAAACGTTTTGCTGTGTTCATTTCACTGCAAACCAAGGCCAGCAGGAGTTAGTTTAGACTCCTTGGGAGTAGAAAATATCGCCCGAGTTCGGGGAAATCGAGCCGAATTTTGTCAAAATCACGATGCGCGTAAGGCGGTCTCGGCTACTCTTTCATTTTTAAAGTGAACTGGGGCTATATTTCGGCCCAGAAGCTAGAAAGTGAAAGTTTAAAAAGTTTTGCTGTGTCCATTTCAGTGCAAACCAAGCCACATCAGCAGATTATTTACAGTGTCCGGGACATCAAAATATCCCCCAAGTCCCGGGAAATCGAGCCGAAGTTTGTCAAAATCACGATGCGCGTAACGCAGTCTCGGCTACTCTTTTAGTCTTAAAGTGACGTGGCTGTATATTTCGGCCCAGAAGCTCGAAAGTGAGCGTTCAAAAAGTTTTTCTCTCTCAATTTAACTGAAAACCAAGGCCATCATGAGTTAGTTTAGAGTCCACGGGACTGGAAAATATCCCTTCAGTTCTGGCAACTCAAGCCGAAGTTGGTCAAAATCACGATGCGTCTAAGGCGGTCTCGGCTACTATTTCAGTCTTAAAGTGAAGTGGGGCTATATTTCGGCCCAGAATTTCGAAAGTAAGCGTTGAAAAAAATTTGCTGTGTCCATTTCACTGCAGACCAAGGCCATCAGGGGTTAGTTTAGAGTCCTTGGGAGTTGAATATATACCCGAAGTTTCGGGAAATCGAGCCGAGGTTGGTGAAAATCACGATGCGCGTAAGGCGGTCTCGGCTATTCTTTCATTCTTAAAGTGAACTCGGGCTATATTTCGGCCCAGAAGCTAGAAAGTGAAAGTTCAAAAAGTTTTGCTGTGTCCATTTCACTGCGAACCACGCCACATCAGGAGATAGTTTACAGTCTTCGGGACATCAAAATATCCCCGAAGTTCCGGGAAATTGAGCCGAAGTTTGTCAAAATCACGATGCGCGTAACGCAGTCTCGGCTAGTCTTTGAGTCTTAAAGTGACGTGGCTGTATATTTCGGCCCACAAGCTCGAAAGTGAGCGTTCCAAAAGTTATCCTGTGCCCATTTCACTGCAAAGCAAGGCCCTCAGGAAGTAGTTTACAGTGCCCGGAACTGGAAAATATCCCCCCAGTTCCGCGAAATCGAGATGAAGTCGGTCAAAATAACGATTCACGTAAGGTGGTCTCGGCTACTCTTTCAGTCTTAAAGTGAAGTAGGGCTATATATCGGTCCAGACGCTCGAAAGTGAGCGTTAAAAAAGTTTTCTTCTCTGAATTTCACTGAAAACCAAAGCCATGATGAGCTAGTTTAGAGTCCCCGGGACTGCAAAATATCTTTTAAGTTCTGGCAACTCAAGCCGAAGTTGGTCAAAATCACGATGCGCCTAAGGCGGCCTCGGCTACTCTTTCAGTCTTAAAGTGCAGTTGGGCTCTATTTCGGCCCAGAAGCTCCAAAGTGAGCGCTGAAAAAAATTTTGCTGTGTCCATTTCACTGCAAACCAAGGCCATCAGGAGTTAGTTTAGAGTCCCCGGGACTGCAATATATTACCCAAATTCCGGAAAATGGAGAAGACGTTGGTCAAAATCACGATGCGCGCAAGACGGTCTTGGCTAGTCTTCAACTCTTAAAGTGACGTGGGGCTATATTTCGGCCCAGAAGCTCAAACGTGAGCTTCAAAAAGTTTTGCTGTATCCATTTCAATGCAAACGAAGGCCATCAGGGGTTACTTAAGAGTCTTCGGGACTGGAAAATATCCCCCAAGTTCAGGGAAATTTAGCAGAAGTTGGTCAAAATCACGGTGCGCGTTAGGCGGTCTCGCTTACTGTTTCAGTCTTAAAGTGAAGTGAGGCTTTATTCCTGCCCAGGAGCTTCAGAGTGAGCGTTCAAAAAGTTTCCCTGTGTTTATTTCACTGCAAACCAAAGCCATCAGGAGCTACTTTAGAGTCCCCGGGACTGGAAAATATCCCCCAACTTCCGGGAAATCGAGCCGAAGTTGGTCAAAATCACGATTTGCGTAAGGTAGTCTCGGCTACTCTTTCAGTCTTAAAGTGAAGTGGGGCTATATTTCGGGCCAGAAGCCCGAAAGTCAGCGTTCAAAAAGTTTTGCTGTGTTCATTTCACTGCAAACCAAGGCCATCAGGAGTTAGTTTAGCGTCCCCGGGACAAGAAAATATGCCCCAAGGTCCGGGAAATTAAGCCGAGGTTGGTCAAAATCACGATGCCCCTAAAGTGGTCTCGGCTACTCTTTCTGTCTTAAAGTGAAGTGGGGCTATATTTCGGGCCAGAAGCCCGAAAGTGAGCGTTCAAAAAGTTTTGCTGTGTCCATTTCACTGCAAACCAAGGCCATCAGGGGGTATGTTTAGAGCCCCGGGACTAAAAAATATTGCCCAAGTTCCGGGGAATCGGACCGAAGTTGATCAAAAGCACGATGCGCGAAATGCGGTATCGGCTACTGTTTCAGTCTTAAAGTGAAGTGGGGCTATATTTCGGCCCAGAAGCCCGAAAGTGAGCGTTCAAAAAGTTTTCCTCTCTGAATTTCACTGAAAACCAAGGCCATCACGAGTTAGTTTAGCGTCCCTGGGACTGGAAAATAATCCCCAAGTTCCGGTAAATCGAGCTGAAGTTGGTCAAAATCACCATGCTCCCAAAGCGGTCTCGGCTACCCTTTCAGTCTTAAAGTTAAGTGGGGCTATATTTCTGTCCAGAAGCTTGAAAGTGAGCGTTCAAAAAGTTTTGCTGTGTGCATTTCACTGCAAACCGAAGCTATCAAAAGTTAGTTTAGGGTCCCCGGGACTGGAAAATATTCCCCAAGTTCCGGCAAAGCGAGCCGTAGTTGATCAAAATCACGATGCGCGAAATGCGGTCTCGGCTACGGTTTCAGTCTTAAAGTAAAGTGTGGCTATATTTTGGCCCACAAGCTCGAAAGTGAGCGTTCAAAAAGTTTTGCTGTGTCCATTTTACTGCAAAACAAAGCCATCAGGATTTAGTTTAGCATCCAAGGGACTGGAAAATGTTCCCCAAGTTTCGGGAGATCCACCCGAAGTTTGTCAAAATCACAATGCGCGTAAGGTGGTCTCGGTTACTCTTTAAGTCTTAAATTAGAGTGGGGCTTTATTTCGGCCAGGAAGCTCGAAGGTGAGCGTTTCAAAAGCTTTGCTCTGTCCATTTCACTGCAAACCAAGGCCATCAGGTGTTAGTTTAGAGTTCCTGGTACTGGAAAATATCGCGCAAGTTCTGGAATATTGACCCGAAGTTTGATAAACTCACGATGCGAGTAAGGCGGTCTAGGCTACCCTTTCAGTCTTAAGTGAAGTGGGGCTATATTTCGGCCCAGAATCTCGAAAGTGTGCGTTCACAAAATTGTGCTGTGTCCATTTTAATGCAAACCAAGGCCATCAGGAGTTAGTTTAGAGTCCCCGGGACTGGAGAATATCCCCCAAGTCCCGGGAATTGGAGCCGAAGTTGATCAAATTCATGTTGCGCGTAACGTGGTCTCGGCTACTGTGTCAGTCCTAAAGTGAAGTGTGGCTATATTTCGGCCCACAAGCTAGAAAGTGAGCGTTCAAAAAGTTTTGCTGTGTCCATTTCACTTCAAAACAAGGCCATCAGGACTTAGTTTAGCGTCCAAGGGACTAGAAAATATACCCCAAGCTCCGGGATATCCATTCGAAGTTCGTCAAAATTACGATGCGAGTAAGGCGGTCTCATCTACTCTTTCAGTCTTAAAGTGAAGTGGGGCTATATTTCTGCCCAGAAGCTCCAAAGTTGTGGTCTGTCCATTTCACTGAAAACCAAGGCAATCAGGAGTTACTTTAGAGCCCGCGGAAATGGAATATATCCCCCAAGCTCCGGGAAACCGACCCGAGGTTGGTCAAAATCACGATTTGCGCAAGACGGTCTCGGCTACTCTTTCAGTCTTAAAGTAAAGTGGGGCTATATTTCGGTCCAGAAGCTCGAGAGTGAGCGTTCAAAAAGTTTCGCTGTGTCCATTTCACTGAAAACCAAGACAATCAGGAGTTAGTTTAGAGTCCCCGGGAATGGAAAATATCCCCCAAGTTGCGGCAAATCGAGCCGAAGTTTGTCAAAATCACGGTGCGCTTAAGGCGGTGTCGGCTACTCCTTCAGTCTTAAAGTGAAGTGGGGCTCTATTTCGGCCCACAAGCTCAAAGCTCAAAAAAAAATTCTGTGTCTATTTCACTGCAAACCAAGGCTATCAGGAGTTAGTTTAGAGTCCCCGGGAGTGGAATGTATTTCCCAAGTTCCGAAAAATCGAGAAGACGTTGGTCAAAATCACGATGCGCGTAAGGCGGTCTCGGCTACTCTTTCAGTCTTAAAGTGAAGTGGGGGTATATTTCGGCCCAGAAGCTCTAAAGTAGGCGCTCAAAAAGTTTTGCTGTATCCATTTCAATGCAAACCAAGGCCATCAGGGGTTACTTAAGAGTCCTCGGGACTGGAAAATAGCCCCCAAGTTCCGGTAAATCGAGCCGAAGTTGGTCAAAATCACGGTGGGCTTAAGGCGGTGTCGACTACTCTTTCAGTCTTAAAGTGAAGTGGGGCTCTATTTCGGCTTACAAGCTCAAAGGTCAAAAAAATTACTGTGTCTATTTCAATGCAAACCAAGGCCATCAGGGGTTACTTAAGAGTCCTCGGGACTGGAAAATATCCCCCAAGTTCCGGTAAATCGAGCCGAAGTTGGTCAAAATCACGATGTGCGTAAGGTGGTCTCGGCTACTCTTTCAGTCTTAAAGTGAAGTGGGGCAATATTTCGGCCCAGAAGCTCGAAAGTGAGTGTTTCAAAAGTTTTCCTCTGTCACTTTCAGTGCAAACCAAGGCCATCAGAAGTTAGTTTAGAGTCCCCGGGACTGGAGAATATCCCCCAAGTCCCGGGAGATCGAGCCGAAGTTGATCAAATTCATGATGCGCGTAACGTGGTCTCGCCTACTGTGTCAGTCCTAAAGTGAAGTGTTGCTATATTTCGGCCCACAAGCTAGAAAGTGAGCGTTCAAAAAGTTTTGTTGTGTCCATTTTACTTCAAAACAAGGCCATCAGGACTTAGTTTAGCGTCCAAGGGACTGCAAAATATCCCCCAAGTTCCGGGAAATCCATTCGAAGTTCGTCAAAATTACGATGCGCGTAAGGCGCTCTCATCTACTCTTTCAGTCTTAAAGTAAAGTGGGGCTATATTTCTGTCCAGAAGCTCCAAAGTTGTGGTCTGTCCATTTCACTGAAAACCAAGGCCATCAGCAGTTACTTTAGAGTCCCTTTGACTGGAATATATCCCCCAAGTTTCGGGAAATAAACGCGAAATTGGTCACAATCACGTTTCGCTCAAGATGGTCTCGCCTACTCTTTCAGTCTTAAAGTAAAATGGGCCTCTATTTCGGCCCAGAAGCTCGAGAGTGAGGGTTCAAAAACTTTCGCTGTGGCCATTTCACTGCAAACCAAGACAAGCAGGAGTTAGTTGAGAGTCCCCGGGACTGGAAAATATCCCCCAAGTTCCGGGAAATCAACCCGAAGTTTCTCAAAATCACGATGCGCGTAAGGCGGTGTCCGCTAGTCTTTCAGTGTTAAAGTAATGGGGGGCTATATTTTGGCCCAGAAGCTCGAAATTGAGCGTTCAAAAAGTTTTGCTGGGTCCATTTTACTGCAAACCAAGGCCATCAGGAATTAGTTTACAGTCCTCAGAACTGGAATAAATCCCTTTAGTTCCGGCAAATCGAGCCGAAGTTGCTCAAAATCACGATGCACGTAAGGCGGTCTCGGCTACTCTTTCAGTCTTCAAGTGAAGTGGGGTTCTATTTCGGTCCAGAAGCTCGAAAGTATGCGTTCAAAAACTTTTTCTGTTTCCGTTTCACTGCAAACCAAGACCAGCACGAGTTAGTTTAGAGTCCCCGGGACTGGAAAATATTTCGCAAGTTCCGGGAAATCGAACCGAAGTTGATCAAAATCACGAGGCGCGAAACGTGGTGTCGGCTACTGTTTCAGTCTTAAAGTGAAGTATGGCTATATTTCGGCCCACAAGCTCGAAAGTGAGCGTTCAAAAAGCTTTGCTGTGTCCATTTCACTGCAAAACAAGGCAATCAGCACCTAGTTTAGCGTCCAAGGGACTGGAAAATATTCCCCAAGTTCCGGGAAATCCACCCGAAGTTTGTCAAAATTACGATGCGCGTAAGGCGGTCTTGGCTACTTTTTCAGTGTTAAAGTAAAGTGGGCTATATTTCGGCCCAGAAGCTTGAAGGTGAGCGTTCAAAAAGTTTTGCTGTGTCCATTTCACTGCAAACCAATGCCATCAAGAGTTAGTTTAGTCTCCCTGGGACTGGAAAATATCCCTCAAGTTTCGGAATATCGACCCGAAGTTGGTCAAAATCACGATGCGCGAACGCCGGTCTCGGCTACTCTTTAAGTCGTAAGTGATGTGGGACTATATTTCGGCCTAGAAGCTCGAAAGTGTGCCTTCAAAAACTTGTACTGTGTAAATTTCACTACAAACCATGGCCATCAGGAGTTAGTTTAGAGTCCCCGGGACTGAAAAATATTCCCCAAGTTCCAGGAAAGCGAGCAGAAGTTGATCAAAGTCACGATGCGCGTAACGCGGTCTCGGCTACTGTTTCAGTCTTAAAGTGAAGTGTGGCTATATTTAGGCCCACAAGCTCGAAAGTGAATGTTCAAAAAGTTTTGCTGTGTCCATTTGACTGCAAGCCAAGGCCATCAGGAGTCAGTTTAGAGTCCCCGGGACTGGAAAATATTCTCCAAGTTCAAGGAAATGGCGCCGAAGTTGATGAAAATTACGGTGCGCGTAACGGTCTCTCGGCTATTCTTTCAGTCTTAAATTTAAGTAGGGCTATATTTCGGCCCTGAAGCTCGAAGGTGAGCGTTCAGAATGTTTTGCTGTGTTCATTAAACTGCAAACCAAGGTCATCGGGAGTTAGTTTAGCGTCCCCGCGACTTTAAATTATTCGCCAACTTCCGGGAAATCGAGCAAAAGTGGCCCAAAATCACGATCCGCGTAAGGCAGTCTCGGCTACTCTTTCAGTCTTAATTTAAGGGGGGCTATATTTCGACCTAGAAGCTCGAGACCGGGCGTGCGCTAATTTTACCTGTGTCCATTTCACTGACATCTTAGGCCATCAGGAGTTAGTTTAGAGTCCTTGGGACTGGAAAATATTTCCCAAATTCTGGCAGATCGAGCCAAAGTTGCTCAAAATCACGATGCGCGTAAGGCGGTCTCGGCTACTCTTTCAGTCTTAAAATTATGGGGGGCTATATTTCGACCTAGAAGCTCGAGACCGGGCGTGCGCTAATTTTACCTGTGTCCATTTGACTGAAAACTAAGTTCATCAGGAGTTAGCATAGAGTCCTCGGGACTGGAAAATATTCCCCGAATTCCGGCAAACCGAGCCAAAGATGCTCAAAATCACGATGCGCGTAAGGCGGTCTCGGCTATTCGTTTACTCCGAAAATGAAGTGGGGCTATATTTCGGTTCTACAAGCTCGACACCGAGCGTGCTCTCCTTTTACCTGTGTCCATTTCACTAAGAATTAAGTCCATCAGGAGATAGTTTAGAATCCTCGAGACTCGAAGCTATCCTCCAAGTTTCGGCAAATTGAGCCATACTTTCTTAAAATTACGATAAGCCTACGGCAGTTTCGTTTACTCTTTCAGTCTTAAAATGAACTGGGGCTACATTTCGGCCTAGAAGCTCGACACCGAGCGTGCGCTCCTGTTACCTGTGACTATTTGACTGAAAACTAAGGCCAACAAGAGTTAGGGTAGAGTCCCCGGGACTGGAAAATATCCCCCAAGTTTTGGCAGATCGAGCTATAGTGGGTAAAAATTTCGATGCGCTTAAGGCGGTTTCGTGTACACTTTCAGTCTTAAAATAAAGTGGGGCTATATTTCGGCCTACAACCTGGAAACCCAGCGTGCGCCCCTTTTACCTGTGTCCATTTCACTAAAAACCAAGGCATTCAGGAGTTAGTTTAGAGCTTCCGGGACTGGAAAATATCCCCCAAGTCCCAGGAAATCAAGCCGAAGCTCGACAAAATTACCATGCGCGTAAGGCGGTCCGTGCTACTCTTTCAGTCTTAAAGTGAAGTGGGGCTATATTCCGGCCCAGAAGCTCCAAAGTGAACGTTCAAAGAGTTTGGCTGTGTCCATTTCACTGAAAACCAAGGCCATCAGGAATTAGTTTAGAGTGGCCGGGACTGCGAATTATCTCCCAAGTTCCGGGAAATCGAGCCCAAGTAGCCCAAAATCAGGATGCGCGTAAGGCGGTCTCGGCTAGCCTTTCCGTCTTAAAGTGAAGTAGGGCTATGCTTCGGCCGAGAAGCTCAAAAGTGAGCGTTCAAAAAGTTGTGCTGTGTCCATTTCACTGCAAACCAAGGCAATCAGGAGTTAGTTTACAGTCCCCGGTAGCGGAAAATATCCCCCATTGCCAGGGAAATCGAGCCAAAGTTGGTCAAAATCACGATGCGCGTAAGGCGGTCCCGGTTACTCTTTCATTCTTAAAGTGAACTGGGGCAATATTTCCGCCCAGAAGCTGGAAAGTGAGCGTTCAAAAAGTTGTGCTGTGTCCATTTCACTCCAGAGCAAGGCCATTAGGAGTTACTTTAGAGTCCGCGGGACTGGAAAATATCCCCCAAGTTCTGGGAAATCGAGCCGAAGTTGGTCAAAATTACGATGGGCGTAAGGCGGTCTCGGCTACTCTTTGACTCTTAAAGTGAAGTGGAGCTATATTTCGGCCCAGAAGCTCAAAAGTGAGCGTTCAAAAAGTTTTGCTGTGTCCATTTTACTGTAGACCAAGGACGTTGGGGGTCAGTTTAGAGTCCCCGGGACTGGAAAATATCCCCCAAGTTTCGGGAAATTTAACCGAAGTTGGTCAAAGTCACGACGCGCGTACGGCGGTCTCGGCTACTCTTTCAGTCTTAAAGTGAAGTGGGGCAATATTTCGGCCCAGAAGCTCGAAACTGAGTGTTTAAAAAGTTTTGCTGTGTCCATTTCACTGCAAAACAAGGCCATCACGACTTAGTTTAGCGTCCAAGGGACTGGAGATATTCCCCAAGTTACGGGAAATCCACCCGAAGTTAGTCAAAATCACGATGCGCTTAAAGGGGTCTCGGCTACTCTTTCAGTCTTAAGGTAAAGTGGGCTTAGATTTAACTCCAGAAGCTCGAAAGTAAGGGTTCAAAAATTTTTGTCTCTATTTCACTCACATCTTAGACAATCAGGAGTGAGTTTAGAGACTTTGGGACTGGAAAATATCTCCCAAGTTTCGCCAGATCGAGCCGAAGATCCTCAAAATCACAATGCGCGTAAGGCGCTCCCGCCTACTCTTTCAGTCTTAAAAAGAAGTAGGGCTATATTTCGGCCAGTAAGCTCGAAAGTACGCGTTCAAAAAGTGTTCCTGTGTCCATTTCACTGGAAACCAAGGCTATCAGGAGTTAGTTTAGAGTCAACGGGACTGGAAAATATCCCCCTATTTGCGGGAAATCGAGCCGAAGTATCCCAAAATCACGATGCGCGTAAGGCGGTCTCGGCTACTCTTTCAGTCTTAAAGTTAAGTGGGGCTATATTTCGGCCCAGAAGCTCCAAAGTGAGCGTTCAAAAAGTTTTCCTGTATCCATTTCAATGCAAACCAAGGCAATCAGGGGTTACTTAGGAGTCCTCGGAACTGGAAAATATCCCCAAAGTTCCGGTAAAGCGAGCCGAAGTTGGTCAAAATCACGATGCGCGTAAGGCGGTCTCCGCTACTGTTTCAGTCTTAAAGTTAAGTGGGGCTATATTTCGACCCATAAGCTCGAAAGTGAGCGTTCAAAAAGTTTTGCTGTGTCCATTAAACTGCAAACTAAGGCCATCGGAAGTTAGTTTAGCTTCCCCGGGAATTGAAAATATTCGCCAACTTCCGGGAAATCGAGCCGAAGTTGGTCAAAATTACGATGCGCGTAAGGCGGTCTCGCCTACTCTTTCAGTCTGAAAGTGAAGTAGGGCTATATTTCGGCCGAGAAGCTCGAAAGTGAGCGTTCAAACAAATGTGCTGTGTCCATTTCACTGCAAACCAAGGCAATCAGGAGTTAGTTTAGAGTCCCCGTGACTTGAAAATGTCGCGAAAATTCTAGAAAATCGAGTGGAAGTCTGTCAAAATCACGATGCGCGTAAGGCGGTCTCGCCTACTCTTTCAGTCTTAAAGTGAAGTGGGGCTATATTTCATCCCAGAAGCTCCAAAATAAGCCTTCAAAAAGTTACTGTGTTCATTTCACTGCAAACCAAGGCCAGCAGGAGTTAGTTTAGACTCCTCGGGACTGGAAAATATCGCCCAAGTTCGGGCAAATCGAGCCGAATTTTGTCAAAATCACGATGCGCGTAAGGCGGTCTCGGCTACTCTTTCATTCTTAAAGTGAACTGGGGCTATATTTCGGCCCAGAAGCTAGAAAGTGAAAGTTCAAAAAGTCTTGCTGTGTCCATTTCACCGCAAACCAAGCCACATCAGCAGATTGTTTACAGTGTCCGGGACATCAAAATATCCCCCAAGTCCCGGGAAATCGAGCCGAAGTTTGTCAAAATCACGATGCGCGTAAAGCAGTCTCGGCTACTCTTTTAGTCTTAAAGTTACGTGGCTGTATATTTTGGCCCAGAAGCTCGAAAGTGAGCGTTGAAAAAGTTTTGCTCTCTCAATTTAACTGAAAAGGAAGGCCATCATGAGTTAGTTTAGAGTCCCCGGGACTGGAAAAGATCCCTTAAGTTCTGGTAACTCAAGCCGAAGTTGGTCAAATTCACGATGCGTCTAAGGCGGTCTCGGCTACTATTTCAGTCTTAAAGTGAAGTGGGGCTATATTTCGGCCCAGAATTTCGAAAGTAAGCGTTCAAAAAAAAATTGCTGTGTCCATTTCACTGCAGAGCAAGGCCATCAGGGGTTAGTTTAGAGTCCTTTGGACGTGAATATATCCGCGAAGTTTCGGGAAATCGAGCCGAAGTTGGTCAAAATCACGATGCGCGTAAGACGGTGTCGGCTACTCTTTCAGTCTTAAACTGAAGTGGGGCTATATTTTGGCTCAGAAGCCCGAAGGGGAGCGTTGAAAAAGTTTTGCTCTCTCCATTTCAATGCAAACCAAGGCAATCAGGAGTTACTTTAGAGTCCCCGGTACCGGAAAATATTCCCCATTTCCCGGGAAATCGACCCAAAGCTGGTCAAAATCACGATGCGCGTAAGGCGGTGTCTGCTATTCTTTCATTCTTAAAGTGAACTCGGGTTATATTTCGGCCCAGAAGTGAGCGTTCAAAAAGTTTGGCTGTGTGCATTTCAATGCAAACCAAGACGATCAGGAGATAGTTTACAGTCTCCGGGACATCAAAATATCCCCCAAGTTCCGGGAAATCGAGCCGAAGTTTGTCACAATCACGATGTGCGTAAAGCAGTCTCGGCTACTCTTTGAGTCTTAAAGTGACGTGGCTGTATATTTCGGCCCAGAAGCTCGAAAGTGAGCGTTCAAAAAGTTATGCTCTCTCAATTTAACTGAAAACCAAGGCCATCATGAGTTAGTTTAGAGTCCACGGGACTGGAAAATATCCCTTCAGTTCTGGCAACTCAAGCCGAAGTTGGTCAAAATCACGATGCGTCTAAGGCAGTCTCGGCTACTATTTCAGTCTTAAAGTGAAGTGGGGCTATATTTCGGCCCAGAATTTCGAAAGTAAGCGTTGAAAAAAATTTGCTGTGTCCATTTCACTGCAGACCAAGGCCATCAGGGGTTAGCTTAGAGTCCTTGGGACTTGAATATATCCCCGAAGTTTCGGGAAATCGAGCCGAAGTTGGTCAAAATCACGATGCGCGTAAGACGGTGTCGGCTACTCTTTCAGTCTTAAACTGAAGTGAGGCTATATTTCGGCTCAGAAGCCCGAAGGGGAGCGTTGAAAAAGTTTTGCTCTCTCCATTTCAATGCAAGCCAAGGCAATCAGGAGTTACTTTAGAGTCCCCGGTACCGGAAAATATTCCCCATTTCCCGGGAAATCGAGCCAAAGTTGGTCAAAATCACGATGCGCGTAAGGCGGTCGCGGCTATTCTTTCATTCTTAAAGTGAACTCGGGCTATATTTCGGCCCAGAAGCTCGAAAGTGAAAGTTCAAAAAGTTTTGCTGTGTCCATTTCACCGCGAACCAAGCCACATCAGGAGATAGTTTACAGTCTCCGCGACATCAAAATATCCCCCAAGTTGCGGGAAATCGAGCCGAAGTTTGTCAAAATCACGATGCGCGTAAAGTAGTCTCGGCTACTCTTTGAGTCTTAAAGTGACGTGGCTGTATATTTCGGCCCACAAGCTCGAAAGTGAGCGTTCAAAAAGTTATCCTGTGCCTATTTCACTGCAAAGCAAGGCCCTCAGGAAGTAGTTTACAGTGCCCGGAACTGGAAAATATCCCCCCAGTTCCGCGAAATCGAGACGAAGTTGGTCAAAATAACGATTCGCGTAAGGCGGTCTCGGCTACTCTTTCAGTCTTAAAGTGAAGTAGGGCTATATTTCGGTCCAGAAGCTTCAAAGTGAACGTTCAAAAAGTTTTCCTCTGTGAATTTCACTGAAAACCAAGGCCATCATGAGTTAGTTTAGAGTCCCCGGGACGGGAAAATATCTTTTAAGTTCTGGCAACTCAAGCCGAAGTAGGTCAAAATCACGATGCGCCTAAGGCGGCCTCGGCTACTCTTTCAGTCTTAAAGTGAAGTGGGGCTCTATTTCGGCCCAGAAGCTCCAAAGTGAGCGCTGCAAAAAATTTTGCTGTGTCCATTTCACTGCAAACCAAGGCCATCAGGAGTTAGTTTAGAGTCCCCGTGACTGCAATATATTTCCCAAATTCTGGAAAATGGAGAAGACGTTGGTCAAAATCACGATGCGCGCAAGACGGTCTTGGCTAGTCTTTCAGTCTTAAAGTGAAGTGGGGCTATATTTCGGCCCAGAAGCTCAAACGTGAGCCTCAAAAAGTTTTGCTGTATCCATTTCAATGCAAACCAAGGCCATCAGGGGCTACTTAAGAGTCTTCGGGACTGGAAAATATCCGCCAAGTTCAGGGAAATTTAGCAGAAGTTGGTCAAAATCACGGTGCGCGTTAGGCGGTCTCGCTTACTGTTTCAGTCTTAAAGTGAAGTAAGGCTTTATTCCTGCCCAGGAGCTTGAAAGTGAGTGTTCAAAAAGTTTCCCTGTGTTTATTTCACTGCAAACCAAAGCCATCAGGAGCTACTTTAGAGTCCCCGGGACTGGAAAATATCCCCCAACTTCCGGGAAATCGAGCCGAAGTTGGTCAAAATCACGATTTGCGTAAGGTAGTCTCGGCTACTCTTTCAGTCTTAAAGTGAAGTGGGGCTATATTTCGGGCCAGAAGCCCGAAAGTCAGCGTTCAAAAAGTTTTGCTGTGTTCATTTCACTGCAAACCAAGGCCATCAGGAGTTAGTTTAGCGTCCCCTGGACAAGAAAATATGCCCCAAGGTCTGGGAAATTGAGCCGAGGTTGGTGAAAATCACGATGCCCCTAAAATGGTCTCGACTACTCTTTCTGTCTTAAAGTGAAGTGGGGCTATATTTCGGGCAAGAAGCCCGAAAGTGAGCGTTCAAAAAGTTTTGCTCTGTCCATTTCACTGCAAAACAAGGCCATCACGAGTTAGTTTAGCGTCCCTGGGACTGGAAAATATTGCCCAAGTTCCGGTAAATCGAGCTGAAGTTGGTCAAAATCACGATGCTCCCAAAGCGGTCTCGGCTACCCTTTCAGTCTTAAGTGAAGTAAGGCTATATTTCTGTCCAGAAGCTCGAAAGTGAGCGTTCAAAAAATTTTGCTGTGTCCATTTCAATGCAAACCAAGGCCATCAGGACTCAGTTTAGAGTCCCCGGGACTGGAAAATATCCCCCACGTCCCGGGAATTGGAGCCGAAGTTGATCAAATTCATGATGCGCGTAACGTGGTCTCGGCTACAGTTTCAGTCTTAAAGAAGTGTGCCTATATTTCGGCCCACAAGCTAGAAAATGAGCGTTCAAAAAGTTTTGCTGTGTCCATTTCACTTCAAAATAAGGCCATCAGGACTTAGATTAGCGTCCAAGGGACTGGAAAATATACCCCAAGTTCCGGGAAATCCATTCGAAGTTCGTCAAAATTACCATATACCTAAGGCGGCTTCGGCTACTCTTTCAGTCTTAAAGTAAAGTCGGGCTATATTTCTCTCCAGAAGCTCGAAAGTGAGCGTTCAAAAAATTTTGCTGTGTGCATTTCCCTGCAAATCAAAGCTATCAAAAGCTAGTTTAGGGTCCCCGGAACTGGAAAATATTCTCCAAGTTCCGGGAAAGCGAGCCGAAGTTGATCAAAATCACCATACGCGAAATGTGGTCTCGGCTACTGTTTCAGTCTTAAAGTGAAGTGGGGCTATATTTCGGTCCACAAGCTCCAAAGTGGGCGTTCAAAAAGTTATGCTGTGCGCATTTCAGTGCAAACCAAGGCAACCCGGAGTTAGTTTAGAGTCCCCCGGACTGGAAAATATCCCAAAAGTTGCGTGAAATCGAGCTGAACTTGGTCTAACTCACGATAAGCGTGAGGCGGTCTTGGCTACTATTTCAGTCTGAAAGTGAAGTGGGATTCTATTTCGGCCCAGAAGCTACAAAGAGAGTGTTCAAAAACCTTTCCTTTGTCCATTTCACTGAAAACCAAGGCCATCAGGAGTTAGTTTAGAGCTCGCGGAAATGGAATATATTTCCCAAGTTCCGGGAAACCGACCCGAAGTTGGTCAAAATCACGATTTGCCCAAGACGGTCTCCGCTACTCTTTCAGTCTTAAAGTAAAGTGGGGCTATATTTCGGTCCAGAAGCTCGAGAGTGAGCGTTCAAAAAGTTTCGCTGTGTCCATTTCACTGAAAACCAAGACAATCAGCAGTTAGTTTAGAGTCCCCGGGAGTGGAAAATATCCCCCAAGTTGCGGCAAATCGAGCCGAAGTTTGTCAAAATCACGGTGCGCTTAAGGCGGTGTCTGCTACTCCTTCAGTCTTAAAGTGAAGTGGGGCTCTATTGCGGCCCACAAGCTCAAAGCTCAAAAAATATTACTGTGTCCATTTCACTGCAAACCAAGGCTATCAGGAGTTAGTTTAGAGTCCCCGGGAGTGGAATGTATTTCCCAAGTTCCGGAAAATCGAGAAGACGTTGGTCAAAATCACGATGCTTGTAAGACGGTCTCGGCTACTCTTTCAGTCCTAAAGTGAAGTGGAGCTCTATTTCGGCCCAGAAGCTCAAAAGTGAGCGTTCAAAAAGATTTGCTGTATCCATTTCAATGTAAACCAAGGCCATCAGGGGTTACTTAAGAATCCACGGGACTGGAAAATATCCCCCAAGTTCCGGTAAATCGAGCCGAAGTGGGTCAAAATCACGATGTGCGTAAGGTGGTCTCGGCTACTCTTTCAGTCTTAAAGTGAAGTGGGGCAATATTTCGGCCCAGAAGCTCGAAAGTGAGTGTTTCAAAAGTTTTCCTCTGTCACTTTCAGTGCAAACCAAGGCCATCAGAAGTTATTTTAGAGTCCCCGGGACTGGAGAATATCCCCCAAGTCCCGGGAAATCGAGCCGAAGTTGATCAAATTCATGATGCGCGTAACGTGGTCTCGGCTACTGTGTCAGTCCTAAAGTGAAGTGTGGCTATATTTCGCCCCACAAGCTAGAAAGTGAGCGTTCAAAAAGTTTTGTTGTGTCCATTTTACTTCAAAACAAGGCCATCAGGACTTAGTTTAGCGTCCAAGGGACTGCAAAATATCCCCCAAGTTCCGGGAAATCCATTTGAAGTTCGTCAAAATTACGATGCGCGTAAGGCGCTCTCATCTACTCTTTCAGTCTTAAAGTAAAGTGGGGCTATATTTCTGCCCAGAAGCTCCAAAGTTGTGCTCTGTCCATTTCACTGAAAACCAAGGCCATCAGGAGTTACTTTAGAGTCCCTTTGACTGGAATATATCCCCCAAGTTTCGGGAAATAAACGCGAAATTGGTCAAAATCAGGATTCGCTCAAGACGGTCTCGCCTACTCTTTCAGTCTTAAAGTAAAATGGGGCTCTATTTCGGCTCAGAAGCTCGAGAGGGAGCGTTCAAAAACTTTCGCTGTGCCCATTTCACTGCAAACCTAGACAAGCAGGAGTTAGTTGAGAGTCCCCGGGACTGGAAAATATCCCCCAAGTTCCGGGAAATCAACCCGAAGTTTCTCAAAATCACGATGCGCGTAAGGCGGTGTCCGCTAGTCTTTCAGTGTTAAAGTAATGGGCGGCTATATTTTGGCCCAGAAGCTCGAAATTGAGCGTTCAAAAAGTTTTGCTGGGTCCATTTTACTGCAAACCAAGGCCATCAGGAATTAGTTTAGAGTCTTCAGAACTGGAATATATCCCCTTAGTTCCGGCAAATCGAGCCGAAGTTGCTCAAAATCACGATGCACGTAAGGCGGTCTCGGCTACTCTTTCAGTCTTCAAGTGAAGTGGGGTTCTATTTCGGTCCAGAAGCTCGAAAGTATGCGTTCAAAAACTTTTTCTGTTTCCGTTTCACTGCAAACCAAGACCAGCACGAGTTAGTTTAGAGTCCCCGTGACTGGAAAGTATTTCGCAAGTTCCGGGAAATCGAGCCGAAGTTGATCAAAATCACGATGCGCGAAGCGTGGTCTCGGCTACTGTTTCAGTCTTAAAGTGAAGTATGGCTATATTTCGGCCCAGAAGCTCGAAAGTGAGCGTTCAAAAAGCTTTGCTGTGTCCATTTCACTGCAAACAAGGCCATCGGCACCTAGTTTAGCGTCCAAGGGACTGGAAAATATCCCCCAAGTTCCGGGAAATCAACCCGAAGTTTCTCAAAATCACGATGTGCGTAAGGCGGTGTCCGCTAGTCTTTCAGTGTTAAAGTAATGGGGGGCTATATTTTGGCCCAGAAGCTCGAAATTGAGCGTTCAAAAAGTTTTGCTGGGTCCATTTTACTGCAAACCAAGGCCATCAGGAATTAGTTTAGAGTCTTCAGAACTGGAATATATCCCCTTAGTTCCGGCAAATCGAGCCGAAGTTGCTCAAAATCACGATGCACGTAAGGCGGTCTCGGCTACTCTTTCAGTCTTCAAGTGAAGTGGGGTTCTATTTCGGTCCAGAAGCTCGAAAGTATGCGTTCAAAAACTTTTTCTGTTTCCGTTTCACTGCAAACCAAGACCAGCACGAGTTAGTTTAGAGTCCCCGTGACTGGAAAATATTTCGCAAGTTCCGGGAAATCGAGCCGAAGTTGATCAAAATCACGATGCGCGAAGCGTGGTCTCGGCTACTGTTTCAGTCTTAAAGTGAAGTATGGCTATATTTCGGCCCAGAAGCTCGAAAGTGAGCGTTCAAAAAGCTTTGCTGTGTCCATTTCACTGCAAACAAGGCCATCGGCACCTAGTTTAGCGTCCAAGGGACTGGAAAATATCCCCCAAGTTCCGGGAAATCCAACCGAAGTTTGTCAAAATCACGATGCGCGTAAGGCGGTCTCGGCTACTTTTTCAGTATTAAAGTAAAGTGGGCTATATTTCGGCCCAGAAGCTTGAAGGTGAGCGTTCAAAAAGTTGTGCTGTGTCCAGTTCACTGCAAACCAAGGCAATCAGGAGTTAGTTTACAGTCCCCGGTAGCGGAAAATATCCCCCATTTCCCGGGAAATCGAGCCAAAGTTGGTCAAAATCACGATGCGCGTAAGGCGGTCCCGGTTACTCTTTGATTCTTAAAGTGAACTGGGGCAATATTTCCGCCCAGAAGCTGGAAAGTGAGCGTTCAAAAAGTTGTGCTGTGTCCATTTCACTCCAGAGCAAGGCCATCAGGAGTTACTTTAGAGTCCGCGGGACTGGAAAATATCCCCCAAGTTCTGGGAAATCGAGCCGAGGTTGGTCAAAATTACGATGGGCGTAAGGCGGTTTCGGCTACTCTTTCGCTCTAAAGTGAAGTGGAGCTATATTTTGGCCAAGAAGCTCAAAAGTGAGCGTTCAAAAAGTTTTGCTGTGTCCATTTTACTGCAGACCAAGGACGTCGGGGGTCAGTTTAGAGTCCGCAGGACTGGAAAATATCCCCCAAGTTTCGGGAAGTTTAACCGAAGTTTGTCAAAATCACGACGCGCGTACGGCGGTCTCGGCTACTCTTTCAGTCTTAAAGTGAAGTGGGGCAATATTTCGGCCCAGAAGCTCGAAACTGAGTGTTTAAAAAGTTTTGCTGTGTCCATTTCACTGCAAAACAAGGCCATCACGACTTAGTTCAGCGTCCAAGGGACTGGAAATATCCCCCAAGTTACGGGAAATCCACCCGAAGTTAGGCAAAATAACAATGTGCTTAAGGGGGTCTCGGCTACTCTTTCAGTCTTAAGGTAAAGTGGGCTTAGATTTAGCTCCAGAAGCTCGAAAGTAAGGGTTCAAAAATTTTTGTCTCTATTTCACTCACATCTTAGACAATCAGGAGTGTGTTTGGAGAGTTTTGGACTGGAAAATATCTCCCAAGTTTCGCCAGATCGGCCCGAAGATCCTCAAAATCACAATGCGCGTAAGGGGCTCCCGCCTGCTCTTTCAGTCTTAAAAAAAAGCAGTGCTATATTTCGGCCAGCAAGCTCGAAATTGCGCGTTCAAAAAGTGTTCCCGTGTCTATTTCCCTGGAAACCAAGGCCATCAGGAGTTAGTTTAGAGTCCCCGGGACTGGAAAATATCGCCCAAGTTCGGGGAAATCGAGCCGAATTTTGTCAAAATCACGATGCGCGTAAGGCGGTCTGGGCTACTCTTTGAGGCTTAAAGTGAAGTGGGGCTATATTTCATCCCAGAAGCTCGAAAATAAGCCTTCAAAAAGTGTTACTGTGTTGATTTCACTGCAAACCAAGGCCATCAGAAGTTACTTTAGACTCCTCGGGACTGGAAAATATGGCCCAACTTCGGGGAAATCGAGCCGAATTTTGTCAAAATCACCATGCGCGTAAGGCGGTCTCGGCTACTCTTTTATTCTTAAAGTGAACTGGGGCTATATTTTCGGCCGAGAAGCTAGAAAGTGAAAGTTCAAAAAGTTTTTCCGTGTTAATTTCACTGCAAACCAAGGCCATCAGGAGTTAGTTTAGACTCCTCGGGACTGGAAAATATCGCCCAAGTTCGGGGAAATCGAGCCGAATTTTGTCAAAATCACGATGCGCGTAAGGCGGTGTCGGCTACTCTTTCATTTTTAAAGTGAACTGGGGCTATATTTCGGCCCAGAAGCTAGAAAGTGAAAGTTCAAAAAGTTTTGCTGTGTCCATTTCACCGCAAACCAAGCCACATCAGCAGATTATTTACAGTGTCCGGGACATCAAAATATCCCCCAAGGCCCGGGAAATCGAGCCGAAGTTTGTCAAAATCACGATGCGCGTAAAGCAGTCTCGGCTACTCTTTTAGTCTTAAAGTGACGTGGCTGTATATTTCGGCCCAGAAGCTCAAAAGTGAGCGTTCAAAAAGTTTCTCTCTCTCAATTTAACTGAAAACCAAGGCCATCATGAGTTAGTTTAGAGTCCACGAGACTGGAAAATATTCCTTAAGTTCTGGCAACTCAAGCCGAAGTTGGTCAAAATCACGATGCGTCTAAGGCGGTCTCGGCTACTATTTCAGTCTTAAAGTGACGTGGGGCTATATTTCGGCCCAGAATTTCGAAAGTAAGCGTTGAAAAAAATTTGCTGTGTCCATTTCACTGCAGACCAAGGCCATCAGGGGTTAGTTTAGAGCCCTTGGGAGTTGAATATATGCCCGAAGTTTCGGGAAATCGAGCCGAGGTTTGTGAAAATCACGATGCGGGTAAGGCGGTCTCGGCTATTCTTTCATTCTTAAAGTGAACTCGGGCTATATTTCGGCCCAGAAGCTAGAAAGTGAAAGTTCAAAAAGTTTTCCTGTGTCCATTTCACTGCGAACCACGCCACATCAGGAGATAGTTTACAGTCTCCGGGACATCAAAATATCCCCCAAGTTCCGGGAAATCGAGCCGAAGTTTGTCAAAATCACGATGCGCGTAACGCAGTCTCGGCTACTCTTTGAGTCTTAAAGTGACGTGGCTGTATATTTCGACCCACAAGCTCGAAAGTGAGCGTTCAAAAAGTTATGCTGTGCCCATTTCACTGCAAAGCAAGGCACTCAGGAAGTAGTTTACAGTGCCCGGAACTGGAAAATATCCCCCCAGTTCCGCGAAATCGAGATGAAGTCGGTCAAAATAACGATTCACGTAAGGTGGTCTCGGCTACTCTTTCAGTCTTAAAGTGAAGTAGGGCTATATATCGGTCCAGACGCTCGAAAGTGAGCGTTAAAAAAGTTTTCTTCTCTGAATTTCACTGAAAACCAAAGCCATGATGAGTTAGTTCAGAGTCCCCGGGACTGCAAAATATCTTTTAAGTTCTGGCAACTCAAGCCGAAGTTGGTCAAAATCACGATGCGCCTAAGGCGGCCTCGGCTACTCTTTCAGTCTTAAAGTGAAGTGGGGCTCTATTTCGGCCCAGAAGCTCCAAAGTGAGCGCTGAAAAAAAATTCCTGTGTCCATTTCACTGCAAACCAAGGCCATCAGGAGTTAGTTTAGAGTCCCCGGGACTGCAATATATTACCCAAGTTCCGGAAAATGGAGAAGACGTTGGTCAAAATCACGATGCGCGCAAGACGGTCTTGGCTAGTCTTCCAGTCTTAAAGTGACCTGGGGCTATATTTCGGCCCAGAAGCTCAAAAGTGAGCTTCAAAAAGTTTTGCTGTATCCATTTCAATGCAAACGAAGGCCATCAGGGGTTACTTAAGAGTCTTCGGGACTGTAAAATATCCCCCAGGTTCAGGGAAATTTAGCCGAAGTTGGTCAAAATCACGGTGCGCGTTAGGCGGTCTCGCTTACTGTTTCAGTCTTAAAGTGAAGTGAGGCTTTATTCCTGCCCAGGAGCTTGAAAGTGAGCGTTCAAAAAGTTTCCCTGTGTTTATTTCACTGCAAACCAAAGCCATCAGGAGCTAGTTTAAAGTCCCTGGGACTGCAAAATATCCCCCAACTTCCGGGAAATCGAGCCGAAGTTGGTCAAAATCACGATTTGCGTAAGGTAGTCTCGGCTACTCTTTCAGTCTTAAAGTGAAGTGGGACTATATTTCGGGCCAGAAGCCCGAAAGTGAGTGTTCAAAAAGTTTTGCTGTGTTCATTTCACTGCAAACCAAGGCCATCAGGAGTTAGTTTAGCGTCCCCGGGACAAGAAAATATGCCCCAAGGTCCGGGAAATTGAGCCGAGGTTGGTCAAAATCACGATGCCCCTAAAGTGGTCTCGGCTACTCTTTCTGTCTTAAAGTGAAGTGGGGCTATATTTCGGGCCAGAAGCCCGAAAGTGAGCGTTGAAAAAGTTTTGCTGTGTCCATTTCACGGCAAACCAAGGCCATCAGGGGCTAGTTTAGAGTCCCCGGGACTGAAAAATATTGCCCAAGTTCCGGGGAATCGGACCGAAGTTGATCAAAATCACGATGCGCGAAATGCGGTATCGGCTACTGTTTCAGTCTTAAAGTGAAGTGGGGCTATATTTCGGCCCAGAAGCCCGAAAGTGAGCGTTCAAAAAGTTTTCCTTTCTGAATTTCACTGAAAACCAAGGCCATCACGAGTTAGTTTAGCGTCCCTGGGACTGGAAAATAATCCCCAAGTTCCGGTAAATCGAGCTGAAGTTGGTCAAAATCACCATGCTCCCAAAGCGGTCTCGGCTACCCTTTCAGTCTTAAAGTTAAGCGGGGCTATATTTCTGTCCAGAAGCTTGAAAGTGAGCGTTCAAAAAGTTTTGCTGTGTGCATTTCACTGCAAACCGAAGCTATCAAAAGTTAGTTTAGGGTCCCCGGGACTGGAAAATATTCCCCAAGTTCCGGCAAAGCGAGCCGTAGTTGATCAAAATCACGATGCGCGAAATGCGGTCTCGGCTACGGTTTCAGTCTTAAAGTAAAGTGTGGCTATATTTTGGCCCACAAGCTCGAAAGTGAGCGTTCAAAAAGTTTTGCTGTGTCCATTTCACTGCAAAACAAAGCCATCAGGATTTAGTTTAGCATCCAAGGGAGTGGAAAATTTTCCCCAAGTTTCGGGAGATCCACCCGAACTTTGTCAAAATCACAATGCGCGTAAGGTGGTCTCGGTTACTCTTTAAGTCTTAAAGTAGAGTGGGGCTTTATTTCGGCCAGGAAGCTCGAAGGTGAGCGTTCCAAAAGCTTTGCTCTGTCCATTTCACTGCAAACCAAGGCCATCAGGTGTTAGTTTAGAGTTCCTGGTACTGGAAAATATCGCCCAAGTTCTGGAATATCGACCCGAAGTTTGATAAACTCACGATGCGAGCAAGGCGGTCTCGGCTACCCTTTCACTCTTAAGTGAAGTGGGGCTATATTTCGGCCCAGAATCTCGAAAGTGTCCGTTCACAAAATTGTGCTGTGTCCATTTTAATGCAAACCAAGGCCATCAGAAGTTAGTTTAGAGTCCCCGGGACTGGAGAATATCCCCCAAGTCCCGGGAATTGGAGCCGAAGTTGATCAAATTCATGTTGCGCGTAACGTGGTCTCGGCTACTGTGTCAGTCCTAAAGTGAAGTGTGGCTATATTTCGGCCCACAAGCTAGAAAGTGAGCGTTCAAAAAGTTTTGCTGTGTCCATTTCACTTCAAAACAAGGCCATCAGGACTTAGTTTAGCATCCAAGGGACTGGAAAATATACCCCAAGCTCCGGGAAATCCATTCGAAGTTCGTCAAAATTACGATGCGAGTAAGGCGGTCTCATCTACTCTTTCAGTCTTAAAGTGAAGTGGGGCTATATTTCTGCGCAGAAGCTCCAAAGTTGTGGTCTGTCCATTTCACTGAAAACCAAGGCAATCAGGAGTTACTTTAGAGCCCGCGGAAATGGAATATATCCCCCAAGCTCCGGGAAACCGACCCGAAGTTGGTCAAAATCACGATTTGCGCAAGACGGTCTCGGCTACTCTTTCAGTCTTAAAGTAAAGTGGGGCTATATTTCGGTCCAGAAGCTCGAGAGTGAGCGTTCAAAAAGTTTCGCTGTGTCCATTTCACTGAAAACCAAGACAATCAGGAGTTAGTTTAGAGTCCCCGGGAATGGAAAATATCCCCCAAGTTGCGGCAAATTGAGCCGAAGTTTGTCAAAATCACGGTGCGCTTAAGGCAGTGTCGGCTACTCCTTCAGTCTTAAAGTGAAGTGGGGCTCTATTTCGGCCCACAAGCTCAAAGCTCAAAAAAAAATTCTGTGTCTATTTCACTGCAAACCAAGGCTATCAGGAGTTAGTTTAGAGTCCCCGGGAGTGGAATGTATTTCCCAAGTTCCGGAAAATCGAGAAGACGTTGGTCAAAATCACGATGCTTGTAAGACGGTCTCGGCTACTCTTTCAGTCTTAAAGTGAAGTGGGGCTATATTTCGGCCCTGAAGCTCAAAAGTGAGCGTTCAAAAAGTTGTGGTGTATCCATTTCAATGCAAACCAAGGCCATCAGGGGTTACTTAAGAGTCCTCGGGACTGGAAAATATCCCCCAAGTTCCGGTAAGTCGAGCCGAAGTTGGTCAAAATCACGATGTGCGTAAGGTGGTCTCGGCTACTCTTTCAGTCTTAAAGTGAAGTGGGGCAATATTTCGGCCCAGAAGCTCGAAAGTGAGTGTTTCAAAAGTCTTGCTCCGTCACTTTCAGTGCAAAACAAGGCCATCAGAAGTTAGTTTAGAGTCCGCGGGACTGGAGAATATCCTGCGAGTCCCGCGAAATCGAGCCGAAGTTGATCAAATTCATGATGCGCGTAACGTGGTCTCGGCTACTGTCTCAGTGCTAAAGTGAAGTGTGGCTATATTTCGGCCCACAAGCTAGAAAGTAAGGGTTCAAAAAGTTTTGTTGTGTCCATTTTACTTCAAAACAAGGCCATCAGGACTTAGTTTAGCGTCCAAGGGACTTCAAAATATCCCCCAAGTTCCGGGAAATCCATTCGAAGTTCGTCAAAATTACAATGCGCGTAAGCCGGTCTCATCTACTCTTTCAGTCTTAAAGTAAAGTCGGGCTATATTTCTGCGCAGAAGCTCCAAAGTTGTGGTCTGTCCATTTCACTGAAAACCAAGGCCATCAGGAGTTACTTTAGAGTCCCTTTGACTGGAATATATCCCCCAAGTTTCGGGAAATAAACGCGAAATTCGTCAAAATCACGATTCGCTCAAGATGGTCTCGCCTACTCTTTCAGTCTTAAAGTAAAATGGGGCTCTATTTCGGCTCAGAAGCTCGAGAGTGAGGGTTCAAAAACTTTCGCTGTGGCCATTTCACTGCAAACCAAGACAAGCAGGAGTTAGTTGAGAGTCCCCGGGACTGGAAAATATCCCCCAAGTTCCGGGAAATCAACCCGAAGTTTCTCAAAATCACGATGCGCGTAAGGCGGTGTCGGCTACTCTTTCAGTGTTAAAGTAATGGGGGGCTATATTTTGGCCCAGAAAGTCGAAATTGAGCGTTCAAAAAGTTTTGCTGGGTCCATTTTACTGCAAACCAAGGCCACCAGGAATTAGTTTAGGTCCTCAGAACTGGAATATATCCCCTTAGTTCCGGCAAATCGAGCCGAAGTTGCTCCAAATCACGATGCACGTCAGGAGGTCTCGGCTACTCTTTCAGTCTTCAAGTGAAGTGGGGTTCTATTTCGGTCCAGAAGCTCGAAAGTATGCGTTCAAACACTTTTTCTGTTTCCGTTTCACTGCAAACCAAGGCCATCAGGAGTCAGTTTAGAGTCCCCGGGACTGGAAAATATTCTCCAAGTTCCAGGAAATGGCGCCGAAGTTGATGAAAATTACGATGCGCGTAACAGGCTCTCGGCTATTCTTTCAGTCTTAAATTTAAGTAGGGCTATATTTCGGCCCTGAAGCTCGAAGGTGAGCATTCAGAATGTTTTGCTGTGTTCATTAAACTGCAAACCAAGGTCATCGGGAGTTAGTTTAGCGTCCCCGCGACTTTAAATTATTCGCCAACTTCCGGGAAATCGAGCAAAAGTGGCCCAAAATCACGATCCGCGTAAGGTGGTCTCGGCTACTCTTTCAGTCTTAAAATTAAGGGAGGCTATGTTTCGACCTAGAAGCTCGAGACCGGGCGTGCGCTAATTTTACCTGTGTCCACTTCACTGACATCTTAGGCCATCAGGAGCTAGTTTAGAGTCCTTGGGACTGGAAAATATTTCCCAAATTCTGGCAGATCGAGCCAAAGTTGCTCAAAATCACGATGCGCGTAAGGCGGTCTCGGCTACTCTTTCAGTCTTAAAATTATGGGAGGCTATATTTCGACCTAAAAGCTCGAGACCGGGCGTGCGCTAATTTTACCTGTGTCCATTTCACTGACATCTTAGGTCATCAGGAGTTAGCATAGAGTCCTCGGGACTGGAAAATATTCCCCGAATTCCGGCAAACCGAGCCAAAGATGCTCAAAATCACGATGCGCGTAAGGCGGTCTCGGCTATTCGTTTACTCCGAAAATGAAGTGGGGCTATATTTCGGTTCTACAAGCTCGACACCGAGCGTGCTCTCCTTTTACCTGTGTCCATTTCACTAAGAACTAAGTCCATCAGGAGATAGTTTAGAATCCTCTAGACTGGAAGCTATCCTCCAAGTTTCGGCAAATTGAGCCATACTTTCTTAAAATTACCATAAGCCTACGGCAGTTTCGTTTACTCTTTCAGTCTTAAAATGAACTGGGGCTACATTTCGGCCTAGAAGCTCGACACCGAGCGTGCGCTCCTGTTACCTGTGACTATTTGACTGAAAACTAAGGCCATCAAGAGTTAGGGTAGAGTCCCCGGGACTGGAAAATATCCCCCAAGTTTTGGCAGATCGAGCTATAGTGGGTAAAAATTTCCATGTGCTTAAGGCGGTTTCGTGTACACTTTCAGTCTTAAAATAAAGTGGGGCTATATTTCGGCCTACAACCTGGAAACCCAGCGTGCGCCCCTTTTACCTGTGTCCATTTCACTAAAAACCAAGGCATTCAGGAGTTAGTTTAGAGCTTCCGGGACTGGAAAATATCCCCCCAAGTCCCAGGAAATCAAACCGAAGCTCGACAAAATTACCATGCGCGTAAGGCGGTCCCGGCTACTCTTTCAGTCTTAAAGTGAAGTGGGGCTATATTCCGGCCCAGAAGCTCCAAAGGGAACGTTCAAAGAGTTTGGCTGTGTCCATTTCACTGAAAACCAAGGCCATCAGGAATTAGTTTAGAGTGGCCGGGACTGCGAATTATCTCCCAAGTTCCGGGAAATCGAGCCCAAGTAGCCCAAAATCACGATGCGCGTAAGGCGGTCTCGGCTAGCCTTTCCGTCTTAAAGTGAAGTAGGGCTATGCTTCGGCCCAGAAGCTCAAAAGTGAGCGTTCAAAAAGTTGTGCTGTCTCCATTTCACTGCAAACCAAGGCAATCAGGAGTTAGTTTACAGTCCCCGGTAGCGGAAAATATCCCCCATTGCCAGGGAAATCGAGCCAAAGTTGGTCAAAATCACGATGCGCGTAAGGCGGTCCCGGTTACTCTTTCATTCTTAAAGTGAACTGGGGCAATATTTCCGCACAGAAGCTGGAAAGTGAGCGTTCAAAAAGTTGTGCTGTGTCCATTTCACTCCAGAGCAAGGCCATCAGGAGTTACTTTAGAGTCCGCGGGACTGGAAAATATCCCCCAAGTTCTGGGAAATCGAGCCGAAGTTGGTCAAAATTACGATGGGCGTAAGGCGGTCTCGGCTACTCTTTGACTCTTAAAGTGAAGTGGAGCTATATTTTGGCCCAGAAGCTCAAAAGTGAGCGTTCAAAAAGTTTTGCTGTGTCCATGTTACTGTAGACCAAGGACGTTGGGGGTCAGTTTAGAGTCCCCGGGACTGGAAAATATCCCCCAAGTTTCGGGAAATTTAACCGAAGTTTGTCAAAATCACGACGCGCGTACGGCGGTCTCGGCTACTCTTTCAGTCTTAAAGTGAAGTGGGGCAATATTTCTGCCCAGAAGCTCGAAACTGAGTGTTTCAAAAGTTTTGCTGTGTCCATTTCACTGCAAAACAAGGCCATCACGACTTAGTTTAGCGTCCAAGGGACTGGAGATATTCCCCAAGTTACGGGAAATCCACCCGAAGTTAGTCAAAATCACGATGCGCTTAAAGGGGTCTCGGCTACTCTTTCAGTCTTAAGGTAAAGTGGGCTTAGATTTAACTCCAGAAGCTCGAAAGTAAGGGTTCAAAAATGTTTGTCTCTATTTCACTCACATCTTAGACAATCAGGAGTGAGTTTAGAGACTTTGGGACTGGAAAATATCTCCCAAGTTTCGCCAGGTTGAGCCGAAGATCCTCAAAATTACAATGCGCGTAAGGTGCTCCCGCCTACTCTTTCAGTCTTAAAAAGAAGTAGGGCTATATTTCGGCCAGTAAGCTCGAAAGTGCGCGTTCAAAAAGTGTTCCTGTGTCCATTTCACTGGAAACCAAGGCCATCAGGAGTTAGTTTAGAGTCAACGGGACTGGAAAATATCCCCCTATTTGCGGGAAATCGAGCCGAAGTATCCCAAAATCACGATGCGCGTAAGGCGGTCTCGGCTACTCTTTCAGTCTTAAAGTTAAGTGGGGCTATATTTCGGCCCAGAAACTCCAAAGTGAGCGTTCAAAAAGTTTTCCTGTATCCATTTCAATGCAAACCAAGGCCATCAGGGGTTACTTAAGAGTCCTCGGAACTGGAAAATATCCCCAAAGTTCCGGTAAAGCGAGCCGAAGTTGGTCAAAATCACGATGCGCGTAAGGCGGTCTCGGCTACTGTTTCAGTCTTAAAGTTAAGTGGGGCTATATTTCGACCCATAAGCTCGAAAGTGAGCGTTCAAAAAGTTTTGCTGTGTCCATTTAACTGCAAACTAAGGCCATCGGAAGTTAGTTTAGCTTCCCCGGGCATTGAAAATATTCGCCAACTTCCGGGAAATCGAGCCGAAGTTGGTCAAAATTACGATGCGCGTAAGGCGGTCTCGCCTACTCTTTCAGTCTGAAAGTGAAGTAGGGCTATATTTCGGCCGAGAAGCTCGAAAGTGAGCGTTCAAAAAAATGTGCTGTGTCCATTTCACTGCAAACCAAGGCAATCAGGAGTTAGTTTAGAGTCCCCGGGACTTGAAAATGTCGCGAAAATTCTAGAAAATCGAGTGGAAGTCTGGCAAAATCACGATGCGCGTAAGGCGGTCTCGCCTACTCTTTCAGTCTTAAAGTGAAGTGGGGCTATATTTCATCCCAGAAGCTCGAAAATAAACCTTCAAAAAGTGTTACTGTGTTCATTTCACTGCAAACCAAGGCCATCAGGAGTTAGTTTAGACTCCTCGGGACTGGAAAATATCGCCCAAGTTCGGGGAAATCGAGCCGAATTTTGTCAAAATCACGATGCGCGTAAGGCGGTGTCGGCTACTCTTTCATTCTTAAAGTGAACTGGGGCTATATTTCGGCCGAGAAGCTAGAAAGTGAAAGTTCAAAACGTTTTGCTGTGCTCATTTCACTGCAAACCAAGGCAATCAGGAGTTAGTTTAGAGTCCCCGTGACTTGAAAATGTCGCGAAAATTCTAGAAAATCGAGTGGAAGTCTGGCAAAATCACGATGCGCGTAAGGCGGTCTCGCCTACTCTTTCAGTCTTAAACTGAAGTGGGGCTATATTTCATCCCAGAAGCTCCAAAATAAACCTTCAAAAAGTGTTACTGTGTTCATTTCACTGCAAACCAAGGCCATCAGGAGTTAGTTTAGACTCCTCGGGACTGGAAAATATCGCCCAAGTTCGGGCAAATCGAGCCGAATTTTGTCAAAATCACGATGCGCGTAAGGCGGTGTCGGCTACTCTTTCATTCTTAAAGTGAACTGGGGCTATATTTCGGCCGAGAAGCTAGAAAGTGAAAGTTCAAAAAGTTTTGCTGTGTTCATTTCACTGCAAACCAAGGCCAGCAGGAGTTAGTTTAGACTCCTCGGGAGTAGAAAATATCGCCCAAGTTCGGGGAAATCGAGCCGAATTTTGTCAAAATCACGATGCGCGTAAGGCGGTGTCGGCTACTCTTTCATTCTTAAAGTGAACGGGGTCTATATTTCGGCCCAGAAGCTAGAAAGTGAAAGTTCAAAAGGTTTTGCTGTGCTCATTTCACTGCAAACCAAGGCAATCAGGAGTTAGTTTAGAGTCCCCGTGACTTGAAAATATCGCGAAAATTCTAGAAAATCGAGTGGAAGTCTGTCAAAATCACGATGCGCGTAAGGCGGTCTCGGCTACTCTTTCAGTCTTAAAGTGAAGTGGGGCTATATTTCATCCCAGAAGCTCCAAAATAAGCCTTCAAAAAGTTACTGTGTTCATTTCACTGCAAACCAAGGCCAGCAGGAGTTAGTTTAGACTCCTCGGGACTGGAAAATATCGCCCAAGTTCGGGCAAATCGAGCCGAATTTTGTCAAAATCACGATGCGCGTAAGGCGGTCTCGGCTACTCTTTCATTCTTAAAGTGAACTGGGGCTATATTTCGGCCCAGAAGCTAGAAAGTGAAAGTTCAAAAAGTCTTGCTGTGTCCATTTCACCGCAAACCAAGCCACATCAGCAGATTGTTTACAGTGTCCGGGACATCAAAATATCCCCCAAGTCCCGGGAAATCGAGCCGAAGTTTGTCAAAATCACGATGCGCGTAAAGCAGTCTCGGCTACTCTTTTAGTCTTAAAGTGACGTGGCTGTATATTTCGGCCCAGAAGCTCGAAAGTGAGCGTTCAAAAAGTTTTTCTCTCTCAATTTAACTGAAAACCAAGGCCATCATGAGTTAGTTTAGAGTCCACGGGACTGGAAAATATCCCTTCAGTTCTGGCAACTCAAGCCGAAGTTGGTCAAAATCACGATGCGTCTAAGGCAGTCTCGGCTACTATTTCAGTCTTAAAGTGAAGTGGGGCTATATTTCGGCCCAGAATTTCGAAAGTAAGCGTTGAAAAAAATTTGCTGTGTCCATTTCACTGCAGACCAAGGCCATCAGGGGTTAGCTTAGAGTCCTTGGGACTTGAATATATCCCCGAAGTTTCGGGAAATCGAGCCGAAGTTGGTCAAAATCACGATGCGCGTAAGACGGTGTCGGCTACTCTTTCAGTCTTAAACTGAAGTGGGGCTATATTTCGGCTCAGAAGCCCGAAGGGGAGCTTTGAAAAAGTTTTGCTCTCTCCATTTCAATGCAAACCAAGGCATTCAGGAGTTACTTTAGAGTCCCCGGTACCGGAAAATATTCCCCATTTCCCGGGAAATCGAGCCAAAGTTGGTCAAAATTACGATGCGCGTAAGGCGGTCGCGGCTATTCTTTCATTCTTAAAGTGAACTCGGGCTATATTTCGGCCCAGAAGCTCGAAAATGAAAGTTCAAAAAGTTTTGCTGTGTCCATTTCACCGCGAACCAAGCCACATCAGGAGATAGTTTACAGTCTCCGGGACATCAAAATATCCCCCAAGTTCCGGGAAATCGAGCCGAAGTTTGTCAAAATCACGATGCGCGTAAAGTAGTCCCGGCTACTCTTTGAGTCTTAAAGTGACGTGGCTGTATATTTCGGCCCACAAGCTCGAAAGTGAGCGTTCAAAAAGTTATCCTGTGCCTATTTCACTGCAAAGCAAGGCCCTCAGGAAGTAGTTTACAGTGCCCGGAACTGGAAAATATCCCCCCAGTTCCGCGAAATCGAGACGAAGTTGGTCAAAATAAGGATTCGCGTAAGGCGGTCTCGGCTACTCTTTCAGTCTTAAAGTGAAGTAGGGCTATATTTCGGTCCAGAAGCTCCAAAGTGAGCGTTCAAAAAGTTTTCCTCTGTGAATTTCACTGAAAATCAAGGCCATCATGAGTTAGTTTAGAGTCCCCGGGACGGGAAAATATCTTTTAAGTTCTGGCAACTCAAGCCGAAGTAGGTCAAAATCACGATGCGCCTAAGGCGGCCTCGGCTACTCTTTCAGTCTTAAAGTGAAGTGGGGCTCTACTTCGGCCCAGAAGCTCCAAAGTGAGCGCTGCAAAAAATTTGTTGTGTCCATTTCAGTGCAAACCAAGGCTATCAGGAGTTAGTTTAGAGTCCCCGGGACTGCAATATATTTCCCAAATTCTGGAAAATGGAGAAGACGTTGGTCAAAATCACGATGCGCGCAAGACGGTCTTGGCTAGTCTTTCAGTCTTAACAGTGAAGTGGGGCTATATTTCGGCCCAGAAGCTCAAACGTGAGCCTCAAAAAGTTTTGCTGTATCCATTTCAATGCAAACCAAGGCCATCAGGGGTTACTTAAGAGTCTTCGGGACTGGAAAATATCCCCTAAGTTCAGGGAAATTTAGCAGAAGTTGGTCAAAATCACGGTGCGCGTTAGGCGGTCTCGCTTACTGTTTCAGTCTTAAAGTGAAGTAAGGCTTTATTCCTGCCCAGGAGCTTGAAAGTGAGCGTTCAAAAAGTTTCCCTGTGTTTATTTCACTGCAAACCAAAGCCATCAGGAGCTACTTTAGAGTCCCCGGGACTGGAAAATATCCCCCAACTTCCGGGAAATCGAGCCGAAGTTGGTCAAAATCACGATTTGCGTAAGGTAGTCTCGGCTACTCTTTCAGTCTTAAAGTGAAGTGGGGCTATATTTCGGGCCAGAAGCCCGAAAGTGAGCGTTCAAAAAGTTTTGCTGTGTTCATTTCACTGCAAACCAAGACCATCAGGAGTTAGTTTAGCGTCCCCTGGACAAGAAAATATGCCCCAAGGTCTGGGAAATTGAGCCGAGGTTGGTGAAAATCACGATGCCCCTAAAGTTGTCTCGACTACTCTTTCTGTCTTAAAGTGAAGTGGGGCTATATTTCGGGCCAGAAGCCCGAAAGTGAGCGTTCAAAAAGTTTTGCTGTGTTCATTTCACTGCAAACCAAGACCATCAGGAGTTAGTTTAGCGTCCCCTGGACAAGAAAATATGCCCCAAGGTCTGGGAAATTGAGCCGAGGTTGGTGAAAATCACGATGCCCCTAAAGTTGTCTCGACTACTCTTTCTGTCTTAAAGTGAAGTGGGGCTATATTTCGGGCCAGAAGCCCGAAAGTGAGCGTTCAAAAAGTTTTGCTCTGTCCATTTCACTGCAAAACAAGGCCATCACGAGTTAGTTTAGCGTCCCTGGGACTGGAAAATATTGCCCAAGTTCCGGTAAATCGAGCTGAAGTTGGTCAAAATCACGATGCTCCCAAAGCGGTCTCGGCTACCCTTTCAGTCTTAAGTGAAGTGGGGCTATATTTCTGTCCAGAAGCTCGAAAGTGAGCGTTCAAAAAATTTTGCTGTGTCCATTTCAATGCAAACCAAGGCCATCAGGACTCAGTTTAGAGTCCCCGGGACTGGAAAATATCCCCCACGTCCCGGGAATTGGAGCCGAAGTTGATCAAATTCATGATGCGCGTAACGTGGTCTCGGCTACAGTTTCAGTCTTAAAGGCGTGTGCCTATATTTCGGCCCACAAGCTAGAAAATGAGCGTTCAAAAAGTTTTGCTGTGTCCATTTCACTTCAAAATAAGGCCATCAGGACTTAGATTAGCGTCCAAGGGACTGGAAAATATACCCCAAGTTCCGGGAAATCCATTCGAAGTTCGTGAAAATTACCATATACCTAAGGCGGCTTCGGCTACTCTTTCAGTCTTAAAGTAAAGTCGGGCTATATTTCTCTCCAGAAGCTCGAAAGTGAGCGTTCAAAAAATTTTGCTGTGTGCATTTCCCTGCAAATCAAAGCTATCAAAAGCTAGTTTAGGGTCCCCGGAACTGGAAAATATTCCCCAAGTTCCGGGAAAGCGAGCCGAAGTTGATCAAAATCACCATACGCGAAATGTGGTCTCCACTACTGTTTCAGTCTTAAAGTGAAGTGGGGCTATATTTCGGTCCACAAGCTCCAAAGTGGGCGTTCAAAAAGTTATGCTGTGCGCATTTCAGTGCAAAGCAAGGCAACCCGGAGTTAGTTTAGAGTCCCCCGGACTGGAAAATATCCCAAAAGTTGCGTGAAATCGAGCTGAACTTGGTCTAACTCACGATAAGCGTGAGGCGGTCTTGGCTACTATTTCAGTCTGAAAGTGAAGTGGGATTCTATTTCGGCCCAGAAGCTACAAAGAGAGTGTTCAAAAACCTTTCCTTTGTCCATTTCACTGAAAACCAAGGCCATCAGGAGTTAGTTTAGAGCTCGCGGAAATGGAATATATTTCCCAAGTTCCGGGAAACCGACCCGAAGTTGGTCAAAATCACGATTTGCCCAAGACGGTCTCCGCTACTCTTTCAGTCTTAAAGTAAAGTGGGGCTATATTTCGGTCCAGAAGCTCGAGAGTGAGCGTTCAAAAAGTTTCGCTGTGTCCATTTCACTGAAAATCAAGACAATCAGCAGTTAGTTTAGAGTCCCCGGGAGTGGAAAATATCCCCCAAGTTGCGGCAAATCGAGCCGAAGTTTGTCAAAATCACGGTGCGCTTAAGGCGGTGTCTGCTACTCCTTCAGTCTTAAAGTGAAGTGGGGCTATATTGCGGCCCACAAGCTCAAAGCTCAAAAAAAATTACTGTGTCCATTTCACTGCAAACCAAGGCTATCAGGAGTTAGTTTAGAGTCCCCGGGAGTGGAATGTATTTCCCAAGTTCCGGAAAATCGAGAAGACGTTGGTCAAAATCACGATGCTTGTAAGACGGTCTCGGCTACTCTTTCAATCCTAAAGTGAAGTGGGGCTCTATTTCGGCCCAGAAGCTCAAAAGTGAGCGTTCAAAAAGATTTGCTGTATCCATTTCAATGCAAAACAAGGCCATCAGGGCTTACTTAAGAGTCCTCGTGACTGGAAAATATCCCCCAAGTTCCGGTAAATCGAGCCGAAGTTGGTCAAAATCACGATGTGCGTAAGGTGGTCTCGGCTACTCTTTCAGTCTTAAAGTGAAGTGGGGCTATATTTCGGCCCAGAAGCTCGAAAGTGAGTGTTTCAAAAGTTTTCCTCTGTCACTTTCAGTGCAAACCAAGGCCATCAGAAGTTAGTTTAGAGTCCCCGGGACTGGAGAATATCCCCCAAGTCCCGGGAAATCGAGCCGAAGTTGATCAAATTCATGATGCGCGTAACGTGGTCTCGGCTACTGTGTCAGTCCTAAAGTGAAGTGTGGCTATATTTCGCCCCACAAGCTAGAAAGTGAGCGTTCAAAAAGTTTTGTTGTGTCCATTTTACTTCAAAACAAGGCAACCAGGACTTAGTTTAGCGTCCAAGGGACTGCAAAATATCCCCCAAGTTCCGGGAAATCCATTTGAAGTTCGTCAAAATTACGATGCGCGTAAGGCGCTCTCATCTACTCTTTCAGTCTTAAAGTAAAGTGGGGCTATATTTCTGCCAGGAAGCTCCAAAGTTGTGGTCTGTCCATTTCACTGAAAACCAAGGCCATCAGGAGTTACTTTAGAGTCCCTTTGACTGGAATATATCCCCCAAGTTTCGGGAAATAAACGCGAAATTGGTCAAAATCACGATTCGCTCAAGACGGTCTCGCCTACTCTTTCAGTCTTAAAGTAAAATGGGGCTCTATTTCGGCCCAGAAGCTCGAGAGCGAGCGTTCAAAAACTTTCGCTGTGGCCATTTCACTGCAAACCAAGACAAGCAGGAGTTAGTTGAGAGTCCCCGGGACTGGAAAATATCCCCCAAGTTCCGGGAAATCAACCCGAAGTTTCTCAAAATCACGATGCGCGTAAGGCGGTGTCCGCTAGTCTTTCAGTGTTAAAGTAATGGGGGGCTATATTTTGGCCCAGAAGCTCGAAATTGAGCGTTCAAAAAGTTTTGCTGGGTCCATTTTACTGGAAACTAAGGCCATCAGGACTTAGTTTAGAGTCTTCAGAACTGGAATATATCCCCTTAGTTCCGGCAAATCGAGCCGAAGTTGCTCAAAATCACGATACACGTAAGGCGGTCTCGGCTACTCTTTCAGTCTTCAAGTGAAGTGGGGTTCTATTTCGGTCCAGAAGCTCGAAAATATGCGTTCAAAAACTTTTTCTGTTTCCGTTTCACTGCAAACCAAGACCAGCACGAGTTAGTTTAGAGTCCCCGTGACTGGAAAATATTTCGCAAGTTCCGGGAAATCGAGCCGAAGTTGATCAAAATCACGATGCGCGAAGCGTGGTCTCGGCTACTGTTTCAGTCTTAAAGTGAAGTATGGCTATATTTCGGCCCACAAGCTCGAAAGTGAGCGTTCAAAAAGCTTTGCTTTGTCCATTTCACTGCAAAACAGGGCCATCGGCACCTAGTTTAGCGTCCAAGGGACTGGAAAATATCCCCCAAGTTCCGGGAAATCCACCCGAAGTTTGTCAAAATCACGATGCGCGTAAGGCGGTCTTGGCTACTTTTTCAGTATTAAAGTAAAGTGGGCTATATTTCGGCCCAGAAGCTTGCAGGTGAGCGTTCAAAAAGTTTTGCTGTCTCTATTTCACTGCAAACCAAGGCCATCAAGAGTTAGTTTAGACTCCCTGGGACTGGAAAATATCCCTTAAGTTCCGGAATATCGACCCGAAGTTGGTCAAAATCACGATGCGCGAACGCCGGTCTCGGCTACTCTTTAAGTCGTTAGTGATGTGGGACTATATTTCGACCTAGAAGCTGGAAAGTGTGCGTTCAAAAACTTGTGCTGTGTGAATTTCACTACAAACCATGGCCTTCAGGAGTTAGTTTAGAGTCCCCGGGACTGGAAAATATTCCCCAAGTTCGAGGAAAGCGAGTAGAAGTTGATCAAAATCACGATGCGCGTAACGCGGTCTCGGCTACTGTTTCAGTCTTAAAGTGAAGTGTGGCTATATTTAGGCCCACAAGCTCGAAAGTGAGCGTTCAAAAAGTTTTGCTGTGTCCATTTCACTGCAAACCAAGGCCATCAGGAGTTAGTTTAGAGGCCCCGGGGCTGGAAAATACTCTCCAAGCTCCAGGAAATAGCGCCGAAGTTGATGAAAATTACGATACGCGTAACGGGCTCTCGGCTATTCTTTCAGTCTTAAATTTAAGTAGGGCTATATTTCGGCCCTGAAGCTCGAAGGTGAGCGTTCAGAATGTTTTGCTGTGTTCATTAAACTGCAAACCAAGGTCATCGGGAATTAGTTTAGCGTCCCCGGGACTTTAAATTATTCGCCAACTTCCGGGAAATCGAGCAAAAGTGGCCCAAAATCACGATCCGCGTAAGGCGGTCTCGGCTACTCTTTCAGTCTTAAAATTAAAGGGGGCTATATTTCGACCTAAAAGCTCGAGACCGGGCGTGCGCTAATTTTACCTGTGTCCATTTCACTGACATCTTAGGCCATCAGGAGTTAGTTTAGAGTCCTTGGGACTGGAAAATATTTCCCAAATTCTGGCAGATCGAGCCAAAGTTGCTCAAAATCACGATGCGCGTAAGGCGGTCTCGGCTACTCGTTTACTCCGAAAATGAAGTGGGGCTATATTTCGGTTCTACAAGCTCGACACCGAGCGTGCTCTCCTTTTACCTGTGTCCATTTCACTAAGAACTGAGTTCATCAGGAGATAGTTTAGAATCCTCCAGACTGGAAGCTATCCTCCAAGTTTCGGCAAATTGAGCCATACTTTCTTAAAATTACGATAAGCCTACGGCAGTTTCGTTTACTCTTTCAGTCTTAAAATGAACTGGGGCTACATTTCGGCCTAGAAGCTCGACACCGAGCGTGCGCTCCTGTTACCTGTGACCATTTGACTGAAAACTAAGGCCATCAAGAGTTAGGGTAGAGTTCCCGGAACTGGAAAATATCCCCCAAGTTTTGGCAGATCGAGCCATAGTGGCTAAAAATTTCGATGCGCTTAAGGCAGTTTCGTGTACACTTTCAGTCTTAAAATAAAGTGGGGCTATATTTCGGCCTACAACCTGGAAACCTAGCGTGAGCCCCTTTTACTTGTGTCCATTTCACTAAAAACCAAGGCATTCAGGAGTTAGTTTAGAGATTCCGAGACTGGAAAATATCCCCCAAGTCCCAGGAAATCAAGCCGAAGCTCGACAAAATTACCATGCGCGTAAGGCGGTCCCGGCTACTCTTTCAGTCTTAAAGTGAAGTGGGGCTATATTTCGGCCCAGAAGCTCCAAAGTGAACGTTCAAAGAGTTTGGCTGTGTCCATTTCACTGAAAACCAAGGCCATCAGGAATTAGTTTAGAGTGGGCGAGACTGGGAATTATCTCCCAAGTTCCGGGAAATCGAGCCCAAGTAGCCCAAAATCACGATGCGCGCAAGGCGGTCTCGGCTAGTCTTTCAGTCTTAAAGTGAAGTAGGGCTATGCTTCGGCCCAGAAGCTCAAACGTGAGCGTTCAAAAAGTTGTGCTGTGTCCATTTCACTGCAAACCAAGGCAATCAGGAGTTAGTTTACAGTCCCCGGTAGCGGAAAATATCCCCCATTGCCAGGGAAATCGAGCCAAAGTTGGTCAAAATCACGATGCGCGTAAGGCGGTCCCGGTTACTCTTTCATTCTTAAAGTGAACTGGGGCAATATTTCCGCCCAGAAGCTGGAAAGTGAGCGTTCAAAAAGTTGTGCTGTGTCCGTTTCACTCCAGAGCAAGGCCATTAGGAGTTACTTTAGAGTCCGCGGGACTGGAAAATATCCCCCAAGTTCTGGGAAATCGAGCCGAAGTTGGTCAAAATTACGATGGGCGTAAGGCGGTCTCGGCTACTCTTTCGCTCTAAAGTGAAGTGGAGCTATATTTTGGCCAAGAAGCTCAAAAGTGAGCGTTCAAAAAGTTTTGCTGTGTCCATTTTACTGCAGACCAAGGACGTCGGGGGTCAGTTTAGAGTCCGCAGGACTGGAAAATATCCCCCAAGTTCCGGGAAATTTAACCGAAGTTGGTCAAAATCACGACGCGCGTACGGCGGTCTCGGCTACTCTTTCAGTCTTAAAGTGAAGTGGGGCAATATTTCGGCCCAGAAGCTCGAAACTGAGTGTTTAAAAGGTTTTGCTGTGTCCATTTCACTGCAAAACAAGGCCATCACGACTTAGTTTAGCGTCCAAGGGACTGGAAATATCCCCCAAGTTACGGGAAATCCACCCGAAGTTAGGCAAAATAACAATGTGCTTAAGGGGGTCTCGGCTACTCTTTCAGTCTTAAGGTAAAGTGGGCTTAGATTTAGCTCCAGAAGCTCGAAAGTAAGGGTTCAAAAATTTTTGTCTCTATTTCATTCACATCTTAGACAATCAGGAGTGAGTTTGGAGAGTTTTGGACTGGAAAATATCTCCCAAGTTTCGCCAGATCGGCCCGAAGATCCTCAAAATCACAATGCGCGTAAGGGGCTCCCGCCTGCTTTTTCAGTCTTAAAAAAAAGCAGTGCTATATTTCGGCCAGCAAGCTCGAAAGTGCGCGTTCAAAAAGTGTTCCTGTGTCTATTTCCCTGGAAACCAAGGCCATCAGGAGTTAGTTTACAGTCCCCGGGACTGGAAAATATCGCCCAAGTTCGGGGAAATCGAGCCGAATTTTGTCAAAATCACGATGCGCGTAAGGCGGTCTCGGCTACTCTATCATTCTTAAAGTGAACTGGGGCTATATTTCGACCCATAAGCTCGAAAGTGAGCGTTCAAAAAGTTTTGCTGTGTCCATTTCACTGCAAAGCAAGGCCATCAGGACTTAGTTTAGCGTCCAAGGGACTGGAAAATGTTCCCCAAGTTCCGGGAGATCCACCCGAATTTTCTCAAAATCACAATGAGCGTAAGGTGGTCTCGGTTACTCTTTAAATCTTAAAGTAAAGTGGGGCTTTATTTCGGCCAGGAAGCTCGAAGGTGAGCGTTCAAAACGTTTTGCTCTGTCCATTTCACTGCAAATCAAGGCCATCAGGAGTTAGTTTAGAGTTCCTGGGACTGAAAAATATCTCCCAAGTTCCGGAATATCGACCCGAACTTTCTCAAACTCACGATGCGAGCAAGGCGGTCTCGGCTACCCTTTCAGTCTTAAGTGAAGTGGGGCTATATTTCGGCCAAGAATCTCGAAAGTGTGCGTTCAAAAAATTGTGCTGTGTCCACTTCAATGCAAACCAAGGCCATCAGAGGTTAGTTTAGAGTCCCCGGGACTGGAAAATATCCCCCAAGTCCCGAGAATTGGAGCCGAAGTTGATCAAATTCATGATGCGCGTAACGTGGTCTCGGCTACTGTTTCAGTCTTAAAGTCAAGTGTGCCTATATTTCGGCCCACAAGCTAGAAAGTGAGGGTTCAAAAAGTTTTGCTGTGTCCATTTCACTTCAAAACAAGGCCATCAGGACTTAGTTTAGCGTCCAGGGGAGTGGAAAATATACCCCAAGTTCCGGGAAATCCATTCGAGGTTCGTCAAAATTACGATATACGTAAGGCGGCTTCGGCTACTCTTTCAGTCTTAAAGTAAAGTCGCGCTATATTTCTCTCCAGAAGCTCGAAAGTGAGCCTTCAAAAAGTTTTGCTGTGTGCATTTCACTGCAAACCAAAGCAATCAAAAGTTAGTTTAGGGTCCCCAGGATTGGAAAATATTCCCCAATTTCCGGGAAAGCGAGCCGAAGTTGATCAAAATCACGATGCGCGAAATGCGGTCTCGGCTACTCTTTCAGTCTTAAAGTGAAGTGGGGCTATATTTCGGCCAAGAAGCTCAACAGTGGGCGTCAAAAAGTTATGCTGTGCGCATTTCAGTGCAAACCAAGGCAACCCGGAGTTAGTTTAGAGTCCCCCGGACTGGAAAATATCCCAAAAGTTGCGTGAAATCGAGCTGAACTTGGTCTAACTCACGATGCGCGTGAGGCGGTCTCGGCTACTATTTCAGTCTGAAAGTGAAGTGGGATTCTATTTCGGCCCAGAAGCTACAAAGAGAGTGTTCAAAAAGCTTTCCCTTGTCCATTTCACTGAAAACCAAGGCCATCAGGAGTTACTTTAGAGCTCGCGGAAATGGAATATATCCCCCAAGTTCCGGGAAACCGACCCGAAGTTGGTCAAAATCACGATTTGCCCAAGACGGTCTCCGCTACTCTTTCAGTCTTAAAGTAAAGTGGGGCTATATTTCGGTCCAGAAGCTCGAGAGTGAGCGTTCAAAAAGTTTCGCTGTGTCCATTTCACTGAAAACCAAGACAATCAGGAGTTAGTTTAGAGTCCCCGGGAGTGGAAAATATCCCCCAAGTTGCGGCAAATCGAGCCGAAGTTTGTCAAAATCACGGTGCGCTTAAGGCGGTGTCGGCTACTCCTTCAGTCTTAAAGTGAAGTGGGGCTCTATTTCGGCCCACAAGCTCAAAGCTCAAAAAAATTACTGTGTCTGTTTGACTGCAAACCAAGGCTATCAGGAGTTAGTTTAGAGTCCCCGGGAGTGGAATGTATTTCCCAAGTTCCGGAAAATCGAGAAGACGTTGGTCAAAATCACGATGTGCGTAAGGTGGTCTCGGCTACTCTTTCAGTCTTAAAGTGAAGTGGGGCAATATTTCGGCCCAGAAGCTCGAAAGTGAGTGTTTCAAAAGTTTTGCTCTGTCACTTTCAGTCCAAACCAAGGCCATCAGAAGTTAGTTTAGAGTCCCCGGGACTGGAGAATATCCCCCAAGTTCCGGGAAATCGAGCCGAAGTTGATCAAATTCATGATGCGCGTAACGTGGTCTCGGCTACTGTGTCAGTCCTAAAGTGAAGTGTGGCTATATTTCGCCCCACAAGCTAGAAAGTGAGCGTTCAAAGAGTTTTGTTGTCTCCATTTGACTACAAAGCAAGGCCATCAGGACTTAGTTTAGCGTCCAAAGGACTGGAAAATGTTCCCCAAGTTCCGGGAGATCCACCCGAAGTTTGTCAAAATCACAATGCGCGTAAGGTGGTCTCGGTTACTCTTTAAGTCTTAAAGTAAAGTGGGGCTTTATTTCGGCCAGGAAGCTCCAAAGTTGTGGTCTGTCCATTTCACTGAAAACCAAGGCCATCAGGAGTTACTTTAGAGTCCCTTTGACTGGAATATATCCCCCAAGTTTCGGGAAATAAACGCGAAATTGGTCACAATCACGATTCGCTCAAGACGGTCTCGCCTACTCTTTCAGTCTTAAAGTAAAATGGGGCTCTATTTCGGCCCAGAAGCTCGAGAGTGAGGGTTCAAAAACTTTCGCTGTGGCCATTTCACTGCAAACCAAGACAAGCAAGAGTTAGTTGAGAGTCCCCGGGACTGGAAAATATCACCCAAGTTCCGGCAAATCAACCCGAAGTTTCTCAAAATCACGATGCGCGTAAGGCGGTGTCGGCTACTCTTTCAGTGTTAAAGTAATGGGGGGCTATATTTTGGCCCAGAAGCTCGAAATTGAGCGTTCAAAAAGTTTTGCTGGGTCCAGTTTACTGCAAACCAAGGCCATCAGGAATTAGTTTAGAGTCCTCAGAACTGGAATATATCCCCTTAGTTCCGGCAAATCGAGCCGAAGTTGCTCAAAATCACGATGCACGTAAGGCGGTCTCGGCTACTCTTTCAGTCTTCAAGTGAAGTGGGGTTCTATTTCGGTCCAGAAGCTCGAAAGTATGCGTTCAAAAACTTTTTCTGTTTCCGTTTCACTGCAAACCAAGACCAGCACGAGTTAGTTTATAGTCCCCGGGACTGGAAAATATTTCGCAAGTTCCGGAAAATCGAGAAGACGTTGGTCAAAATCACGATGCGCGCAAGACGGTCTTGGCTAGTCTTTCAGTCTTAAAGTGAAGTGGGGCTATATTTCGGCCCAGAAGCTCAAAAGTGAACTTCAAAAAGTTTTCCTGTATCCATTTCAATGCAAACAAAGGCCATCAGGGGTTACTTAAAAGTCTTCGGGACTGGAAAATATCCCCCAAGTTCAGGGAAATTTAGCCGAAGTTGGTGAAAATCACGGTGCGCGTTAGGCGGTCTCGCTTACTGTTTCAGTCTTAAAGTGAAGTAAGGCTTTATTCCTGCCCAGGAGCTTGAAGGTGAGCGTTCAAAAAGTTTCCCTGTGTTTATTTCGCTGCAAACCAAAGACATCGTGAGTTAATTTAGGGTCCCCGGGACTGGAAAATATCTTTTAAGTTCTGGCAACTCAAGCCGAAGTTGGTCAAAATCACGATGCGCCTAAGGCGGCCTCGGCTACTCTTTCAGTCTTAAAGTGAAGTGGGGCTCTATTGCGGCCCAGAAGCTCCAAAGTGAGCGGTGCAAAAAATTTGCTGTGTCCATTTCACTGCAAACCAAGGCTATCAGGAGTTAGTTTAGAGTCCCCGGGACTGCAATATATTTCCCAAGTTCCGGAAAATCGAGAAGACGTTGGTCAAAATCACGATGCGCGCAAGACGGTCTTGGCTAGTCTTTCAGTCTTAAAGTGAAGTGGGTCTATATTTCGGCCCAGAAGCTCAGAAGTGAGCTTCAAAAAGTTTTGCTGTATCCATTTCAATGCAAACAAAGGCAATCAGGGGTTACTTAAGAGTCTTCGGGACTGGAAAATATCCCCCAAGTTCCGGTAAATCGAGCCGAAGTTGGTGAAAATCACGATTTGCGTTAGGCGGTCTCGCTTACTGTTTCAGTCTTAAAGTGAAGTGAGGCTTTATTCCTGCCCAGGAGCTTCAAAGTGAGCGTTCAAAAAGTTTCCCTGTGTTTATTTCACTGCAAACCAAAGCCATCAGGAGCTAGTTTAGAGTCTCCGGGACTGTAAAATATCCCCCAACTTCCGGGAAATCGAGGCGAAGTTGGTCAAAATCACGATTTGCGTTAGGTAGTCTCGGCTACTCTTTCAGTCTTAAAGTGAAGTGGGGCTATATTTCGGGCCAGAAGCCCGAAAGTGAGCGTTCAAAAAGTTTTGCTGTGTTCATTTCACTGCAAACCAAGGCCATCAGGAGTTAGTTTAGCGTCCCCGGGTCAAGAAAATATGCCCCAAGGTCCGGGAAATTGAGGCGACGTTGGTCAAAATCAAGATGCCCCTAAAGTGGTCTCGGCTACTCTTTCTGTCTTAAAGTGAAGTGGGGCTATATTTCGGGCCAGAAGCCCGAAAGTGAGCGTTCAAAAAGTTTTGCTGTTTCCATTTCACTGCAAACCAAGGCCATCAGGGGTTAGTTTAGAGTCCCCGGCACTGAAAAATATTGCCCAAGTTCCGGGAAATCGAACCGAAGTTGATCAAAATCACGATGCGCGAAATGCTTTATCGGCTACTGTTTCAGTCTTAAAGTGAAGTGGGGCTATATTTCGGCCCAGAAGCCCGAAAGTGAGCGTTCAAAAAGTTTTGCTGTGTTCTTTGACTGAAAAGCAAGGCCATCACGAGTTAGTTTAGCGTCCCTGGGACTGGAAAATATTCCCCAAGTTCCGGTAAATCGAGCTGAAGTTTGTCAAAATCACAATCCTCCCAAAGCGGTCTCGGCTACCCTTTCAGTCTTAAAGTGAAGTGGGGCTATATTTCTGTCCAGAAGCACGAAAGTGAGCGTTCAAAAAGTTTTGCTGTGTGCATTTCACTGCAAACCAAAGCTATGAAAAGTTAGTTTAGGGTCCCTCGGACTGGAAAATATCCCCCAAGTTCCGGAATATCGACCCGAAGTTTGTCAAACTCACGATGCGAGCAAGGCGGTCTCGGATACTCTTTCAGTCTTAAGTGAAGTGGGGCTATATTTCGGCCAAGAATCTCGAAAGTGTGCGTTCAAAAAATTGTGCTGTGTCCACTTCAATGCAAACCAAGGCCATCAGGAGTTAGTTTAGAGTCCCCGGGACTGGAAAATATCCCCCAAGTCCCGGGAATTGGAGCCGAAGTTGATCAAACTCATGATGCGCGTAACGTGGTCTCGGCTACTGTTTCAGTCCTAAAGTGAAGTGTGGCTATATTTCGGCCCACAAGCTAGAAAGTGAGCGTTCAAAAAGTTTTGCTGTGTCCATTTCACTTCAAAACAAGGCCATCAGGAGTTAGTTTAGCGTCCATGGCACTGGAAAATATACCCCAAGTTCCGGGAAATCCATTCGAAGTTCGTCAAAATTACGGTATACGTAAGGCGGTTTCGGCTACTCTTTCAGTCTTAAAGTAAAGTCGGGCTATATTTCTGTCCAGAAGCTCGAAAGTGAGCCTTCAAAAAGTTTTGCTGTGTGCATTTCACTGCAAACCAAAGCTATCAAAAGTTAGTTTAGGGTCCCCGGGACTGGAAAATATTCCCCAAGTTCCGGGAAAGCGAGCCGAAGTTGATCAAAATCACGATGCGCGAAATGCGGTCTCGGCTACTGTTTCAGTCTTAAAGTAAAATGCGGTAATATTTCGGCCCACAAGCTCGAAAGTGAGCGTTCAAAAAGTTTTGCTCTGTCCATTTCAATGCAAAGCAAGGCAATCAGGACTTAGTTTAGAGTCCCCGGGACTGGAAAATATCCCCGAAGTCCCGAGAAATCGATCCGAAAATGGTCAAAATCACGATGCGCGTAAGGCGATCTCGGCTACTCTTTCAGTCTTAAAGTGAAGTGGGGCTATATTTCGGCCCACAAGCTCCAAAGTGGGCGTTCAAAAAGTTATCCTGTGCGCATTTCAGTGCAAACCAAGGCCACCCGAAGTTAGTTTAGAGTCCCCCGGACTGGAAAATATCCCAAAAGTTGCGTAAAATCGAGCTGAACTTGGTCTAACTCACGATGCGCGTGAGGCGGTCTCGGCTACTATTTCAGTCTGAAAGTGTAGTGGGATTCTATTTCGGCCCAGACGCTACAAAGAGAGTGTCCAAAACGCTTTCCTTTGTCCATTTTACTGAAAACCAAGGCCATCACGAGTTAGTTTAGAGCCCGCGGAAATGGAATATATCCCCCAAGTTCCGGGAAACCAACCCGAAGTTGGTCAAAATCACGATTTGCGCAAGACGATCTCGGCTACTCTTTCAGTCTTAAAGTAAAGTGGGGCTATATTTCGGTCCAGAAGCTCGAGAGTGAGCGTTCAAAAAGTTTCACTGTGTCCATTTCACTGAAAACCAAGACAATCAGGAGTTAGTTTAGAGTCCCCGGGACTGGAAAATATCCCCCAAGTTGCGTCAAATCGAGCCGAAGTTGGTCAAAATCACGGTGCGCTTAAGGCGGTGTCGGCTACTCCTTCAGTCTTAAAGTGAAGTGGGGCTCTATTTCGGCCCACAAGCTCAACGCTCGAAAAAAATTACTGTCTATTTGACTGCAAACCAAGGCTATCAGGAGTTAGTTTAGAGTCCCCGGGAGTGGAATGTATTTCCCAAGTTCCGGAAAATCGAGAAGACGTTGGTCAAAATCACGATGCGCGTAAGACGGTCTCGGCTACTCTTTCAGTCTTAAAGTGAAGTGGGGCTCTATTTCGGCCCACAAGCTCAACGCTCGAAAAAAATTACTGTCTATTTGACTGCAAACCAAGGCTATCAGGAGTTAGTTTAGAGTCCGCAGGAGTGGAATGTATTTCCCAAGTTCCGGAAAATCGAGAAGACGTTGGTCAAAATCACGATGCGCGTAAGGCGGTCTCGGCTACTCTTTCAGTGAAGTGGGGCTATATTTCGGCCTAGAAGCTCAAAAGTGAGCGTTCAAAAAGTTTTGCTGTATCCATGACAATGCAAACCAAGGCCATCAGGGGTTACTTAAGAGTGCTCGGGACTGGAAAAATATCCCCCAAGTTCCGGTAAATCGAGCCGAAGTTGGTCAAAATCACGATGTGCGTAAGGTGGTCTCGGCTACTCTTTCAGTCTTAAAGTGAAGTGGGGCAATATTTCGGCCCAGAAGCTCGAAAGTGAGTGTTTCAAAAGTTTTGCTCTGTCACTTTCAGTGCAAACCAAGGCCATCAGAAGGTAGTTTAGAGTCCCGGGAACTGGAGAATATCCCCCAAGTCCCGGGAAGTCGAGCCGAAGTTGATCAAATTCATGATGCGCGTAAGGTGGTCTCGGCTACTGTGTCAGTCCTAAAGTGAAGTGTGGCTATATTTCGGCCCAGAAGCTAGAAAGTGAGCGTTCAAAAAGTTTTGTTGTGTCCATTTCACTTCAAAACAAGGCCATCAGGACTTAGTTTAGCGTCCAAGGGACTTCAAAATATCCCCCAAGTTTCGGGAAATCCATTCGAAGTTCGTCAAAATTACGATGCGTGTAAGGCGGTCTCATCTACTCTTTCAGTCTTAAAGTAAAGTGAGGCTATATTTCTCCCCAGAAGCTCCAAAGTTGTGCTCTGTCCATTTCACTGAAAACCAAGGCCATCAGCAGTTACTTTAGAGTCCCTTTGACTGGAATATATCCACCAAGTTTCGGGAAATAAACGCGAAATTGGTCAAAATCACGATTCGCTCAAGACGGTCTCGCCTACTCTTTCAGTCTTAAAGTAAAATGGGGCTCTATTTCGGCCCAGAAGCTCGAGAGTGAGCGTTCAAAAACATTCGCTGTGTCCATTTCACTGCAAACCAAGACAAGCAGGAGTTAGTTGAGAGTCCCCGGGACTGGAAAATATCCCCCAAGTTCCGGGAAATCAACCCGAAGTTTATCAAAATCACGATGCGCCTAAGGCGGTCTCGGCTACTCTTTCAGTGTTAAAGTAATGGGGGGCTATATTTTGGCCCAGAAGCTCGAAATTGAGCGTTCAAAAAGTTTTGCTGGGTCCAGTTTACTGCAAACCAAGGCCATCAGGAATTAGTTTAGGTCCTCAGAACTGGAATATATCCCCTTAGTTCCGCAAATCGAGCCGAAGTTGCTCAAAATCACGATGCACGTAAGGCGGTCTCGGCTACTCTTTCAGTCTTCAAGTGAAGGGGGGTTGTATTTCGGTCCAGAAGCTCGAAAGTATGCGTTCAAAAACTTTTTCTGTTTCCGTTTCACTGCAAACCAAGACCAGCACGAGTTAGTTTAGAGTCCCCGTGACTGGAAAATATTTCGCAAGTTCCGGGAAATCGAGCCGAAGTTGATCAAAATCACGATGCGCGAAACGTGGTCTCGGCTACTGTTTCAGTGTTAAAGTGAAGTATGGCTATATTTCGGCTCACAACGTCGAAAGTGAGCGTTCAAAAAGCTTTGCTTTGTCCATTTCACTGCAAAACAAGGCCATCGGCACCTAGTTTAGCGTCCAAGGGACTGGAAAATATCCCCCAAGTTCCGGGAAATCCACCCGAATTTTGTCAAAATCACGATGCGCGTAAGGCGGTCTTGGCTACTTTTTCAGTATTAAAGTAAAGTGGGCTATATTTCGGCCCAGAAGCTCGAGAGTGAGGGTTCGAAAAGGGTTGCTGTCTCCATTTCACTGCAAACCAAGGCCCTCAAGAGTTAGTTTAGAGTCCCTGGGACTGGGAAGTTTCCCCCAAGTTCCGGAATATCGACCCGAAGTTGGTGAAAATCACGATGCGCGCACGCCGGTCTCGGCTACTCTTTAAGTCGTAAGTGATGTGGGACTATATTTCGGCCTAGAAGCTCGAAAGTGTGCCTTCAAAAAATTGTGCTGTGTGAATTTCACTGCAAACCATGGCCATCAGGAGTTAGTTTAGAGTCCCCGAGACTGGAAAATATTCCCCAAGTTCCAGGAAAGCGAGCACAAGTTGATCAAAATCACGATGCGCGTAACGCAATCTCGGCTACTGTTTCAGTCTTAAAGTGAAGTGTGGCTATATTTAGGCCCACAAGTTCGAAAGTAAGCGTTCAAAACGTTTTGCTGTGTCCATTTGACTGCAAACCAAGCCATCACGAGTTAGTTTAGAGTCCCCGGGACTGGAAAATATTCTCCAAGTTCCAGGAAATAGCGCCGAAGTTGATGAAACTTACGATGCGCGTAACGGGCTCTCGGCTATTCTTTCAGTCTTAAATTTAAGTAGGGCTATATTTCGGCCCTGAAGCTCGAAGGTGAGCGTTCAGAATGTTTTGCTGTGTTCATTAAACTGCAAACCAAGGTCATCGGGAGTTAGTTTAGCGTCCCCGGGACTTTAAATTATTCGCCAACTTCCGGGAAATCGAGCAAAAGTGGCCCAAAATCACGATGCGCGTAAGGCGGTCTCGGCTACTCTTTCAGTCTTAAAATTAAGGGGGGCTATATTTCGACCTAGAAGCTCGAGACCGGGCGTGCGCTAATTTTACCTGTGTCCATTTCACTGACATCTTAGGCCATCAGGAGTTAGTTTAGAGTCCTTGGGACTGGAAAATATTTCCCAAATTCTGGCAAATCGAGCCAAAGTTGCTCAAAATCACGATGCGCGTAAGGCGGTCTCGGCTACTCTTTCAGTCTTAAAATGAAGTGGGGCTATATTTCGGCCGACAAGCTCAACACCGAGCGTGCGCTCCTTTTGCCTGTGTACATATCACTGAAAACTAAGTTCATCAGGAGTTAGCATAGAGTCCTCGGGACTGGAAAATATTCCCCGAATTCCGGCAAATCGAGCCAAAGATGCTCAAAATCACGATGCGCGTAAGGCGGTCTCGGCTATTCGTTTACTCCGAAAATGAAGTGGGGCTATATTTCGGTTCTACAAGCTCGACACCGAGCGTGCTCTCCTTTTACCTGTGTCCATTTCACTAAGAACTAAGTCCATCAGGAGATAGTTTAGAATCCTCGAGACTGGAAGCTATCCTCCAAGTTTCGGCAAATTGAGCCATACTTTCTTAAAATTACGATAAGCCTACGGCAGTTTCGTTTACTCTTTCAGTCTTAAAATGAACTGGGGCTACATTTCGGCCTAGAAGCTCGACACCGAGCGTGCGCTCCTGTTACCTGTGACCATTTGACTGAAAACTAAGGCCATCAAGAGTTTGGGTGGAGTCCCCGGGACTGGAAAATATCCCCCAAGTTTTGGCAGATCGAGCCATAGTGGCTAAAAATTTCGATGCGCTTAAGGCGGTTTCGTGTACACTTTCAGTCTTAAAATAAAGTGGGGCTATATTTCGGCCTACAACCTGGAAACCTAGCGTGCGCCCCTTTTACCTGTGTCCATTTCACTAAAAACCAAGGCATTCAGGCGTTAGTTTAGAGATTCCGGGACTGGAAAATATCCCCCAAGTCCCAGGAAATCAAGCCGAAGTTCGACAAAATTACCATGCGCGTAAGGCGGTCCCGGCTCCTCTTTCAGTCTTAAAGTGAAGTGGGGCTATATTTCGGCCCAGAAGCTCGAAAATGAACGTTCAAAGAGTTTGGCTGTGTCCATTTCACTGAAAACCAAGGCCATCACGAATTAGTTTAGAGTGGCCGGGACTGGGAATTATCTCCCAAGTTCCGGGAAATCGAGCCCAAGTAGCCCAAAATCACGATGCGCGTAAGGCGGTCTCGGCTAGTCTTTCAGTCTTAAAGTGAAGTAGGGCTATGCTTCGGCCCAGAACCTCAAAAGTGAGCGTTCAAAAAGTTGTGCTGTGTCCCTTTCACTGCAAACCAAGGCAATCAGGAGTTAGTTTACAGTCCCCGGTACCGGAAAATATCCCCCATTTCCCGGGAAATTGAGCCAAAGTTGGTCAAAATCACGATTCGCGTAAGGCGGTCCCGGTTACTCTTTCATTCTTAAAGTGAACTGGGGCAATATTTCCGCCCAGAAGCTGGAAAGTGAGCCTTGAAAAATTTGTGCTGTGTCCATTTCACTCCAGAGCAAGGCCATCAGGAGTTACTTTAGAGTCCGTGGGACTGGAAAATATCCCCCAAGTTCCGGGAAATCGAGCCGAATTTGGTCAAAATTACGATGCGCGTAAGGCGGTCTCGGCTACTCTTTCACTCTTAAAGTGAAGTAGGGCTGTATTTCTGCCGAGAAGTTCGAAAGTGAGCGTTCAAAAAAATGTGCTGTGTCCATTTCACTGCAAACCAAGGCCATCAGCAGTTAGTTTAGAGTCCCCGGGACTGGAATATATCTCGCAAGTTCCGGGAAATCGAACGGAAGTTGGTCAAAATCACGATGCGCGTAAGACGGTCTCGGCTACTCTTTTAGTCTTAAAGTAAAGTGGGGCTATATTTCGGCCCAGAAGCTCGAAAGTGACCCTTTAAAAAGTTACGCTTTCTGCATTTAACTGCAAACCAAGGCCATCAGGACTTAGTTTAAAGTACCTCGGACTGGAAAATATCCCCCAAGTTCCGGGAAATCGAGCTGAACTTGGTCAAAATCACGATGCTCGTAAGGCGGTCTCGGCTACTATTTCAGTCTTAAAGTGAAATACGGTTGTATTTCGGCCCAGAAGCTCGAAAGTGAGCGTTCAAAAAGTTTTCCTGCGTCCATTTCACTGCAAACCAAGGCCATCAGGAGTTAGTTTAGAGTCCCCGGGACTTGAAAATATGGCCAATATTCTAGAAAATCGAGCGGAAGTTGCTCAAAATCACGATGCGCGTAAGGCGGTCTCGCCTACTCTTTCAGTCTTAAAGTGAAGTGGGGCTATATTTCATCCCAGAAGCTCGAAAATAAGCCTTCAAAAAGTGTTACTGTGTTCATTTCACTGCAAACCAAGGCCATCAGGAGTTAGTTTAGAGTCCTCGGGACTGGAAAATATCGCCCAAGTTCGGGAAAATCGAGCCGAATTTTGTCAAAATCACGATGCGCGTGAGGCGGTCTCGGCTACTCTTTCATTCTTAAAGTGAACTGGGGCTATATTTCGGCCGAGAAGCTAGAAAGTGAAAGTTGAAAAAGTTTTGCTGTGTTCATGTCACAGCAAACCAAGGCCATCACGAGTTAGTTTAGACTCGTCGGGTCTGGAAAATATCGCCCAGCTTCGGGGAAATCGAGCCGAATTTTGTCAAAATCACGATGCGCGTAAGGCGGTCTCGGCTACTCTTTCATTCTTAAAGTGAACTGGGGCTATATTTCGGCCCAGAAGCTAGAAAGTGAAAGTTGAAAAAGTTTTGCTGTGTTCATGTCACAGCAAACCAAGGCCATCACGAGTTAGTTTAGACTCGTCGGGTCTGGAAAATATCGCCCAGCTTCGGGGAAATCGAGCCGAATTTTGTCAAAATCACGATGCGCGTAAGGCGGTCTCGGCTACTCTTTCATTCTTAAAGTGAACTGGGGCTATATTTCGGCCCAGAAGCTAGAAAGTGAAAGTTCAAAAAGTTTTGCTGTGTCCATTTCACCGCGAACCAAGCCACATCAGGAGATAGTTTACACTCTCCGGGACATCAAAATAACCCCCAAGTTGCGGGAAATCGAGCCGAAGTTTGTCAAAATCACGATGCCCGTAAAGCAGTCTCGGCTACTCTTTGAGTCTTAAAGTGACGTGGCTGTATATTTCGGCCCAGAAGCTCGAAAGTGAGCGTTCAAAAAGTTTTGCTCTCTCAATTTAACTGAAAACCAAGGCCATCATGAGTTAGTTTAGAGTCCACGGGACTGGAAAATATCCCTTAAGTTCTGGCAACTCAAGCCGAAGTTGGTCAAAATCACGATGCGTCTAAGGCAGTCTCGGCTACTCTTTCAGTCTTAAAGTGAAGTGGGGCTATATTTCGGCCCAGAATTTCGAAAGTAAGCGTTGAAAAAAATTTGCTGCGTCCATTTCACTGCAGACCAAGGCCATCAGGGGTTAGTTTAGAGTCCTTGGGACTTGAATATATACCCGAAGTTTCGAGAAATCGAGCCGAAGTTGGTCAAAATCCTGATTCGCGTAAGGCGGTCTCGGCTACTCTTTCAGTCTTAAAGTGAAGTAGGGCTATATTTCGGTCCAGAAGCTCGAAAGTGAGCGTTCAAAAAGTTTTCCTCTCTGAATTTCACTGAAAACCAAGGCCATCATGAGTTAGTTTAGAGTCCCCGGGACTGGAAAATATATTTTAAGTTGTGGCAACTCAAGCCGAAGTTGGTCAAAATCACGATGCGCCTAAGGCGGCCTCGGCTACTTTTTCAGTCTTAAAGTGAAGTGGGGCTCTATTTTGGCCCAGAAGCTAAAAAGTGAGCGCTGCAAAAAATTTGCTGCGTCCATTTCACTGCAAACCAAGGCCATCAGGAGTTAGTTTAGAGTCCCCGAAACTGCAATATATTTCCCAAGTTCCGGAAAATGGAGAAGACGTTGGTCAAAATTACGATGCGCGCAAGACGGTCTAGGCTAGTCTTTCAGTCATAGTGAAGTGGGGCTATATTTCGGCCCAGAAGCTCAAAAGTGAGCGTTAAAAAAGCTTTGCTGTATCCATTTCAATGGAAACGAAGTCCATCAGGGGTTACTTAAGAGTCTTCGGGACTGGAAAATATCCCCCAAGTTCAGGCAAATTTAGCCGAAGTTGGTCAAAATCACGGTGCGCGTTAGGCGGTCTCGCTTACTGTTTCAGTCTTAAAGTGAAGTGAGGCTTTATTCCTGCCCAGGAGCTCGAAAGTGAGCGTTCAAAAAGTTTCCCTGTGTTTATTTCACTGCAAAGCCAAGCCATCAGGAGCTACTTTAGAGTCCCCGGGACTGGAAAATATCCCCCAACTTCCGGGAAATCGAGGCGAAGTTGGTCAAAATCACGATTTGCATAAGGTAGTCTCGGCTACTCTTTCAATCTTAAAGTGAAGTGGGGCTATATTTCGGGCCAGAAGCCCGAAAGTGAGGGTTCAAAAAGTTTTGCTGTGTTCATTTCAATGCAAACCAAGGCCATCAGGAGTTAGTTTAGCGTCCCCGGGAGAAGAAAAGATGCCCCAAGATCCGGAAAATAGAGCCAAGGTTGGTCAAAATCACGATGCCCCTAAAGTGGTCTCGGCTACTCTTTCTGTCTTAAAGTGAAGTGGGGCTATATTTCGGGCCAGAAGTCCGAAAGTGAGCGTTCAAAAAGTTTTCCTGTGTCCATTTCACTGCAAACCAAGGCCATCACGAGTTAGTTTAGAGTCCCGGGGACTGAAAAATATTGCCCAAGTTCCGGGGAATCGAACCGAAGTTAATCAAAATCACCATACGCGAAATGCGGTATCGGCTACTGTTTGAGTCTTAAAGTGAAGTGGGGCTATATTTCGGCCCAGAAGCCCGAAAGTGAGCGTTCAAAAAGTTTTGCTGTGTTTTTTGACTGAAAAACAAGGCCATCACGAGTTAGTTTAGCGTCCCTGGGACTGGAAAATATTCCCCAAGTTCCGGTAAATCGAGCTGAAGTTGATCAAAATCACCATGCTCCCAAAGCGGTCTCGGCTACCCTTTCAGTCTTAAAGTGAAGTGGGGCTCTATTTCTGTCCAGAAGCTCGAAAGTGAGCGTTCAAAAAATTTTGCTGTGTGCATTTCACTGCAAACCAAAGCTATCAAAAGTTAGTTTAGGGTCCCCGGGACTGGAAAATATTCCCCAAGTTCCGGGAAACCGAGCCAAAGTTGATCAAAATCACGATGCGCGAAATGCGCTCTCGGCTACTGTTTCAGTCTTAAAGTAAACTGTGGCTATATTTCGGCCCACAAGCTCGAAAGTGAGCGTTCAAAAAGTTTTGCTCTGTCCATTTCAATGCAAAGCAAGGCCATCAGGACTTAGTTTAGCATCCAAAGGACTGGAAAATGTTGCCCAAGTTCCGGGAGATCCACCCGAGGTTAGCCAAAATCACAATGCGCGTAAGGTGGTCTCGGTTACTCTTTAAGTCTTAAAGTAAAGTGGGGCTTTATTTCGGCCAGGAAGCTCGAAGGTGAGTGTTCAAAAAGTTTTGCTCTGTCCATTTCACTGCAAACCAAGGCCATCAGGAGTTAGTTTAGAGTCCCTGGGACTGGAAAATATCCCCCAAGTTCCGGATTATCGACCCGAACTTTCTCAAACTCACGATGCGAGCAAGGCGCTCTCGGCTACTCTCTCAGTCTTAAGTGAAGTGGGACAATATTTCGGCCCAGAATCTCGAAAGTGTGCGTTCAAAAACTTGTGCTGTGCGAATTTCACTGCAAACCATGGCCATCAGGAGTTAGTTTAGAGTCCGCGGGACTGGAAAATATCCCCCAAGTCCCGGGAATTGGAGCCGAAGTTGATCAAATTCATGATGCGCGTAACGTGGTCTCGGCTACTGTTTCAGTCTTAAAGTCAAGTGTGCCTATATTTCGGCCCACAAGCTAGAAAGTGAGCGTTCAAAAAGTTTTGCTGGGTCCATTTCACTTCAAAACAAGGCCATCAGGACTTAGTTTAGCGTCCAAGGGACTGGAAAATATTCCCCAATTTCCTGGAAATCCATTCGAAGTTCGTCAAAATTACGATATACGTAAGGCGGTTTCGGCTACTCTTTCAGTCTTAGAGTAAAGTCGGGCTATATTTCTGTCCAGAAGCTCGAAAGTGAGCGTTCAAAAAGTTTTGCTGTGTCCATTTCACTGCAAATAAAAGCTATCAAAAGTTAGTTTAGGGTTCCCAGGACTGGAAAATATTCCCCAAGTTCCGGGAAAGCGAGCCGAAGTTGATCAAAATCACGATGCGCGAAATGCGATCTCGGCTACTATTTCAGTCTTAAAGTAAAGTGTGGCTATATTTCGGCCCACAAGCTCGAAAGTGAGCGTTCAAAAAGTTTTGCTCTGTCCATTTCAATGCAAAGCAAGGCAATCAGGAGTTAGTTTACAGTCCCCGGGACTGGAAAATATTCCCCAATTTCCGAGAAATCGATCCGAAAATGGTCAAAATCACAATGCGCCTAAGCCGATCTCGGCTACTCTTTCAGTCTTAAAGTGAAGTGGGGCTATATTTCGGTCCACAAGCTCCAAAGTGGGCGTTCAAAAAGTTATGCTGTGCCCATTTCAGTGCAAACCAAGGCCACCCGGAGTTAGTTTAGAGTCCCCCGGACTGGAAAATATCTCAAAAGTTGCGTGAAATCGAGCTGAACTTGGTCTAACTCACGATGCGCGTGAGGCGGTCTCGGCTACTATTTCAGTCTGAAAGTGTAGTGGGATTTTTTTTCGGCCTAGAAGCTACAAAGAGAGTGTTCAAAAAGCTTTCCTTTGTCCATTTCACTGAAAACCAAGGCCATCACGAGTTAGTTTAGGGCCCGCGGAAATGGAATATATCCCCCAAGTTCCGGGAAACCGACCCGAAGTTGGTCAAAATCACGATTTGCGCAAGACGATCTCGGCTACTCTTTCAGTCTTAAAGTAAAGTGGGGCTATATTTCGGTCCAGAAGCTCGAGAGTGAGCGTTCAAAAAGTTTCGCTGTGTCCATTTCATTGAAAACCAAGACAATCAGGAGTTAGTTTAGAGTCCCCGGGACTGGAAAATATCCCCCAAGTTGCGGCAAATCGAGCCGAAGTTGGGCAAAATCACGGTGCGCTTAAGGCGGTGTCGGCTACTCCTTCAGTCTTAAAGTGAAGTGGGGCTCTATTTCGGCCCACAAGCTCAAAGCTGAAAAAAATTACTGTGTCTATTTCACTGCAAACCAAGGCTATCAGGAGTTAGTTTAGAGTCCCCGGGAGTGGAATGTATTTCCCAAGTTGCGGAAAATCGAGAAGACGTTGGTCACAATCACGATGCGCGTAAGACCTTCTCGGCTACTCTTTCAGTCTTAAAGGGAAGTGGGGCTATATTTCGGCCCAAAAGCTCAAAACTGAGCGTTCAAAAAGTTTTGCTGTATCCATTTCAATGCAAACCAAGGCCATCAGGGGTTACTTAAGAGTCCTCGGGACTGGAAAATATCCCCCAAGTTCCGGTAAATCGAGCCGAAGTTGGTCAAAATCACGATGTGCGTAAGGTGGTCTCGGCTACTCTTTCAGTCTTAAAGTGAAGTGGGGCAATATTTCGGCCCAGAAGCTCGAAAGTGAGTGTTTAAAAAGTTTTGCTCTGTCACTTTCAGTACAAACCAAGGCCATCAGGAGTTAGTTTAGCGTCCAAGGGACTGCAAAATATCCCCCAAGTTCCGGGAAATCCATTCGAAGTTCGTCAAAATTACGATACGCGTAAGACGGTCTCATCTACTCTTTCAGTCCTAAAGTAACGTGGGGCTATATTTCTGCCCAGAAGCTCCAAAGTTGTGCTTTGTCCATTTCACTGAAAAACAAGGCCATCAGGAGTTACTTTAGAGTCCCTTTGACTGGAATATATCCCCCAAGTTTCGGGAAATAAACGCGAAATTGGTCAAAATCACGATTCGCTCAAGACGGTCTCGCCTACTCTTTCAGTCTTAAAGTAAAATGGGGCTCTATTTCGGCCCAGAAGCTCGAGAGTGAGCGTTCAAAAACTTTCGCTGTGTCCATTTCACTGCAAACCAAGACAAGCAGGAGTTAGTTGAGAGTCCCCGGGACTGGAAAATATCCCCCAAGTTCCGGGAAATCAACCCGAAGTTTATCAAAATCACGATGCGCCTAAGGCGGTCTCGGCTACTCTTTCAGTGTTAAAGTAATGGGGTGCTATATTTTGGCCCAGAAGCTCGAAATTGAGCGTTCGAAAAGTTTTGCTGGGTCCAGTTTACTGCAAACCAAGGCCATCAGGAATTAGTTTACAGTCCTCAGAACTGGAATATATCCCCTTAGTTCCGGCGAATCGAGCCGAAGTTGCTCAAAATCACGATGCACGTAAGGCGGTCTCGCCTACTCTTTCAGTCTTCAAGTGAAGTGGGGTTCTATTTCGGTCCAGAAGCTCGAAAGTATGCGTTCAAAAACTTTTTTCTGTTTCCGTTTCACTGCAAACCAAGACCAGCACGAGTTAAGTTAGAGTCCCCGGGACTGGAAAATATTTCGCAAGTTCCGGGAAATCGAGCCGAAGTTGATCAAAATCACGATGCGCGAAACGTGGTGTCGGCTACTGTTTCAGTCTTAAAGTGAAGTCTGGCTATATTTTGGCTCACAACGTCGAAAGTGAGCGTTCAAAAAGCTTTGCTGTGTCCATTTCACGGCAAAACAAGGCCATCGGCACCTAGTTTAGCGTCCAAGGGACTGGAAATATCCCCCAAGTTCCGGGAAATCCACCCGAAGTTTGTCAAAATCACGATGCGCGTAAGGCGGTCTTGGCTACTTTTTCAGTATTAAACTAAAGTGGGCTATATTTCGGCCCAGAAACTTGAAGGTGAGCGTTCAAAAAGTTTTGCTGTCTCTATTTCACTGGAAACCAACGCCATGAACAGTTAGTTTAGAGTCCCTGGGACTGGAAAATATCCCCCAAGTTCCGGAATATCGACCCGAAGTTGGTCAAAATCATGATGCGCGCACGCCGGTCTCGGCTACTCTTTAAGTCGTAAGTGATGTGGGACTATATTTCGGCCCAGAAGCTCGAAAGTGTGCCTTCAAAAACTTGTGCTGTGTGAATTTCACTGCAAACCATGGCCATCAGGAGTTAGTTTAGAGTCCCCGGGACTGGAAAATATTCCCCAAGTTCCAGGAAAGCGAGCAGAAGTTGATCAAAATCACGATGCGCGTAACGCGGTCTCGGCTACTGTTTCAGTCTTAAAGTGAAGTGTGGCTATATTTAGGCCCACAAGCTCCAAAGTGAGCGTTCAAAAAGTTTTGCGCTGTCCATTTCACTGCAAACCAATGCCATCAGGAGTTATTATAAAGTCCCCGGGACTGGAAAATATTCTCCAAGTTCCAGGAAATGGCGCCGAAGTTGATGAAAATTACGATGCGCGTAACGGGCTCTCGGCTATTCTTTTAGTCTTACATTTAAGTTGGGCTATATTTCGGCCCTGAAGCTCGAAGGTGAGCGTTCAGAATGTTTTGCTGTTTTCATTAAACTGCAGACCAAGGTCATCGGGAGTTAGTTTAGAGTCCCTGGGACTGGAAAATATTTCCCAAATTCTGGCAGATCGAGCCAAAGTTGCTCAAAATCACGATGCGCGTAAGGCGGTCTCGGCTACTCTTTCAGTCTTAAAATGAAGTGGGGCTATATTTCGGCCGACAAGCTCAACACCGAGCGTGCGCTCCTTTTGCCTGTGTACATATCACTGAAAACTAAGTTCATCAGGAGTTAGCATAGAGTCCTCGGGGCTGGAAAATATTCCCCGAATTCCGGCAAATCGAGCCAAAGATGCTCAAAATCACGATGCGCGTAAGGCGGTCTCGGCTACTCGTTTACTCCGAAAATGAAGTGGGGCTATATTTCGGTTCTACAAGCTCGACACCGAGCGTGCTCTCCTTTTACGTGTGTCCATTTCCCTAAGAACTAAGTCCATCAGGAGATAGTTTAGAATCCTCGAGACTGGAAGCTATCCTCCAAGTTTCGGCAAATTGAGCCATACTTTCTTAAAATTACGATAAGCCTACGGCAGTTTCGTTTACTCTTTCAGTCTTAAAATGAACTGGGGCTACATTTCGGCCTAGAAGCTCGACACCGAGCGTGCGCTCCTGTTACCTGTGACCATTTGACTGAAAACTAAGGCCATCAAGAGTTAGGGTAGAGTCCCCGGGACTGGAAAATATCCCCCAAGTTTTGGCAGATCGAGCCGTAGTGGCTAAAAATGTCGATGCGCTTAAGGCGGTTTCGTGTACACTTTCAGTCTTAAAATAAAGTGGGGCTATATTTCGGCCTACAACCTGGAAACCCAGCGTGCGCCCCTTTTACCTGTGTCCATTTCACTAAAAACCAAGGCATTCAGGAGTTAGTTTAGAGATTCCGGGACTAGAAAATATCCCCCAAGTCCCAGGAAATCAAGCCGAAGCTCGACAAAATTACCATGCGCGTAAGGCGGTCCCGGCTACTCTTTCAGTCTTAAAGGGAAATAGGGCTATGCTTCGGCCCAGAAGCTCAAAAGTGAGTGTTCAAAAAGTTGTGCTGTGTCCATTTCACTCCAGAGCAAGGCCATCAGGAGTTACTTTAGAGTCCGCGGGACTGGAAAATATACCCCAAGTTCCGTGAAATCGAGCCGAAGTTGGTCAAAATTACGATGGGCGTAAGGCGGTCTCGGCTACTCTTTGACTCTTAAAGTGAAGTGGAGCTATATTTCGGCCCAGAAGCTGAAAAGTGAGCGTTCAAAAAGTTTTGCTGTGTCCATTTTACTGCAGACCAAGGACGTCGGGGGTCATTTTAGAGTCCCCGGGACTGGAAAATATCCCTTAAGTTACGGGAAATTTAACCGAAGTTGGTCAAAATTACGACGCGCGTACGGCGGTCTCGGCTACTCTTTCAGTCTTAAAGTGAAGTGGGGCAATATTTCGGCCCAGAAGCGCCAAACTGAGTGTTTAAAAAGTTTTGCTGTGTCCATTTCACTGCAAAACAAGGCCATCACGACTTAGTTTAGCGTCCAAGGGACTGGAAATATCCCCCAAGTTACGGGAAATCCACCCGAAGTTAGTCAAAATCACGATACGCTTAAGGGGGTCTCGGCTACTCTTTCAGTCTTAAGGTAAAGTGGGCTTAGATTTAGCTCCAGAAGCTCGAAAGTAAGGGTTCAAAAATTTTTGTCTCTATTTCACTCACATCTTAGACAATCAGGAGTGAGTTTAGAGACTTTGGGACTGGAAAATATCTCCCAAGTTTCGCCAGATCGAGCCGAAGATCCTCAAAATCACAATGCGCTTAAGGCGCTCCCGCCTACTCTTTCAGTCTTAAAAAGAAGTAGGGCTATATTTCGGCCAGCAAGCTCGAAAGTGCGCGTTCAAAAAGTGTTCCTGTGTCCATTTCACTGGAAACCAAGGCCATCAGGAGTTAGTTTAGAGACCCCGGGACTGGAAAACATCCCCCTATTTGCGGGAAATCGACCCGAAGTAACCCAAGGTCACGATGCGCGTAAGGCGGTCTCGGCTACTCTTTCAGTCTTAAAGTTAAGTGGGGCTATATTTCGACCCATAAGCTCGAAAGTGAGCGTTCAAAAAGTTTTGCTGTGTCCATTTAACTGCAAACTAAGGCCATCGCAAGTTAGTTTAGCTTCCCCGGGAATTCAAAATATTCGCCACTTCCGGGAAATCGAGCCGAAGTTGGTCAAAATTACGATGCGCGTAAGGCGGTCTCGCCTACTCTTTCAGTCTTAAAGTGAAGTAGGGCTATATTTCGGCCGAGAAGCTCGAAAGTGAGCGTTCAAAAAAATGTGCTCTGTCCATTTCACTGCAAACCAAGGCCATCAGCAGTTAGTTTAGAGTCCCCGGGACTGGGATATATCCCCGAAGTTCCGGCAAATCGAACGGAAGTTGGTCAAAATCACGATGCGCGTAAGACGGTCTCGGCTACTCTTTCAGTCTTAAGGTAAAGAGGGGCTATATTTCGGCCCAGAAGCTCGAAAGTGACCCTTTAAAAAGTTACGCTTTCTGTATTTAACTGCAAACCAAGGTCATCAGGACTTAGTTTTAAGTCCCCCGGAATGGAAAATATCCCCCAAGTTCCGGGAAATCGAGCTGAACTTGGTCAAAATCACGATGCTCGTAAGGCGGTCTCGGCTACTATTTCAGTCTTAAAGTGAAATACGGTTGTATTTCGGGTCCAGAAGCTCGAAAATGAGCGTTCAAAAAGTTTTCCTGCGTCCATTTCACTGCAAACCAAGGCCATCAGGAGTTAGTTTAGAGTCCCCGGGCTTGAAAATATCGCCAAAATTCTAGAAAATCGAGCGGAAGTTGCTCAAAATCACGATGCGCGTAAGGCGGTCTCGCCTACTCTTTCAGGCTTAAAGTGAAGTCGGGCTATATTTCTTCCCAGAAGCTCGAAAATAAGCCTTCAAAAAGTGTTACTGTGTTCATTTCACTGAAAACCAAGGCCATTAGGAGTTAGTTTAGACTCCTCGGGGCTGGAAAATATCGCCCAAGTTCAAAATCACGATGCGCGTAAGGCGGTCTCTGCTACTCTTTCATTCTTAAAGTGAACTGGGGCTATATTTGGGCCGAGAAGCTAGAAAGTGAAAGTTCAAAAAGTTTTGTTGTGCTCATTTCACTTTAAACCAAGGCCATCAGCAGTTAGTTTAGACTCCTCGGGTCTGGAAAATATCGCCCAAGTTCAGGGAAATCGAGCCGAATTTTGTCAAAATCACGATGCGCGTAAGGCGGTCTCGGCTACTCTTTCATTTTTAAAGTGAACTGGGGCTATATTTCGGCCCAGAAGCTAGAAAGTGAAAGTTCAAAAAGTTTTGCTGTGTCCATTTCACCGCAAACCAAGCCACATCAGCAGATTGTTTACAGTGTCCGGGAAGCTAGAAGCTAGAAAGCCGGTTATTAAGCTATTAAGCTATTAAACTATTAAGCCGGTTTTAAAGCAGCTACACTGGCTTCCAATAAGCCAGCGCATCAACTATACGATTTTACTTTTAACCTATAAAGCGCTCAACGGCCAGGCCCCTAATTACATTACTGAACTGCTAGTCTTATGTACCAAGCAGAAATCTTCGATCCTCCTCCAAAAACCTCTTGAAAGTACCACCTGTCAAGTTAATAGGCTATGGTCATAGGTGTTTCTCTTTTGTAGCACCTAGCCTATGGAACTCTCTTCCGAACAATATAAGAGGGAGCGGCTCGCTATCAGATTTTAAGACTTGTATAAAGACATATCTTTTTAACAAATTTTATAACTAGACTTTTGGTTAGTTAGTTAATTAGTAGATTAGATAGTTTAGCTAGTTAGTTAGTCAGCGACTTAGTTAAGTTAGTCAGTTTTTATTTAAAGGTTTTAATGATTCCTAGTTTTACTTTCATTTTTACAGCTTAGCTATTTTATTTGTTAGTAATTTTTTATCACTGATGTAAATTTTTAATGTAAATTTTATTTTTAATAACATTTTTTATTGTAAAGCGCCATGAGCCATGGATATGGCGCTATACAAATCTATTATTATTATTATTATTACATCAAAATATCCCCCAAATCCCGGGAAATCGAGCCGAAGTTTCTCAAAATCACGATGCGCGTAAAGCAGTCTCGCCTACTCTTTTAGTCTTAAAGTGACGTGGCTGTATATTTCGGCCCAGAAGCTCGAAAGTGAGCGTTCAAAAAGTTTTGCTCTCTCAATTTAACTGAAAACAAAGGCCATCATGAGTTAGTTTAGAGTCCACGGGACTGGAAAATATCCCTTAAGTTCTAGCAACTCAAGCCGAAGTTGGTCAAAATCACGATGCGTCTAAGGCGGTCTCGGCTACTATTTCAGTCTTAAAGTGAAGTGGGGCTATATTTCGGCCCAGAATTTCGAAAGTAAGCGTTCAAAAAAACTTGCTGTGTCTATTTCACTGCAGACCAAGGCCATCAGGGGTTAGTTTAGAGTCCTTGGGAGTTGAATATATACCCGAAGTTTCGAGAAATCGAGCCGAAGTTGGTCAAAATCACGATGCGCGTAAGACGGTGTCGGCTACTCTTTCAGTCTTAAACTGAAGTGGGTCTATATTTCGGCTCAGAAGCCCGAAGGGGAGCATTGAAAAAGTTTTGCTCTCTCCATTTCAATGCAAACCAAGGCAATCAGGAGTTACTTTAGAGTCCCCGGTACCGGAAAATATTCCTCATTTCCCGGGAAATCGAGCCAAAGTTGGTCAAAATCACGATGCGCGTAAGGCGGTCTCGGCTATTCTTTCGTTCTTTAAAGTCAACTCGGGCTATATTTCGGCCCAGAAGCTCGAAAGTGAAAGTTCAAAAAGTTTTGCTGTGTCCATTTCACCGCGAACCAAGCCACATCAGGAGATAGTTTACAATCTCCGGGACATCAAAATATCCGCCAAGTTCAGGGAAATCGAGCCGAAGTTTGTAAAAATCACGATGCGCGTAAAGCAGTCTCGGCTACTCTTTGAGTCTTAAAGTGACGTGGCTGTATATTTCGGCCCAGAAGCCCGAAAGTGAGCGTTCAAAAAATTATGCTGTGCCCATTTCACTGCAAAGCAAGGCCCTCAAGAAGTAGTTTACAGTGGCCGGAACTGGAAAATATCGCCCAAGTTCCGCGAAATCGAGACGAAGTTGGTCAAAATAACGATTCGCGTAAGGCGGTCTCGGCTACTCTTTCACTCTTAAAGTGGAGTGGGGCTATATTTCGGCCCACAAGCTCCAAAGTGGGCGTTGAAAAAGTTATGCTGTGCGCATTTCAGTGAAAACCAAGGCCATCCAGAGTTAGTTTAGAGTCCCCCGGACTGGAAAATATCCCAAAAGTTGCGTGAAATCGAGCTGAACTCGTTCTAACTCACGATGCGCATGAGGCGGTCTCGGCTACTATTTCAGTCTGAAAGTGAAGTGGGATTCCATTTCGGCCCAGAAGCTACAAAGAGAGTGTTCAAAAAGCTTTCCTTTGCCCATTTCACTAAAAATCAAGGCCACCAGGAGTTAGTTTAGAGCCCGCAGAAATGGAATATATCCCCCAAGTTCCGGGAAACCGACCCGAAATTGGTCAAAATCACGATTTGCGCAAGACGGTCTCGGCTACTCTTTCAGTCTTCAAGTAAAGTGGGGCTATATTTCGGTCCAGAAGCTCGAGAGTGAGCGTTCAAAAAGTTTCCCTGTGTCCATTTCACTGAAAACCAAGACAATCAGGAGTTAGTTTAGAGTCCCCGGGACTGGAAAATATCCCCCAAGTTGCGGCAAATCGAGCCGAAGTTGGGCAAAATCACGGTGCGCTTAAGGCGGTGTCGGCTACTCCTTCAGTCTTAAAGTGAAGTGGGGTTCTATTGCGGCCCACAAGCTCAAAGCTCAAAAAAAATTACTGTGTCTATTTCACTGCAAACCAAGGCTATCAGGAGTTACTTTAGAGTCCCCGGGAGTGGAATGTATTTCCCAAGTTCCGGAAAATCGAGAAGACGTTGGTCAAAATCACGACGCGCGTAAGGCGGTCTCGGCTACTCTTTCAGTGTAAAAGTGAAGTGGGGCTATATTTCGGCCCAAAAGCTCAAATGTGAGCGTTCAAAAAGTTTTGCTGTATCCATTTCAATGCAAACCAAGGCCATCAGGGGTTACTTAAGAGTCCTCGGGACTGGAAAATATCCCCCAAGTTCCGGTAAATTGAGCCAAAGTTGGTCAAAATCACGATGTGCGTAAGGTGGTCTAGGCTACTCTTTCAGTCTTAAAGTGAAGTGGGGCAATATTTCGGCCCAGAAGCTCGAAAGTGAGTGTTTAAAAAGTTTTGCTCTGTCACTTTCAGTGCAAACCGAGGCCATCAGAAGTTAGTTTAGAGTCTCGGAGACTGGAGAATATCCCCCAAGTCCCGGGAAATCGAGCCGAAGTTGATCAAATTCATGATGCGCGTAACGTGGTCTCGGCTACTGTGTCAGTCCTAAAGTGAAGTGTGGCTATATTTCGGCCCACAAGCTAGAAAGTGAGCGTTCAAAAAGTTTTGTTGTGTCCATTTTACTTCAAAACAAGGCCATCAGGACTTAGTTTAGCGTCCAAGGGACTGCAAAATATCCCCCAAGTTTCGGGAAATCCATTCGAAGTTCGTCAAAATTACGATGCGCGTAAGACGGTCTCATCTACTCTTTCAGTCTTAAAGTAAAGTGGGGCTATATTTCTGCCCAGAAGCTCCAAAGTTGTGCTCTGTCCATTTCACTGAAAACCAAGGCCATCAGGAGTTACTTTAGAGTCCCTTTGACTGGAATATATCCACCAAGTTTCGGGAAATAAACGCGAAATTGGTCAAAATCACGATTCGCTCAAGACGGTCTCGCCTACTCTTTCAGTCTTAAAGTAAAATGGGGCTCTATTTCGGCCCAGAAGCTCGAGAGTGAGCGTTCAAAAACATTCGCTGTGTCCATTTCACTGCAAACCAAGACAAGCAGGAGTTAGTTGAGAGTCCCCGGGACTGGAAAATATCACCCAAGTTCCGGCAAATCAACCCGAAGTTTGTCAAAATCACGATGCGCGTAAAGCGGTCTCCGCTACTCTTTCAGTGTTAAAGTAATGGGGGGCTATATTTTGGCCCAGAAGCTCGAAATTGAGCGTTCAAAAAGTTTTGCTGGGTCCATTTTACTGCAAACCAAGGCCATCAGGAATTAGTTTGGAGTCCTCAGAACTGGAATATATCCTCTTAGTTTCGGCAAATCGAGCCGAAATTGCTCAAAATCACGATGCACGTAAGGCGGTCTCGGCTACTCTTTCAGTCTTCAAGTGAAGTGGGGTTGTATTTCGGTCCAGAAGCTCGAAACTATGTGTTCAAAAACTTTTTCTGTTTCCGTTTCACTGCAAACCAAGACCAGCACGAGTTAGTTTAGAGTCCCCGGGACTGGAAAATATTTCGCAAGTTCCGGGAAATCGAGCCGAAGTTGATGAAAATCACGATGCGCGAAACGTGGTGTCGGCTACTGTTTCAGTCTTAAAGTGAAGTCTGGCTATATTTCGGCCCACTAGCTCGAAAGTGAGCGTTCAAAAAGCTTTGCTGTGTCCATTTCACGGCAAAACAAGGCCATCGGCACCTAGTTTAGCGTCCAAGGGACTGGAAAATATCCCCCAAGTTCCGGGAAATCCACCCGAAGTTTGTCAAAATCACGATGCGCGTAAGGCGGTCTCGGCTACTTTTTCAGTATTAAACTAAAGTGGGCTATATTTCGGCCCAGAAGCTTGAAGGTGAACGTTCAAAAAGTTTTGCTGTCTCTATTTCACTGCAAACCAAGGCCATCAAGAGTTACTTTAGAGTCCCTGGGACTGGAAAATATTCCCCAAGTTCCGGAATATCGACCCGAAGTTGGTCAAAATTACCCTGCGCGCACTCCGGTCTCGGCTACTCTTTAAGTCGTAAGTGATGTGGGACTATATTTCGGCCTAGAAGCTCGAAAGTGTGCCTTCAAAAACTTGTGCTGTGTGAATTTCACTGCAAACCATGGCCATCAGGAGTTAGTTTAGAGTCCCCGAGACTGGAAAATATTCCCCAAGTTCCAGGAAAGCGAGCAGAAGTTGATCAAAATCACGATGCGCGTAACGCAATCTCGGCTACTGTTTCAGTCTTAAAGTGAAGTGTGGCTATATTTAGGCCCACAAGCTCGAAAGTGAGCGTTCAAAAAGTTTTGCTGTGTCCATTTCACTGCAAACCAAGGCCATCAGGAGTTAGTATAGAGTCCCCGGGACTGGAAAATATTCTCCAAGTTCCGGGAAATAGCGCCGAAGTTGATGAAAATTACGATGCGCGTAACGGGCTCTCGGCTATTCTTCCAGTCTTAAAGTTAAGTTGGGCTATATTTCGGCCCTGAAGCTCGAAGGTGAGCGTTCAGAATGTTTTGCTGTGTTCATTAAACTGCAAACCAAGGTCATCGGGAGTTAGTTTAGCGTCCCCGGGACTTTAAATTATTCATCAACTCGCAGGAAATCGAGCAAAAGTGGCCCAAAATCACGCTGCGCGTAAGGCGGTCTCGGCTACTCTTTCAGTCTTAAAATTAAGCGGGGCTATATTTCGACCTAGAAGCTCGAGACCGGGCGTGCACTAATTTTACCTGTGTCCATTTCACTGACATCTTAGGCAATCAGGAGTTAGTTTAGAGTCCTTGGGACTGGAAAATATTTCCCAAATTCTGGCAAATCGAGCCAAAGTTGCTCAAAATCACGATGCGCGTAAGGCGGTCTCGGCTACTCTTTCAGTCTTAAAATGAAGTGGGGCTATATTTCGGCCGACAAGCTCAACACCGAGCGTGCGCTCCTTTTGCCTGTGTACATATCACTGAAAACTAAGTTCATCAGGAGTTAGCATAGAGTCCTCGGGGCTGGAAAATATTTCCCGAATTCCGGCAAATCGAGCCAAAGATGCTCAAAATCACGATGCGCGTAAGGCGGTCTCGGCTACTCGTTTACTCCGAAAATGAAGTGGGGCTATATTTCGGTTCTACAAGCTCGACACCGAGCGTGCTCTCCTTTTACCTGTGTCCATTTCACTAAGAACTAAGTCCATCAGGAGATAGTTTAGAATCCTCGAGACTGGAAGCTATCCTCCAAGTTTCGGCAAATTGAGCCATACTTTCTTAAAATTACCATAAGCCTACGGCAGTTTCGTTTACTCTTTCAGTCTTAAAATGAACTGGGGCTACATTTCGGCCTAGAAGCTCGACACCGAGCGTGCGCTCCTGTTACCTGTGACCATTTGACTGAAAACTAAGGCCATCAAGAGTTAGGGTAGAGTCCCCGGGACTGGAAAATATCCCCCAAGTTTTGGCAGATCGAGCCATAGTGGCTAAAAATGTCGATGCGCTTAAGGCGGTTTCGTGTACACTTTCAGTCTTAAAATAAAGTGGGGCTATATTTCGGCCTACAACCTGGAAACCTAGCGTGAGCCCCTTTTACTTGTGTCCATTTCACTAAAAACCAAGGCATTCAGGAGTTAGTTTAGAGATTCCGGGACTGGAAAATATCCCCCAAGTCCCAGGAAATCAAGCCGAAGTTCGACAAAATTACCATGCGCGTAAGGCGGTCCCGGCTACTCTTTCAGTCTTAAAGTGAAGTGGGGCTATATTTCGGCCCAGAAGCTCCAAAGTGAACCTTCAAAAAGTTTGGCTGTGTCCATTTCACTGAAACCAAGGCCATCACGAATTTTAGTTTAGAGTGCCCGTGACTGGGAATTATCTCCCAAGTTCCGGGAAATCGAGCCCAAGTAGCCCAAAATCACGATGCGCGTAAGGCGGTCTCGGCTAGTCTTTCAGTCTTAAAGTGAAATAGGGCTATGCTTCGGCCCAGAAGCTCAAACGTGAGCGTTCAAAAAGTTGTGCTGTGTCCATTTCACTGCAAACCACGGCAATCAGGAGTTAGTTTAGAGTCCCCAGTACCGGAAAATATCCCCCATTTCCCGGGAAATCGAGCCAAAGTTGGTCAAAATCACGATGCGCGTAAGGCGGTCCCGGTTAATCTTTCATTCTTAAAGTGAACTGGGGCAATATTTCCGCCCAGAAGCTGGAAAGTGAGTGTTGAAAAAGTTGTGCTGTGTCCATTTCACTCCAGAGCAAGGCCATCAGGAGTTACTTTAGAGTCCGCGGGACTGGAAAATATCCCCCAAGTTCCGGGATATCGAGCCGAAGTTGGTCAAAATTACGATGGGCGTAAGGCGGTCTCGGCTACTCTTTCACTCTTAAAGTGAAGTGGAGCTATATTTTGGCGCAGAAGCTCAAAAGTGAGCGTTCCAAAAGTTGTGCTGTGTCCATTTACTGCAGACCAACGACGTCGGGGGTCAGTTTAGAGTCCCTGGGACTGGAAAATATCCCCCAAGTTCCGGGAAATCGAGGCGAAGTTGGTCAAGATGAGGACGCGCGTACGGCGGTCTCGGCTACTCCTTCAGTCTTAAAGTGAAGTGGGGCAATATTTCGGCCCAGAAGCTCCAAACTGAGTGTTTAAAAAGTTTTGCTGTGTCCATTTCACTGCAAAACAAGGCCATCACGACTTAGTTTAGCGTCCAAGGGACTGGAAATATCCCCCAAGTTACGGGAAATCCACCCGAAGTTAGTCAAAATCACGATGCGCTTAAGGGGGTCTCGGCTACTCTTTCAGTCTTAAGGTAAAGTGGGCTTACATTTAACTCCAGAAGCTCGAAAGTAAGGGTTCAAAAATTTTTGTCTCTATTTCACTCACATCTTAGACAATCAGGAGTGAGTTTAGAGACTTTGGGACTGGAAAATATCTCCCAAGTTTCGCCAGATCGAGCCGAAGATCCTCAAAATCACAATGCGCGTAAGGCGCTCCCGCCTACTCTTTCAGTCTTAAAAAGAAGTAGGGCTATATTTCGGCCAGCAAGCTCGAAAGTGCGCGTTCAAAAAGTGTTCCTGTGTCCATTTCACTGGAAACCAAGGCAATCAGGAGTTAGTTTAGAGTCCCCGTGACTGGAAAATATCCCCCTATTTGCGAGAAATCGAGCCGAAGTATCCCAAAATCACGATGCGCGTAAGGCGGTCTCGGCTACTCTTTCAGTCTTAAAGTTAAGTGGGGCTATATTTCGACCCATAAGCTCGAAAGTGAGCCTTCAAAATGTTTTGCTGTGTCCATTTAACTGCAAACTAAGGCCATCGCAAGTTAGTTTAGCTTCCTCGAATTTGAAAATATTCGCCACTTCCGGGAAATCGAGCCGAAGTTGGTCAAGATTACGATGCGCGTAAGGCGGTCTCGGCTACTCTTTCAGTCTTAAAGTGAAGTAGGGCTATATTTCGGCCGAGAAGCTCGAAAGTGAGCGTTCAAAAAAATGTGCTGTGTCCATTTCACTGCAAACCAAGGCCATCAGCAGTTATTTTAGAGTCCCCGGGACTGGGATATATCCCCGAGGTTCCGGTAAATCGAACGGAACTTGGTCAAAATCACGATGCGCGTAAGACGGTCTCGGCTACTCTTTCAGTCTTAAAGTAAAGAGGGGCTATATTTCGGCCCAGAAGCTCGAAAGTGACCCTTTAAAAGGTTACGCTTTCTGCATTTAACTGCAAACCAAGGCCATAAGGAGTTAGTTTAAAGTCCCCCGGACTGGAAAGTATCCCCCAAGTTCCGGGAAATCGAGCTGAACTTGGTCAAAATCACGATGCTCGTAAGGCGGTCCCGGCTACTATTTCAGTCTTAAAGTGAAATACGGTTGTATTTCGGCCCGGAAGCTCGAAACTAAGCGTTCAAAAAGTTTTCCTGCGTCCATTTCACTGCAAACCAAGGCCATCAGCAGTTAGTTTAGAGTCCCCGGGACTTGAAAATATCGCCAAAATTCTAGAAAATCGAGCGGAAGTTGCTCAAAATCACGATGCGCGTAAGGCGGTCTCGCCTACTCTTTCAGTCTTAAAGTGAGGTGGGGCTATATTTCTTCCCAGAAGCTCGAAAATAAGCCTTCAAAAAGTGTTACTGTGTTCATTTCACTGCAAACCAAGGCCAGCAGGAGTTAGTTTAGACTCCCCGGGACTGGAAAATATGCCCAAGTTCGGGGAAATCGAGCCGAATTTTGTCAAAATCACGATGTGGGTAAGGCGGTCTCGGCTACTCTTTCATTCTTAAAGTGAACTGGGGCTATATTTCGGCCCAGAAGCTAGAAAGTGAAAGTTCAAAAAGTTTTGCTGTGTCCATTTCACCACAAACCAAGCCACATGAGCAGATTGTTTACAGTCTCCGGGACATCAAAATGTCCCCCAAGTCCCGGGAAATCGAGCCGAAGTTTGTCAAAATCACGATGCGCGTAACGCAGTCTCGGCTACTCTTTGAGTATTAAAGTGACGTGGCTGTATATTTCGGCCCAGAAGCTCGAAAGTGAGCGTTCAAAAAGTTTTGCTCTCTCAATTTAACTGAAAACCAAGGCCATCATGACTTAGTTTAGAGTCCACGGGACTGGAAAATATCCCTTAAGTTCTAGCAACTCAAGCCGAAGTTGGTCAAAATCACGATGCGTCTATGGTAGTCTCGGCTACTATTTCAGTCTTAAACTGAAGTGGGGCTATATTTCGGCCTAGAATTTCGAAAGTAGGCGTTCGAAAAAATTTCCTGTGTCTATTTCACTGCAGACCAAGGCCATGAGGGGTTAGTTTAGACTCCTTGGGAGTTGAATATATACCCGAAGTTTCGGGAAATCGAGCCGAAGTTGGTCAAAATCACGATGCGCGTAAGACGGTGTCGGCTACTCTTTCAGTCTTAAACTGAAGTGGGGCTATATTTCGGCTCAGAAGCCCGAAGGGGAGCGGTGAAAAAGTTTTGCTCTCTCCATTTCAATGCAAACCAAGGCAATCAGGAGTTACTTTAAAGTCCCCGGTACCGGAAAATATTCCCCATTTCCCGGGAAATCGAGCCAAAGCTGGTCAAAATCACGATGCACGTAAGCCGCTGTCGGCTATTCTTTCATTCTTAAAGTGAACTCGGGCTATATTTCGGCCCAGAAGCTCGAAAGTGAAAGTTCAAAAAGTTTTGCTGTGTCCATTTCACCGCGAACCAAGCCACATCAGCAGATAGTTTACAGTCTCCGGGACATCAAAATATCCCCCAAGTTCCGGGAGATCGAGCCGAAGTTTCTCAAAATCACGATGCGCGTAAAGCAGTCTCGGCTACTCTTTGAGTCTTAAAGTGACGTGGCCGTATATTTCGGCCCAGAAGCTCGAAAGTGAGCGTTCAAAAAGTTATGCTGTGCCCATTCACTGCAAAGCAAGGCCCTCAGGAAGTAGTTTACAGTGCCCCGGAACTGGAAAATATCGCCCAAGTTCCGCGAAATCGAGACGAACTTGGTCAAAATAACGATTCGCGTAAGGCGGTCTCGGCTACTCTTTCAGTCTTAAAGTGAAGTAGGGCTATATTTCGGTCCAGAAGCTCGAAAGTGAGCGTTCAAAAAGTTTTCCTCTCTGAATTTCACTGAAAGCCAAGACCATCATGAGTTAGTTTAGAGTCCCCGGGACTGGAAAATATCTTTTAAGTTCTGGCAACTCAAGCCGAAGTTGGTCAAAATCACGATGCGCCTAAGGCGGCCTCCGCTACTCTTTCAGTCTTAAATTGAAGTGGGGCTCTATTTCAGCCCAGAAGCTCCAAAGTGAGCGCTGCAAAAAATTTGTTGTGTCCATTTCACTGCAAAAAAAGGCCATCAGGAGTTAGTTTAGAGTCCCCGAAACTGCAATATATTTTCCAAGTTCCGGAAAATCGAGAAGACGTTGGTCAAAATCACGATGCGCGCAAGACGTTCTTGTCTAGTCTTTCAGTCTTAAAGTGAAGTGGGGCTATATTTCGGCCCAGAAGCTCAAAAGTGAGCTTCAAAAAGTTTTGCTGTATGCATTTCAATGCAAACGAAGGCCATCAGGGGTTACTTAAGAGTCTTTGGGACTGGAAAATATCCCCCAAGTTCAGGGAAATTTAGCCGAAGTTGGTAACAATCACGGTGCGCGTTAAGCGGTCTCGCTTACTGTTTCAGTCTTGAAGTGAAGTGATGCTTTATTCCTGCCCAGGAGCTTCAAAGTGACCGTTCAAAAAGTTTCCCTGTGTTTATTTCACTGCAAACCAAAGCCATAAGGAGCTAGTTTGGAGTCCCCGGGACTGGAAAATATCCCCCAACTTCCGGGAAATCGAGCCGAAGTTGGTCAAAATCACGATTTGCGTAAGGTAGTCTCGGCTACTCTTTCAGTCTTAAAGTGAAGTGGGGCTATATTTCGGGCCAGAAGCCCGAAAGTGAGGGTTCAAAAAGTTTTGCTGTGTTCATTTCACTGCAAACCAAGGCCATCAAAAGTTAGTTTAGCATCCCCGAGAGAAGAAAATATGCCCCAATGTCCGGGAAATTGAGCCGAGGTTGGTCAAAATCAAGATGCCCCTAAAGTGGTCTCAGCTACTCTTTCTGTCTTAAAGTGAAGTGGGGCTATATATCGGACCAGAAGCCCGAAGGTGAGCGTTCAAAAAGTTTTGCTGTGTCCATTTCACTGCAAACCAAGGCCATCAGGGGTTAGTTTAGAGTTCCCGGGACTGCAAAATATTGCCCAAGGTCCGGGGAATCGAACCGAAGTTGATCAAAATCACGATGCGCGAAATGCGGTATCGGCTACTGTTTCCGTCTTAAAGTGAAGTGGGGCTATATTTCGGCCGAGAAGCCCGAAAGTGAGCGTTCAAAAAGTTTTGCTGTGTTCTTTGACTGCAAAACAACGCCATCACGAGTTAGTTTAGCGTCCCTGGGGCTGGAAAATATTCCCCAAGTTCCGGTAAATCGAGCTGAAGTTGGTCAAAATCACGATGCTCCCAAAGCGGTCTCGGCTACCCTTTCAGTCTTAAAGTGACGTGGGGCTATATTTCTTTCCATAAGCTCGAAAGTGAGCGTTCAAAAAGTTTTGCTCTGTGCATTTCACTGCAAACCAAAGCTAGCAAAAGCTAGTTTAGGGTCCCCCGGACTGGAAAATATTCCCCAAGTTCCGGGAGATCCACCCGAAGTTTGTCAAAATCACATTGCGGGTAAGGTGGTCTCGGTTACTCTTTAAGCCTTAAAGTAAAGTGGGGCTTTATTTCGGCCAGGAAGCTCGAAGGTGTGCGTTCAAAAAGTTTTGCTCTGTCCATTTCACTGCAAACCAAGGCCTTCAGGAGTTAGTTTAGAGTTCCTGGGACTGGGAAATATCCCCCAAGTTCCGGAATATCGACCCGGAGTTTGTCAAACTCATGATGCGAGCAAGGCGGTCTCGGCTACTCTTTCAGTCTTAAGTGAAGTGGGGCTATATTTCGGCCCAGAATCTCGAAGGTGTGCGTTCAAAAAATTGTGCTGTGTCCATTTCAATGCAAACCAAGGCCATCAGGAGTTAGTTTAGAGTCCCCGGGACTGGAAAATATCCCCCAAGTCCCGGGAATTGGAGCCGAAGTTGATCAAATTCATGATGCGCGTAACGTGGTCTCGGCTACTGTTTCAGTCTTAAAGTCAAGTGTGCCTATATTTCGGCGCACAAGCTACAAAGTGAGCGTTCAAAAAGTTTTGCTGTGTCCATTTCACTTCAAAACAAGGCCATCAGGACTTAGTTTAGCGTCCAAGGGACTGGAAAATATCCCCCAAGTTCCGGGAAATCCATTCGAAGTTCCTCAAAATTACGATATACGTAAGGCGGTTTCGGCTACTCTTTCAGTCTTAAAGTAAAGTCGGGCTATATTTCTGTCCAGAAGCTCGAAAGTGAGCGTTCAAAAAGTTTTGCTGTGTGCATTTCACTGCAAACCAAAGCTATCAAAGTTAGTTTAGGGTCCCCGGGACTGGAAAATATTCCCCAAGTTCCGGGAAAGCGAGCCGAAGTTGATCAAAATTACGATGCGCCAAATGCGGTCTCGGCTACTGTTTCAGTCTTAAAGTGAAGTGTGGCTATATTTCGGCCCACAAGCTCGAAAGTGAGCGTTCAAAAAGTTTTGCTCTGTCCATTTCAATGCAAAGCAAGGCGATCAGGAGTTACTTTAGAGTCCCCGGGACTGGAAAATATCCCCCAAGTCCCGAGAAATCGATCCGAAAATGGTCAAAATCACGATGCGCGTAAGGCGATCTCGGCTACTCTTTCAGTCTTAAAGTGAAGTGGGGCTATATATCGGCCCACAAGGTCCAAAGTGGGCGTTCAAAAAGTTATGCTCTGCGCATTTCAGTGCAAACCAAGGCAACCCGGAGTTAGTTTAGAGTCCCCCGGGCTGGAAAATATCCCAAAAGTTGCGTGGAATCGAGCTGAACTTCGTCTAACTGACGATGCGCGTGAGGCGGTCTCGCCTACTATTTCAGTCTGAAAGTGAAGTGGGATTCTATTTCGGCCCAGAAGCTACAAAGAGAGGGTCCAAAAAGCTTTCCTTTGTCCATTTCACTGAAAACCAAGGCCATCAGGAGTTAGTTTAGAGCCCGCGGAAATGGAATATATCCCCCAAGTTCCGGGAAACCGACCCGAAGTTGGTCAAAATCACGATTTGCGCAAAACGTAAGGCGGTCTCATCTACTCTTTCAGTCTTAAAGTAAAGTGGGGCTATATTTCTGCCCAGAAGCTCCAAAGTTGTGCTCTGTCCATTTCACTGAAAACCAACGTCATCAGGAGTTACTTTAGAGTCCCTTTGACTGGAATATATCCCCCAAGTTTCGGGAAATAAACGCGAAATTGGTCAAAATCACGATTCGCTCAAGACGGTCTCGCCTACTCTTTCAGTCTTAAAGTAAAATGGGGCTCTATTTCGGCCCACAAGCTCGAGAGTGAGCGTTCAAAAACTTTCGCTGTGTCCATTTCAATGCAAACCAAGACAAGCAGGAGTTAGTTGAGAGTCCCCGGGACTGGAAAATATCCCCCAAGTTCCGGGAAATCAACCCGAAGTTTGTCAAAATCACGATGCGCGTAAAGCGGTCTCCGCTACTCTTTCAGTGTTAAAGTAATGGGGGGCTATATTTTGGCCCAGAAGCTCGAAATTGAGCGTTCAAAAAGTTTTGCTGGGTCCATTTTACTGCAAACCAAGGCCATCAGGAATTAGTTTACAGTCCTCAGAACTGGAATATATCCCCTTAGTTCCGGCAAATCCAGCCGAAGTTGCTCAAAATCACGATGCACGTAAGGCGGTCTCGGCTCCTCTTTCAGTCTTCAAGTGAAGTGGGGTTCTATTTCGGTCCAGACGCTCGAAAGTATGTGTTCAAAAACTTTTTCTGTTTCCGTTTCACTGCAAACCAAGACCAGCACGAGTTAGTTTAGAGTCCCCGGGACTGGAAAATATTTCGCAAGTTCCGGGAAATCGAGCCGAAGTTGATCAAAATCACGATGCGCGAAGCGTGGTCTCGGCTATTGTTTCAGTCTTAAAGTAAAGTGGGCTATATTTCGGCCCAGAAGCTTGAAGGTGAGCGTTCAAACAGTTTTGCTGTCTCCATATCACTGCAAACCAAGGCCATCAAGAGTTAGTTTAGAGTCCCTGGGACTGGAAAGTATTCCCCAAGTTTCGGAATATCGACCCAAAGTTGGTCAAAATCACGATGCGCGCACGCCGGTCTCGGCTACTCTTTAAGTCGTAAGTGATGTGGGACTATATTTGGTAAAGGTAAAGGTAAAGTAATTTATTTTACGTCAAGAACACGGGGAGTGGTTGCCCAAGTCTCCCGAGCCAGGGGCTCATGATAAAAGTGTTTGACATACATGTTAAAAAAAAAAAGATTTAAAAACTATATACTAATATTTCGGCCTAGAAGCTTGAAAGTGTGCGTTCAAAAACTTGTGCTGTGTGAATTTCACTGGAAACCATGGCCATTAGGAGTTAGTTTAGAGTCCCCGGGACTAGAAAATATTCCCCAAGTTCCAGGAAAGCGAGCCGAAGTTGATCAAAATCACGATGCGCGTAACGTGGTCTCGGCTACTGTTTCAGTCTTAAAGTGAAGTGTGGCTATATTTAGGCCCACAAGCTCGAAAGAGAGCGTTCAAAAAGCTTTGCTGTGTCCATTTCACTGCAAACCAAGGCCATCAGGAGTTAGTATAGAGTCGCCGGGACTGGAAAATATTCTCCAAGTTCCAGGAAATGGCGCCGAAGTTGATGAAAATTACGATGCGCGTAACGGGCTCTCGGCTATTCTTTCAGTCTTAAATTTAAGTAGCTCGAAGGTGAGCGTTCAGAATGTTTTGCTGTTTTCATTAAACTGCAAACCAACGTCATCGGGAGTTAGTTTAGCGTCCCCGGGACTTTAAATTATTCGCAAACTTCCGGGAAATCGAGCAAAGGTGGCCCAAAATCACGATGCGCGTAAGGCGGTCTCGGCTACTCTTTCAGTCTTAAAATTAAGCGGGGCTATATTTCGACCTAGAAGCTCGAGACCGGGCGTGCGCTAATTTTACCTGTGTCCATTTCACTGACATCTTAGGCAATCAGGAGTTAGTTTAGAGTCCTTGGGACTGGAAAATATTTCCCAAATTCTGGCAGATCGAGCCAAAGGTGCTCAAAATCACGATGCGCATAAGGCGATCTCGGCTACTCTTTCAGTCAGTGGGGCTATATTTCGGCCGACAAGCTCAACACCGAGCGTGCGCTCCTTTTGCCTGTGTACATATCACTGAAAACTAAGTTCATCAGGAGTTAGCATAGAGTCCTCGGGACTGGAAAATATTCCCCGAATTCCGGCAAATCGAGCCAAAGATGCTCAAAATCACGATGCGCGTAAGGCGGTCTCGGCTATTCGTTTACTCCGAAAATGAAGTGGGGCTATATTTCGGTTCTACAAGCTCGACACCGAGCGTGGTCTCCTTTTACCTGTGTCCATTTCACTAAGAACTAAGTCCATCAGGAGACAGTTTAGAGTCGTCGAGGCTGGAAGCTAGCCTCCAAGTTTCGGCAAATTGAGCCATACTTTCTTAAAATTACCATAAGCCTACGGCAGTTTCGTTTACTCTTTCAGTCTTAAAATGAACTGGGGCTACATTTCGGCCTAGAAGCTCGACACCGAGCGTGCGCTCCTGTTACCTGTGACCATTTGACTGAAAACTAAGGATATCAAGAGTTAGGGTAGAGTCCCTGGGACTGGAAAATATCCCCCAAGTTTTGGCAGATCGAGCCATAGTGGCTAAAAATTTCGATGCCCTTAAGGCGGTTTCGTGTACACTTTCAGTCTTAAAATAAAGTGGGGCTATATTTCGGCCTACAACCTGGAAACCTAGCGTGCGCCCCTTTTACCTGTGTCCATTTCACTAAAAACCAAGGCATTCAGGCGTTAGTTTAGAGATTCCGGGACTGGAAAATATCCCCCAAGTCCCAGGAAATCAAGCCGAAGCTCGACAAAATTACCATGCGCGTAAGGCGGTCCCGGCTACTCTTTCAGTCTTAAAGTGAAGTGGGGCTATATTTCGGCCCAGAAGCTCCAAAGTGAACGTTCAAAGAGTTTGGCTGTGTCCATTTCACTGAAAACCAAGGCCATCAGGAATTAGTTTACAGTGGCCGGGACTGGGAATTATCTCCCAAGTTCCGGGAAATCGAGCCCAAGTAGCCCAAAATCACGATGCGCGTAAGGCGGTCTCGGCTAGTCTTTCAGTCTTAAAGTGAAATAGGGCTATGCTTCGGCCCAGAAGCTCAAACGTGAGCGTTCAAAAAGTTGTGCTGTGTCCATTTCACTGCAAACCACGGCAATCAGGAGTTAGTTTAGAGTCCCCAGTACCGGAAAATATCCCCCATTTCCCGGGAAATCGAGCCAAAGTTGGTCAAAATCACGATGCGCGTAAGGCGGTCCCGGTTACTCTTTCATTCTTAAAGTGAACTGAGGCAATATTTCCGCCCAGAAGGTGGAAAGTGAGCGTTCAAAAAGTTGTGCTGTGTCCATTTCACTCCAGAGCAAGGCCATCAGGAGTTACTTTAGAGGCCGCGGGACTTGAAAATATCCCCCAAGTTCCGGGAAATCGAGCCGAAGTTGGTCAAAATTACGATGGACGTAAGGCCGTCTCGGCTACTCTTTCACTCTTAAAGTGAAGTGGAGCTATATTTCGGCCCAGAAGCTCAAAAGTGAGCGTTCAAAAAGTTTTGCTGTGTCCATTTTACTTCAGACCAAGGATTTCGGGGGTCGGTTTAGAGTCCCCGGGACTGGAAAATATCCCCCAAGTTCCGGGAAATTTAACCGAAGTTGGTCAAAATCACGACGCGCGTACGGCGGTCTCGGCTACTCTTTCAGTCTTAAAGTGAAGTGGGGCAATATTTCGGCCCAGAAGCTCGAAACTGAGTGTTTAAAAAGTTTTGCTGTGTCCATTTCACTGCAAAACAAGGCCATCACGACTTAGTTTAGCGTCCAAGGGACTGGAAATATCCCCCAAGTTACGGGAAATCCACCCGAAGTTAGTCAAAATCACGATGCGCTTAAGGGGGTCTCGGCTACTCTTTCAGTCTTAAGGTAAAGTGGGCTTAGATTTAACTCCAGAAGCTCGAAAGTAAGGATTCAAAAATGTTTGTCTCTATTTCACTCACATCTTAGACAATCAGGAGTGAGTTTAGAGACTTTGGGACTGGAAAATATCTCCCAAGTTTCGCCAGATCGAGCCGAAGATCCTCAAAATCACAATGCGCGTAAGGCGCTCCCGCCTACTCTTTCAGTCTTAAAAAGAAGTAGGGCTATATTTCGGCCAGCAAGCTCGAAAGTGCGCGTTCGAAAAGTGTTCCTGTGTCCATTTCACTGGAAACCAAGGCAATCAGGAGTTAGTTTAGAGTCCCCGTGACTGGAAAATATCCCCCTATTTGCGGGAAATCGAGCCGGAGTATCCCAAAATCACGATGCGCGTAAGGCGGTCTCGGCTACTCTTTCAGTCTTAAAGTTAAGTGGGGCTATATTTCGACCAATAAGCTCGAAAGTGAGCGTTCAAAAAGTTTTGTTCTGTCCATTTAACTGCAAACTAAAGCCATCGGAAGTTAGTGTAGCTTGCCCGGGAATTTAAAATATTCACCAACTTCCGGGAAATCGAGCCGAAGTTGGTCAAGATTACGATGCGCCTAAGGCGGTCTCGGCTACTCTTTCAGTCTTAAAGTGAAGTAGGGCTATATTTCGGCTGAGAAGCTCGAAACTGAGTGTTCAAAAAGTTTTCCTGCGTCCATTTCACTGCAAACCAAGGCCATCAGGAGTTGGTTTAGAGTCCCTGGGACTTGAAAATATCGCCCAAGTTCGGGGAAATCGAGCCAATTTTTGTCAAAATCACAATGCGCGTAAGGCGGTCTCGCCTACTCTTTCATTTTTAAAGTGGACTACGGCTATATTTTCGGCCGAGAAGCTAGAAAGTGAAAGTTCAAAAAGTTTTGCTGTGTTCATTTCACTGCAAACCAAGGCCAGCAAGAGTTAGTTTAGACTCCTCGGGACTAGAAAATATCGCCCGAGTTCGGGGAAATCGAGCCGAATTTTGTCAAAATCACGATGCGCGTAAGGAGGTCTCGGCTATTCTTTCATTCTTAAAGTGAACTCGGGCTATATTTCGGTCCAGAAGCTAGAAAGTGAAAGTTCAAAAAGTTTTGCTGTGTCCATTTCACCGCGAACCAAGCCACATCAGGAGATAGTTTACAGTGTCCGAGACATCAAAATATCCCCCAAGTTCCGGGAAATGGAGCCGAAGTTTGTCAAAATCACGATGCGCGTAAAGTAGTCTCGGCTACTCTTTTAGTCTTAAAGTCACGTGAATGTATATTTCGGCCCAGAAGCTCGAAAGTGAGCGTTCAAAAAGTTATGCTGTGCCCATTTCACTGCAAAGAGAGGCACTCAGGAAGTAGTTTACAGTGCCCGGAACTGGAAAATATCCCCCAAGTTCCGCGAAATCGAGATGAAGTCGGTCAAAATAACGATTCACGTAAGGAGGTCTCGGCTACTCTTTCAGTCTTAAAGTGAAGTAGGGCTATATTTCGGTCCAGACGCTCGAAAGTGAGCGTTAAAAAAGTCTTCTTCTCTGAATTTCACTGAAAACCAAAGCCATCATGAGTTATGTTAGAGTCCCCGGGACTGGAAAATATCTTTTAAGTTCTGGCAACTCAAGCCGAAGTTGGTCAAAATTACGAAGCGCCTAAGGCGGCCTCGGCTACTCTTTAAGTCTTAAAGTAAAGTGGGGCTCTATTTCGGCCCAGAAGCTCCAAAGTGAGCGCTGCAAAAAAAATGCTGTGTCCATTTCACTGCAAACCAAGGCCATCAGGAGTTAGTTTAGAGTCCCCGGGACTGCAATATATTTCCCAAGTTCCGGAAAATCGAAAAGACGTTGGTCAAAATCACGATGCGCGCAAGACGGTCTTGGCTAGTCTTTCGGTCTTAAAGTGAAGTGGGGCTATATTTCGGCCCAGAAGCTCAAAAGTGAGCTTCAAAAAGTTTTGCTGTATCCATTTCAATGCAAACGAAGGCCATCAGGGGTTACTTAAGAGTCTTTGGGACTGGAAAATATCCCCCAAGTTCAGGGAAATTTAGCCGAAGTTGGTGAAAATCACGGTGCGCGTTAGGCGGTCTCGCTTACTGTTTCAGTCTTAAAGTGAAGTGATGCTTTATTCCTGCCCAGGAGCTTGAAAGTGAGCGTTCAAAAAGTTTCCCTGTGTTTATTTCACTGCAAACCAAAGCCATAAGGAGCTAGTTTAGGGTCCCCGGGACTGTAAAATATCCCCCAACTTCCGGGAAATCGAGCCGAAGTTGGTCAAAATCACGATTTGCGTAAGGTAGTCTCGGCTACTCTTTCAGTCTTAAAGTGAAGTGGGGCTATATTTCGGGCCAGAAGCCCGAAAGTGAGCGTTCAAAAAGTTTTGCTGTGTTCATTTCACTGCAAACAAAGGCCATCAGGAGTTAGTTTAGTGTCCTCGGGACAAGAAAATATGCCCCAAGGTCCGGGAAATTGAGCCGAGGTTGGTCAAAATCAAGATGCCTCTAAAGTGGTCTCGGCTACTCTTTCTGTCTTAAAGTGAAGTGGGGCTATATTTCGGGCCAGAAGCCCGAAAGTGAGCGTTCAAAAAGTTTTGCTGTGTCCATTTCACTGCAAACCAAGGCCATCAGGGGTTAGTTTAGAGTCCCCGGGACTACAAAATATTGCCCAACTTCCGGGGAATCGAACCGAAGTTGATCAAAATCACGATGCGCGAAATGCAGTATCGGCTACTGTTTCAGTCTTAAAGTGAAGTGGGGCTATATTTCGGCCCAGAAGCCCGAAAGTGAGCGTTCAAAAAGTTTTCCTCTCTGAATTTCACTGAAAACCAAGGCCATCACGAGTTAGTTTAGCGTCCCTGGGACTGGAAAATATTCCCCAAGTTCCGGTAAATCGAGCTGAAGTTTGTCAAAATCACGATGCTCCCAAAGCGGTATCGGCTACCCTTTCAGTCTTGAAGTCAAGTGGGGCTATATTTCTGTCCAGAAGCTTGAAAGTGAGCGTTCAAAAAGTTTTGCTGTGTGCATTTCACTGCAAACCGAAGCTATCAAAAGTTAATTTAGGGTCCCCGGGACTGGAAAATATTCCCCAAGTTCCGGGAAAGCGAGCAGAAGTTGATCAAAGTCACGATGCACGAAATGCGGTCTCGGCTACAGTTTCAGTCTTAAAGTAAAGTGTGGCTATATTTCGGCCCACAAGCTCGAAAGTGAGCGTTCAAAAAGTTTTGCTGTGTCCATTTCACTGCAAAACAAAGCCATCAGGATTTAGTTTAGCATCCAAGGGACTGGAAAATGTTCCCCAAGTTCCGGGAGATCCACCCGAAGTTTGTCAAAATCACAATGCGCGTAAGGTGGTCTCGGTTACTGTTTAAGTCTTAAAGTAGAGTGGGGCTTTATTTCGGCCAGGAAGCTCAAAGGGAGCGTTCCAAAAGCTTTGCTCTGTCCATTTCACTGCAAACCAAGGCCATCAGGTGTTAGTTTAGAGTTCCTGGTACTGGAAAATATCGCCCAAGTTCTGGAATATCGACCCGAAGTTTGATAAACTCACGATGCGAGCAAGGCAGTCTCGGGTACTCTTTCAGTCTTAAGTGAAGTGGGCTATATTTCGGCCCAGAATCTCGAAAGTGTGCGTTCACAAAATTGTGCTGTGTCCATTTTAATGCAAACCAAGGCCATCAGGAGTTAGTTTAGAGTCCCTGTGACTGGAAAATATCCCCCAAGTCCCGGGATTTGGAGCCGAAGTTGATCAAATTCATGTTGCGCGTAACGTGGTCTCGGCTACTGTGTCAGTCCTAAAGTGAAGTGTGGCTATATTTCGTCCCACAAGCTAGAAAGTGAGCGTTCAAAAAGTTTTGCTGTGTCCATTTCACTTCAAAACAAGGCAACCAGGACTTAGTTTAGCGTCCAAGGGACTGGAAAATATACCCCAAGTTCCGGGAAATCCATTCGGAGTTCGTCAAAATTACGATGCGTGTAAGGCGGTCTCATCTACTCTTTCAGTCTTAAAGTGAAGTGGGGCTATATTTCTCCCCAGAAGCTCCAAAGTTGTGGTCTGTCCATTTCACTGAAAACCAAGGCCATCAGAAGTTAGTTTAGAGCCCACGGAAATGGAATATATCCCCCAAGCTCCGGGAAACCGACCCGAAGTTGGTCAAAATCACGATTTGCGCAAGACGGTCTCGGCTACTGTTTCAGTCTTAAAGTAAAGTGGGGCTATATTTCGGTCCAGAAGCTCGAGAGTGAGCGTTCAAAAAGTATCGCTGTGTCCATTTCACTGAAAACCAAGACAATCAGGAGTTAGTTTAGAGTCCCCGGGACTGGAAAATATCCCCCAAGTTCCGGCAAATCGAGCCGAAGTTTGTCAAAATCACGGTGCGCTTAAGGCGGTGTCGGCTACTCCTTCAGTCTTGAAGTGAAGTGGGGCTCTATTTCGGCCCATAAGCTCTAAGCTCAAAAAAAAATTACTGTGTATATTTCACTGCAAACCAAAGTTATAAGGAGTTAGTTTAGAGTCCCCGGGAGTGGAATGTATTTCCCAAGTTCCGGAAAATCGAGAAGACGTTGGTCAAAATCACGATGCGCGTAAGACCTTCTCGGCTACTCTTTCAGTCCTAAAGTGAAGTGGGGCTATATTTCGGCCCAGAAGCTCAAAAGTGAGCGTTCAAAAAGTTTTGCTGTATCCATTTCAATGCAAACCAAGGCCATCAGGGGTTACTTAAGAGTCCTCGGGACTGGAAAATATCCCCCGAGTTCCGGTAAATCGAGCCGGAGTCGGTCAAAATCACGATGTGCGTAAGGTGGTCTCGGCTACTCTTTCAGTCTTAAAGTGAAGTGGGGCAATATTTCGGTCCAGAAGCTCGAAAGTGAGTGTTTAAAAAGTTTTGCTCTGTCACTTTCAGTGCAAACCAAGGCCATCAGAAGTTAGTTTAGAGTCCCCGGGACTGGAGAATATCCCCCAAGTCCCGGGAAATGGAGCCGAAGTTGATCAAATTCATGATGCGCGTAACGTGGTCTCGGCTACTGTGTCAGTGCTAAAGTGAAGTGTGGCTATATTTCGGCCCACAAGCTAGAAAGTAAGGGTTCAAAAAGTTTTGTTGTGTCCATTTTACTTCAAAACAAGGCCATCAGGAGTTAGTTTAGCGTCCAAGGGACTGCAAAATATCCCCCAAGTTCCGGGAAATCCATTCTAAGTTCGTCAAAATTACGATGCGCGTAAGGCGGTCTCATCTACTCTTTCAGTCTTAAAGTAAAGTGGGGCTATATTTCTGCCCAGAAGCTCCAAAGTTGTGCTCTGTCCATTTCACTGAAAACCAAGGCCATCAGGAGTTACTTTAGAGTCCCTTTGACTGGAATATATCCCCCAAGTTTCGGGAAATAAACGCGAAATTGGTCAAAATCACGATTCGCTCAAGACGGTCTCGCCTACTCTTTCAGTCTTAAAGTAAAATGGGGCTCTATTTCGGCCCAGAAGCTCGAGAGTGAGCGTTCAAAAACATTCGCTGTGTCCATTTCACTGCAAACCAAGACAAGCAGGAGTTAGTTGAGAGTCCCCGGGACTGGAAAATATCCCCCAAGTTCCGGGAAATCCACCCAAAGTTTGTCAAAATCACGATGCGCGTAAGGCGGTCTCGGCTACTCTTTCAGTGTTAAAGTAATGGGGGACTATATTTTGGCCCAGAAGCTCGAAATTGAGCGTTCAAAAAGTTTTGCTGGGTCCATTTTACTGCAAACCAAGGCCATCAGGAATTAGTTTAGGTCCTCAGAACTGGAATATATCCCCTTAGTTCCGGCAAATCCAGCCGAAGTTGCTCAAAATCACGATGCACGTAAGGCGGTCTCGGCTACTGTTTCAGTCTTCAAGTGAAGTGGGGTTGTATTTCGGTCCAGAAGCTCGAAAGTATGCGTTCAAACAATTTTTGTTTCCGTTTCACTGCAAACCAAGACCAGCACGAGTTAGTTTAGAGTCCCCGGGACTGGAAAATATTTCGCAAGTTCCGGGAAATCGTGCCGAAGTTGATCAAAATCACGATGCGCGAAACGTGGTGTCGGCTACTGTTTCAGTCTTAAAGTGAAGTATGGCTATATTTCGGCCCACAAGCTCGAAAGTGAGCGTTCAAAAAGCTTTGCTGTGTCCATTTCACTGCAAAACAAGGCCATCGGCACCTAGTTTAGCGTCCAAGGGGCTGGAAAATATCACCCAAGTTCCGGGAAATCCACCCGAAGTTTGTCAAAATCACGATGCGCGTAAGGCGGTATCGGCTACTTTATCAGTATGAAAGTAAAGTGGGCTATATTTCGGCCCAGAAGCTTGAAGGTGAGCGTTCAAAAAGTTTTGCTGTCTCCATTTCACTGCAAACCAAGGCCATCAACAGTTAGTTTAGACTCCCTGGGACTGGAAAATATCCCCCAAGTTCCGGAATATCGACCTGAAGTTGGTCAAAATCACGATGCGCGCACGCCAGCCTCGGCTACTCTTTAAGTCGTAAGTGATGTGGGACTATATTTCGGCCTAGAAGCTCGAAAGTGTGCGTTCAAAAACTTGTGCTGTGTGAATTTCACTGCAAACCAAGGCCATCAGGAGTTAGTTTAGAGTCCCCGGGACTGGAAAATATTCCCCAAGTTCCAGGAAAGTGAGCAGAAGTTGATCAAAATCACGATGCGCGTAACGCGGTCTCGGCTTCTGTTTCAGTCTTAAAGTGAAGGTTGGCTATATTTCGGCCCAGAAGCTCAAAAGTGAGCGTTCAAAAAGTTTTGCTGTGTCCATTTCACTGGAAACCAAAGCCATCAGGAGTTAGTTTAGAGTCCCCGGGACTGGAAAATATCCCCCTATTTGGGGGAAATCCAGCCGAAGTATCCCAAAATCACGATGCGCGTAAGGCGGTCTCGGCTACTCTTTTAGTCTTAAAGTTAAGTGGGGCTATATTTCGGCCGAGAAGCTAGAAAGTGAAAGTTCAAAACGTTTTGCTGTGTTCATTTCACTGCAAACCAAGGCCATCAGGAGTTAGTTTAGACTCCTAGGGACTGGAAAATATCGCCCAAGTTCGGGCAAATGGAGCCGAATTTTGTCACAATCAGGATGCGCGTAAGGCGGTCTCGGCTACTCTTTCATTCTTAAAGTGAACTGGGGCTATATTTCGGCCCAGAAGCTAGAAAGTGAAAGTTCAAAAAGTTTTGCTGTGTCCATTTCACCGCAAACCAAGCCACATCAGCAGATTGTTTACAGTGTCCGGGACATCAAAATATCCCCCAAGTTCCGGGAAATCGAGCCGAAGTTTGTCAAAATCACGATGCGCGTAAAGCAGTCTCGGCTACTCTTTTAGTCTTAAAGTGACGTGGCTGTATATTTCGGCCCAAAAGCTCGAAAGTGAGCGTTCAAAAAGTTTTGCTTTGTCAATTTAACTGAAAACCAAGGCCATCACGAGTTAGTTTAGAGTCCCCGGGACTGGAAAATATCCCCCAAGTTCCGGCAAATCGAGCCGAAGTTGGTCAAAATCACGACGCGCATAAGGCGGTCTCGGCTACTCTTTCGGTCTTAAAGTGAAGTGGAGGTATATTTCGGCCCAGAAGCTCAAAAGTGAGCGCTCAAAAAGTTTTGCTGTATCCATTTCAATGCAAACCAAGGCCATCAGGGGTTACTTAAGAGTCCTCGGGACTGGAAAATATCCCCCAAGTTCCGGTAAATCGAGCCGAAGTTGGTCAAAATCACGGTGCGCTTAAGGCGGTGTGGGCTACTCCTTCAGTCTTAAAGTGAAGTGGGGCTCTATTTCGGCCCACAAGCACAAAGCTCAAAAAAAATTACTGTGTCTATTTCACTGCAAACCAAGGCTATCAGGAGTTACTTTAGAGTCCCCGGGAGTGGAATAAATTTCCCAAGTTCCGGAAAATCGAGAAGACGTTGGTCAAAATCAAGACGCGCGCAAGGTGGTCTCGGCTACTCTTTCAGTCTTAAAGTGAAGTGGGGCTATGTTTCGGCCCATAAGCTTAAAAGTGAGCGTTCAAAAAGTTTTGCTGTATCCATTTCAATGCAAACCAAGGCCATCAGGGGTTACTTAAGAGTCCTCGGGACTGGAAAATATCCCCCGAGTTCCGGTAAATCGAGCCGAAGTTGGTCAAAATCACGATGTGCGTAAGGTGGTCTCGCCTACTCTTTCAGTCTTAAAGTGAAGTGGGGCAATATTTCGGCCCAGAAGCTCGAAAGTGAGCGTTTAAAAAGTTTTGCTCTGTCACTTTCAGTGCAAACCAAGGCCATCAAAAGTTAGTTTAGAGTCCCCGGGACTGGAGAATATCCCCCAAGTCCCGGGAATTCGAGCCGAAGTTGATCAAATTCATGATGCGCGTAACGTGGTCACGGCTACTGTGTCAGTGCTAAAGTGAAGTGTGGCTATATTTCGGCCCACAAGCTAGAAGGTGAGCGTTCAAAAAGTTTTGTTGTGTCCAGTTTACTTCAAAACAAGGCCATCAGGACTTAGTTTAGCGTCCAAGGGACTGCAAAATATCCCCCAAGTTCCGGGAAATCCATTCTAAGTTCGTCAAAATTACGATGCGCGTAAGGCGCTCTCATCTACTCTTTCAGTCTTAAAGTTAAGTGGGGCTATATTTCTGCGCAGATGCTCCAAAGTTGTGCTCTGTCCATTTCACTGAAAACCAAGGCCATCAGGAGTTACTTTAGAGTCCCTTTGACTGGAATATATCCCCCAAGTTTCGGGAAATAAACGCGAAATTGGTCAAAATCACGATTCGCTCAAGACGGTCTCGCCTACTCTTTCAGTCTTAAAGTAAAATGGGGCTCTATTTCGGCCCAGAAGCTCGAGAGTGAGCGTTCAAAAACATTCGCTGTGTCCATTTCACTGCAAACCAAGACAAGCAGGAGTTAGTTGAGAGTCCCCGGGACTGGAAAATATCCCCCAAGTTCCGGGAAATCCACCCGAAGTTTGTCAAAATCACGATGCGCGTAAGGGGGTCTCGGCTACTCTTTCAGCGTTAAAGTAATGGGGGACTATATTTTGGCCCAGAAGCTCGAAATTGAGCGTTCAAAAAGTTTTGCTGGGTCCATTTTACTGCAAACCAAGGCCATCAGGAATTAGTTTAGGTCCTCAGAACTGGAATATATCCCCTTAGTTCCGGCAAATCCAGCCGAAGTTGCTCAAAATCACGATGCACGTAAAGCGGTCTCGGCTACTCTTTCAGTCTTCAAGTGAAGTGGGGTTCTATTTCGGTCAGAAGCTCGAAAGTATGCGTTCAAAAACTTTTTCTGTTTCCGTTTCACTGCAAACCAAGACCAGCACGAGTTAGTTTAGAGTCCCCGGGACTGGAAAATATTTCGCAAGTTCCGGGAAATCGTGCCGAAGTTGATCAAAATCACGATGCGCGAAACGTGGTGTCGGCTACTGTTTCAGTCTTAAAGTGAAGTATGGCTATATTTCGGCCCACAACCTGGAAAGTGAGCGTTCAAAAAGCTTTGCTGTGTCCATTTCACTGCAAAACAAGGCCATCGGCACCTAGTTTAGCGTCCAAGGGACTGGAAAATATCCCCCAAGTTCCGGGAAATCCAACCGAAGTTTGTCAAAATCACGATGCTCGTAAGGCGGTGTTGGCTACTTTTTCAGTATTAAAGTAAAGTGGGCTATATTTCGGCCCAGAAGCTTGAAGGTGAGCGTTCAAAACGTTTTGCTGTCTCCATTTCACTGCAAACCAAGGCCATCAAGAGTAAGTTTAGAGTTCCTGGGACGGGAAAATATCCCCCAAGTTCCGGAATATCGACTCGAAGTTGGTCAAAATCACCCTGCGCGCACGCCAGTCTCGCCTACTCTTTAAGTCGTAAGTGATGTGGGACTATATTCCGGCCTAGAAGCTCGAAAGTGTGCCTTCAAAAACTTGTCCTGTGTGAATTTCACTGCAAACCATGGCCATCAGGAGTTAGTTTAGAGTCCCCGGGACTGGAAAATATTCCCCAAGTTCCAGGAAAGCGAGCAGAAGTTGATCAAAGTCACGATGCGCGTAACGCGGTCTCGGCTACTGTTTCAGTCTTAAAGTGAAGTGTGGCTATATTTAGGCCCACAAGTTCGAAAGTGAGCGTTCAAAAAGTTTTGCTGTGTCCATTTCACTGCAAACCAAAGCAATCAGGAGTCAGTTTAGAGTCCCCGGGGCTGGAAAATATTCTCCAAGCTCCAGGAAATAGCGCCGAAGTTGATGAAAATTACGATGCGCGTAACGGGCTCTCGCCTATTCTTTCAGTCTTAAATTTAAGTAGCGCTATATTTCGGCCCTGAAGCTCGAAGGTGAGTGTTCAGAATGTTTTGCTGTGTTCATTAAACTGCAAACCAAGGTCATCGGGAGTTAGTTTAGCGTCCCCGGGACTTTAAATTATTCGCCAACTTCCGGGAAATCGAGCAAAAGTGGCCCAAAATCACGATCCGCGTAAGGCGGTCTCGGCTACTCTTTCAGTCTTAAAATTAAGCGGGGCTATATTTCGACCTAGAAGCTCGAGACCGGGCGTGCGCTAATTTTACCTGTGTCCATTTCACTGACATCTTAGGCCATCAGGAGTTAGTTTAGAGTCCTTGGGACTGGAAAATATTTCCCAAATTCTGGCAGATTGAGCCAAAGTTGCTCAAAATCACGATGCGCGTAAGGCGGTCTCGGCTACTCGTTTACTCCGAAAATGAAGTGGGGCTATATTTCGGTTCTACAAGCTCGACACCGAGCGTGCTCTCCTTTTACCTGTGTCCATTTCACTAAGAACTAAGTTCATCAGGAGATAGTTTAGAATCCTCGAGACTGGAAGCTATCCTCCAAGTTTCGGCAAATTGAGCCATACTTTCTTAAAATTACGATAAGCCTACGGCAGTTTCGTTTACTCTTTCAGTCTTAAAATGAACTGGGGCTACATTTCGTCCTAGAAGCTCGACACCGAGCGTGCGCTCCTGTTACCTGTGACCATTTGACTGAAAACTAAGGATATCAAGAGTTAGGGTAGAGTCCCGGGACTGGAAAATATCCCCCAAGTTTTGGCAGATCGAGCCATAGTGGCTAAAAATATCCATGCGCTGAAGGCGGTTTCGTGTACACTTTCAGTCTTAAAATAAAGTGGGGCTATATTTCGGCCTACAACCTGGAAACCTAGCGTGCGCCCCTTTTACCTGTGTCCATTTCACTAAAAACCAAGGCATTCAGGAGTTAGTTTAGAGCTCCCGGGACTGGAAAATATCACCCAAGTCCCGGGAATTGGAGCCGAAGTTGATCAAATTCATGATGCGCGTAACGTGGTCTCGGCTACTGTTTCAGTCTTAAAGTCAAGTGTGCCTATATTTCGGCGCACAAGCTAGAAAGTGAGCGTTCAAAAAGTTTTGCTGTGTCCATTTCACTTCAAAACAAGGCCATCAGGACTTAGTTTAGCGTCCAAGGGACTGGAAAATATACCCCAAGTTCCGGGAAATCCATTCGAAGTTCGTCAAAATTACAATATACGTAAGGCGGTTTCGGCTACTCTTTCAGTCTTAAAGTAAAGTCTGGCTATATTTCTGTCCAGAACCTCGAAAATGAGCGTTCAAAAAGTTTTGCTGTGTGCATTTCACTGCAAACCAAAGCTATCAAAAGTTAGTTTAGGGTCCCCAGGGCTGGAAAATATTCCCCAAGTTCCGGGAAAGCGAGCCAAAGTTGATCAAAATCACGATGCGCGAAATGCGGTCTCGGCTACTGTTTCAGTCTTAAAGTAGTGTGGCTATATTTCGGCCCACAAGCTCGAAAGTGAGCGTTCAAAAAGTTTTGCTCATTCCATTTCAATGCAAAGCAAGGCGATCAGGAGTTAGTTTAGAGTCCCCGGGACTGGAAAATATCCCCCAAGTTCCGAGAAATCGATCCGAAAAAGGTCAAAATCACGATGCGCGTAAGGCGATCTCGGCTACTCTTTCAGTCTTAAGTGAAGTGGGGCTATATTTCGGCCCAGAAGCTCCAAAAATGGGCGTCAAAGAGTTATGCTGTGCGCATTTCAGTGCAAACCAAGGCCACCCGGAGTTAGTTTAGAGTCCCCCGGACTGGAAAATATCCCAAAAGTTGCGTGAAATCGAGCTGAACTTGTTCTAACTCACGATGCGCGTGAGGCGGTCTCGGCTACTATTTCAGTGTGAAAGTGAAGTGGGATTCTATTTCGGCCCAGAAGCTACAAAGAGAGTGTTCAAAAAGCTTTCCTTTGTCTATTTCACTGAAAACCAAGGCCATCAGGAGTTAGTTTAGAGCTCGCGGAAATGGAATATATCCCCCAAGTTCCGGGAAACCGACCCGAACTTGGTCAAAATCACGATTTGCGCAAGACGGTCTCGGCTACTCTTTCAGTCTTAAAGTAAAGTGGGGCTATATTTCGGTCCAGAAGCTCGAGAGTGAGCGTTCAAAAAGTTTCGCTGTGTCCATTTCAATGAAAACCAAGACAATCAGGAGTTAGTTTAGAGTGCCTGGGACTGGAAAATATCCTCCAAGTTGCGGCAAATTGAGCCGAAGTTGGTCAAAATCACGGTGCGCTTAAGGCGGTGTCGGCTACTCCTTCAGTCTTAAAGTGAAGTGGGGCTCTATTTCGGCCCACAAGCACAAAGCTCAAAAAAAATTACTGTGTCTATTTCACTGCAAACCAAGGCTATCAGGAGTTAGTTTAGAGTCCCCGGGAGTGGAATGTATTTCCCAAGTTGCGAAAAATCGAGAAGACGTTGGTCAAAATAACGATGCTTGTAAGACGGTCTTGGCTACTCTTTCAGTCTTAAAGTGAAATGGGACTATATTTCGGCCCAGAAGCTCAAAAGTGAGCGTTCAAAAAGTTTTGCTGTATCCATTTCAATGCAAACCAAGGCCATCACGGGTTACTTAAGAGTCCTCGGGACTGGAAAATATCCCCCAAGTTCCGGTAAATCGAGCCGAAGTCGGTCAAGATCACGATGTGCGTAAGGTGGTCTCGGCTACTCTTTCAGTCTTAAAGTGAAGTGGGGCAATATTTCGGTCCAGAAACTCGAAAGTGAGTGTTTCAAAAGTTTTGCTCTGTCACTTTCAGTGCAAACCAAGGCCATCAGAAGTTAGTTTAGAGTCCCCGGGACTGGAGAATATCCCCCAAGTCCCGGGAAATCGAGCCGAAGTTGATCAAATTCATGATGCGCGTAACGTGGTCTGGGCTACTGTGTCAGTCCTAAAGTGAAGTGTGGCTATATTTCGGCCCACAAGCTAGAAAGTGAGCGTTCAAAAAGTTTTGTTGTGTCCATTTTACTTCAAAACAAGGCCATTAGGACTTAGTTTAGCGTCCAAGGGACTGCAAAATATCCCCCAAGTTCCGGGAAATCCATTCAAAGTTCGTCAAAATTACGAAGCGCGTAAGACGCTCTCATCTACTCTTTCAGTCTTAAAGTAAAGTGGGGCTATATTTCTGCCCAGAAGCTCCAAAGTTGTGGTCTGTCCATTTCACTGAAAACCAAGGCCATCAGGAATTACTTTAGAGTCCCTTTGACTGGAATATATCCCCCAAGTTCCGGAAAATCCACCCGAAGTTTGTCAAAATCACGATGCACGTAAGGCGGTCTCGGCTACTCTTTCAGTGTTAAAGTAATGGGGGGCTATATTTTGACCCAGAAGCTCGAAATTGAGCGTTTAAAAAGTTTTGCTGGGTCCATTTTACTGCAAACCAAGGCCATCAGGAATTAGTTTAGGTCCTCAGAACTGGAATATATCCCCTTAGTTCCGGCAAATCCAGCCGAAGTTGCTCAAAATCACGATGCACGTAAGGCGGTCTCGGCTACTCTTTCAGTCTTCAAGTGAAGTGGGGTTCTATTTCGGTCCAGAAGCTCCAAAGTATGCGTTCAAAAACTTTTTCTGTTTCCGTTTCACTGCAAACCAAGACCAGCACGAGTTAGTTTAGAGTCCCCGGGACTGGAAAATATTTCGCAAGTTCCGGGAAATCGAGCCGAAGTTGATCAAAATCACGATGCGCGAAACGTGGTCTCGGCTACTGTTTCAGTCTTAAAGTGAAGTATGGCTATATTTCGGCCCTGAAGCTCGAAGGTGAGCGTTCAGAATGTTTTGCTGTGTTCGTTAAACTGCAAACCAAGGTCATCGGGAGTTAGTGTAGCGTCCCCGGGACTTTAAATTATTCGCCAACTTCCGGGAAATCGAGCAAAAGTGGCCCAAAATCACGATGCGCGTAAGGCGGTCTCGGCTAGTCTTTCAGTCTTAAAGTGAAGTAGGGCTATGATTCGGCCCAGAAGCTCAAAATTGAGGGTTCAAAAAGTTGTGCTGTGTCCATTTCACTGCAAACCAAGGTAATCAGGAGTTAGTTTACAGTCCCCGGTACCGGAAAATATCGCCCATTTCCCGGGAAATCGAGCCAAAGTTGGTCAAAATCACGATGCGCGTAAGGCGGTCCCAGTTACTCTTTCATTCTTAAAATGAACTGGGGCAATATTTCGGCCTAGAAGGTCGAAAGTGAGCGTTCAAAAAGTTGTGCTCTGTCCATTTCACTCCAGGACAAGGCTATCAAGAGTTACATTAGAGTCCGCGGGACTGGAAAATATCCCCCAAGTTCCGGGAAATCGAGTCGCAGTTGGTCAAAATTACGATGGGCGTAAGGCAGTCTCGGCTACTCTTTCACTCTTAAAGTGAAGTGGAGCTATATTTCGGCCAAGAAGCTCAAAAGTGAGCGTTGAAAAAGTTTTGCTGTGTCCATTTTAATGCAGACCAAGGATTTCGGGGGTCAGTTTAGAGTCCGCGGGACTGGAAAATATCTCCCAAGTTCCGGGAAATTTAACCGAAGTTGGTCAAAATCATGACGCGCGTACGGCGGTCTCGGCTACTCTTTCACTCTTAAAGTGAAGTGGAGCTATATTTCGGCCCAGAAGCTCAAAAGTGAGCGTTAAAAAAGTTTTGCTGTATCCATTTCAATGCAAACAAAGGCCATCGGGGGTTACTTAAGAGTCCTCGGGACTGGAAAATATCCCCAAAGTTCCGGTAAAGCGAGCCGAAGTTGGTCAAAATTACGATGCGCGTAAGGCGGTCTCGGCTACTCTTTCAGTCTTAAAGTGAAGTAGGGCTATATTTCGGCCGAGAAGCTCGAAAGTGAGCGTTCAAAAAAATGTGCTGTGTCCCTTTCACTGCAAACCAAGGCCATCAGCAGTTAGTTTAGAGTCCCCAGGACTGGAATATATCCCCGAAGTTCCGGGAAATCGAACGGAAGTTGGTCAAAATCACGATGCGCGGAAGACGATCTCGCCTACTCTTTCAGTCTTGAAGTAAAGTGGGGCTATATTTCGGCCCAGAAGCTCCAAAGTCACCCTTTAAAAAGTTACGCTTTCTGTATTTAACTGCAAACCAAGGCCATCAGGACTTAGTTTAAAGTCCCTCGGACTGGAAAATATCCCCCAAATTCCGGGAAATCGAGCTGAACTTGGTCAAAATCACGATGCTCGTAAGGCCGTCTCGACTACTATTTCAGTCTTAAAGTGAAATACGGCTGTATTTTGGCCCACAAGCTCGAAACTGAGCGTTCAAAAAGTTTTCCTGCGTCCATTTCACTGCAAACCAAGGCCATCAGCAGTTAGTTTAGAGTCCCCGGCACTTGAAAATATCGCCAAAATTCTAGAAAATCGAGCGGAAGTTGCTCAAAATCACGATGCGCGTAAGGCGGTCTCGCCTACTGTTTCAGTCTTAAAGTGAAGTGGGGCTACATTTCATCCCAGACGCTCGAAAATAAGCCTTCAAAAAGTGTTACTGTGTTCATTTCACTGCAAACCAAGGCCATCAGGAGTTAGTTTAGACTCCTCGGGACTGGAGAATATCGCCCAAGTTCGGGGAAATCGAGCCGAATTTTGTCAAAATCACGGTGCGCGTAAGGCGCTCTCAGCTACCCTTTCACTCTTAAAGTGAACTGGGGCTATATTTCGGCCGAGAAGCTAGAAAGTGAAAGTTCAAAAAGTTTTGCTGTGTTCATTTCACTGCAAACCAAGGCCATCAGGAGTTAGTTTAGACTCCTCAGGACTGGAAAATATCGCCCAAGTTCGGGGAAATCGAGCCGAATTTTGTCAAAATCACGATGCGCGTAAGGCGGTCTCGGCTACTCTTTCATTCTTAAAGTGAACTGGGCCTATATTTCGGCCCAGAAGCTAGAAAGTGAAAGTTCAAAAAGTTTTGCTGTGTCCATTTCACCGCAAACCAAGCCACATCAGCAGATTGTTTACAGTGTCCGGGACATCAAAATATCCCCCAAGTCCCGGGAAATCGAGCCGAAGTTTGTCAAAATCACGATGCGCGTAAAGCAGTCTCGCCTACTTTTTTAGTGTTAAAGTGACGTGGCTGTATATTTCGGCCCAGAAGCTCGAAAGTGAGCGTTCAAAAAGTTTTTCTCTCTCAATTTAACTGAAAACCAAGGCCATCATGAGTTAGTTTAGAGTCAACGGGACTGGAAAATATCCCTTCAGTTCTGGCAACTCAAGCCGAAGTTGGTCAAAATCACGATGCGTCTAAGGCAGTCTCGGCTACTATTTCAGTCTTAAAGTGAGGTGGGGCTATATTTCGGCCCAGAATTTAGAAAGTAAGCGTTCAAAAAAAATTGCTGTGTCCATTTCACTGCAGACCAAGGCCATCAGGGGTTAGTTTAGATTCCTTGGGACATGAATATATCCCCGAAGTTTCGGGAAATCGAGCCGAAGTTGGTCAAATCACGATGCGCGTAAGACGGTGTCGGCTACTCTTTCAGTCTTAAACTGAAGTGGGGCTATATTTCGGCTCAGAAGCCCGAAGGGGAGCGTTGAAAAAGTTTTGCTCTCTCCATTTCAATGCAAACCAAGGCAATCAGGAGTTACTTTAGAGTCCCCGGTACCGGAAAATATTCCCCATTTCCCGGGAAATCGAGCCAAAGTTGGTCAAAATCACGATGCGCGTAAGGCGGTCTCGGCTATTCTTTCATTCTTTAAAGTGAGCCCGGGCTATATTTCGGGCCAGAAGCTAGAAAGTGAAAGTTCAAAAAGTTTTGCTGTGTCCATTTCACCGCGAACCAAGCCACATCAGGAGATAGTTTACAGTCTCCGAGACATCAAAATATCCCCGAAGTTGCGGGAAATCGAGCCGAAGTTTGTCAAAATCACGATGCGCGTAAAGCAGTCTCGGCTATTCTTTGAGTCTTAAAGTCACGTGGCTGTATATTTCGGCCCACAAGCTCGAAAGTGAGCGTTCAAAAAGTTATGCTGTGCCCATTTCACTGCAAAGCAAGGCCCTCAGGAAGTAGTTTCCAGTGCCCGGAACTGGAAAATATCCCCCAAGTTCCGCGAAATCGAGACGAAGTTGGTCAAAATAACGATTCGCGTAAGGCGGTCTCGGCTACTCTTTCAGTCTTAAAGTGAAGTAGGGCTATATTTCGGTCCAGAAGCTCCAAACTGAGCGTTCAAAAAGTTTTCCTCTCTGAATTTCACTGAAAACCAACGCCATCATGAGTTAGTTTAGAGTCCCCGGGACTGGAAAATATCTTCTAAGTTCTGGCAACTCAAGCCGAAGTTGGTCAAAATCACGATGCGCCTAAGGCGGCCTCGGCTAGTCTTTCAGTCTTAAAGTGAAGTGGGGCTCTATTTCGGCCCAGAAGCTCCAAAGTGAGCGCTGCAAAAAATTTACTGTGTCCATTTCACTGCAAACCAAGGCCATCAGGAGTTAGTTTAGAGTCCCCGGGACTGCCATATATTTCCCAAGTTCCGGAAAATGGAGAAGACCTTGGTCAAAATCACGATGCCCGCAAGACGGTCTTGGGTAGTCTTTCAGTCTTAAAGTGAAGTGGTCAAAATCACGGTGCGAGTTAGGCGGTCTCGCTTACCGTTTCAGTCTTAAAGTGAAGTGAGGCTTTATTCCTGCCCAGGAGCTTCAAAGTGAGCGTTCAAAAAGTTTCCCTGTGTTTATTTCACCGCAAACCAAAGCCATCAGGAGCTAGTTTAGAGTCCGCGGATTGGAAAATATCCCCCAACTTCCGGGAAATCGAGCCGAAGTTGGTCAAAATCACGATTTGCGTAAGGTAGTCTCGGCTACTCTTTCAGTCTTAAAGTGAAGTGGGGCTATATTTCAGGCCAGAAGCCCCAAAGTGAGGGTTCAAAATGTTTTGCTGTGTCCATTTCACTGCAAACCAAGCCCATCAGGCGTTAGTTTAGAGTCCTCGGGACTGAAAAATATTGCCCGAGTTCCGGGGAATCGAACCGAAGTTGATCAAAATCACGATGCCCGAAATGCGGTATCGGCTACTGTTTCAGTCTTAAAGTGAAGTGGGGCTATATTTCGGCCCAGAAGGCCGAAAGTGAGCGTTCGAAAAGTTTTGCTGTGTTCTTTGACTGAAAAACAAGGCCATCACGAGTTAGTTTAGCGTCCCTGGGACTGGAAAATATTCCCCAAGTTCCGGTAAATCGAGCTGAAGTTGGTCAAAATCACGACGCTCCCAAAGTGGTCTCGGCTACCCTTTCAGTCCTAAAGTGAAGTGGGGCTATATTTCTGTCCAGAAGCTCGAAAGTGTGCGTTCAAAAAGTTTTGCTGTGTCCATTTCACTGCAAACCAAACCGATCAAAAGTTAGTTTAGAGTCCCGGCACTGGAAAATATTCCTCAAGTTCCGGGAAAGCGAGCCGTAGTTGATCAAAATCACGATGCGCGAAATACGGTCTCGGCTACTGTTTCAGTCTTAAAGTGAAGTGTGGCTATATTTAGGCCCACAAGCTCGAAAGTGAGCGTTCAAAAAGTTTTGCTGTGTCCATTTCACTGCAAATCAAGGCCATCAGGAGTTAGTATAGAGTCCCCGGGACTGGAAAATATTCTCCAAGTTCCAGGAAATGGCGCCGAAGTTCATGAAAAGTACGATGCGCGTAACGGGCTCTCGGCTATTCTTTCAGTCTTAAAGTGAAGTAGGGCTATATTTCGGCCCTGAACCTCGAAGGTGAGCGTTCAGAATGTTTTCCTGTGTTCGTTAAACTGCAAACCAAGGTCATCGGGAGTTAGTTTAGCGTCCCCGGGACTTTAAATTATTCGCCAACTTCCGGGAAATCGAGCAAAAGTGGCCCAAAATCACGATGCGCGTAAGGCGGTCTCGGCTATTCTTTGAGTCTTAAAATTAAGGGGGGCTATATTTCGGCCGACAAGCTCAACACCGAGCGTGCGCTCCTTTTGCCAGTGTACATATCACTGAAAACTAAGTTCATCAGGAGTTAGCATAGAGTCCTCGGGACTGGAAAATATTCCCCGAATTCCGGCAAATCGAGCCAAAGATGCTCAAAATCACGATGCGCGTAAGGCGGTCTCGGCTACTCGTTTACTCCGAAAATGAAGTGGGGCTATATTTCGGTTCTACAAGCTCGACACCGAGCGTGCTCTCCTTTTACCTGTGTCCATTTCACTAAGAACTAAGTCCATCAGGAGATAGTTTAGAATCCTCGAGACTGGAAGCTATCCTCCAAGTTTCGGCAAATTGAGCCATACTTTCTTAAAATTACCATAAGCCTACGGCAGTTTCGTTTACTCTTTCAGTCTTAAAATGAACAGGGGCTACATTTCGGCCTACAAGCTCGACACCGAGCGTGCGCTCCTGTTTCCTGTGACCATTTGACTGAAAACTAAGGCCATCAAGACTTAGGGTTGAGGCCCCGGGACTGGAAAATATCCCCCAAGTTTTGGCAGATCGAGCCATAGTGGCTAAAAATTTCGATGCGCTTAAGGCGGTTTCGTGTACACTTTCAGTCTTAAAATAAAGTGGGGCTATATTTCGGCCTACAACCTGGAAACCTAGCGTGCGCCCTTTTTACCTGTGTCCATTTCACTAAAAACCAAGGCATTCAGGAGTTAGTTTAGAGCTTCCGATACTGGAAAATATCCCCCAAGTCCCAGGAAATCAAGCCGAAGTTCGACAAAATTACCATGCGCGTAAGGCGGTCCCGGCTACTCTTTCAGTCTTAAAGTGAAGTGGGGCTATATTTCGGCCCAGAAGCTCCAAAGTGAACGTTCAAAGAGTTTGGCTGTGTCCATTTCACTGAAAACCAATTAGGAATTAGTTTAGAGTGGCCGGGACTGGGAATTATCTCCCAAGTTCCGGGAAATCGAGCCAAAGTAGCCCAAAATCACGATGCACGTAAAGTGGTGTCGGCTAGCCTTTCAGTCTTAAAGTGAAGTAGGGCTATGCTTCGGCCCAGAAGCTCAAACGTGAGCGTTCAAAAAGTTGTGCTGTGTCCATTTCACTGCAAACCAAGGCATTCAGGAGTTAGTTTCGAGTCCCCAGTACCGGAAAAAATCCCCCATTTCTCCGGAAATCGAGCGCAAGTTGGTGAAAATCACGATGCGCTTAAGGCGGTCCCGGTTACTCTTTCATTCTTAAAGTAAACTGGGGCAATATTTCCGCCTAGAAGCTGGAAAGTGACCGTTGAAAAAGTTGTGCTGTGTCCATTTCACTCCAGAGCAAGGCCATCAGGAGTTACTTTAGAGTCCGCGGGACTGGAAAATATCCCCCAAGTTCTGGGAAATCGAGCCGAAGTTGGTCAAAATTAGGATGGGCATAAGGCGGTCTCGGCTACTCTTTCACTCTTAAAGTGAAGTGGAGCTATATTTCGGCCCAGAAGCTCAAAAGTGAGCGTTCAAAAAGTTTTGCTGTGTCCATTTTACTGCAGACCAAGGTCGTCGCGGGTCAGTTTAGAGTCCCTGGGACTGGAAAATATCCCCCAAGTTACGGGAAATCCACCCGAAGTTAGTCAAAATCACGATGCGCTTAAGGGGGTCTCGGCTACTCTTTCAGTCTTAAGGTAAAGTGGGCTTAGATTTAACTCCAGAAGCTCGAAAGTAAGGTTCAAAAATTTTTGTCTGTATTTCACTCACATCTTAGACAATCAGGAGTGAGTTTAGACACTTTGGGACTGCAAAATATCTCCCAAGTTTCGCCTGATGGAGCCGTAGATTTTCAAAATCACAATGCGCGTAAGGCGCTCCCACCTACTCTTTAAGTCTTAAAAAGTAGTAGTAGTGTCCATTTAACTGCAAACTAAGGCCATCGGAAGTTAGTTTAGCTTCCCCGGGAATTGAAAATAATCGCCAACTTCCGGGAAATCGAGCCGAAGTTGGTCAAAATTACGATGCGCGTAAGGCGGTCTCGGCTACTCTTTCAGTCTTAAAGTGAAGTAGGGCTATATTTCGGCCAAGAAGCTCGAAAGTGAGCTTTCAAAAAAATGTGCTGTGTCCATTTCACTGCAAACCAAGGCCATCAGCAGTTAGTTTAGAGTCCCCGGTACTGGAATATATCCCCCAAGTTCCGGGAAATCGAACGGAAGTTGGTCAAAATCACGATGCGCGTAAGACGGTCTAGGCTACTCTTTTAGTCTTAAAGTAAAGTGGGGCTATATTTCATCACAGAAGCTCGAAAATAAGCGTTCAAAAAGTGTTACTGTGTTCATTTCACTGCAAACCAAGGCCATCAGGAGTTAGTTTAGACTCCTCGGGACTGGAAAATATCGCCCAAGTTCGGGGAAATCGAGCCGAATTTTGTCAAAATCACGATGCGCGTAAGGCGGTCTAGGCTACTCTTTTAGTCTTAAAGTAAAGTGGGGCTATATTTCGGCCCAGAAGCTCGAAAGTAACCCTTTAAAAAACTACGCTTGTGTATTTAACTGCAAACCAAGGCCATCAGGACTTAGTTTAAAGTCCCCCGGACTGGAAAATATCGCCCAAGTTCCGGGAAATCGAGCTGAACTTGGTCAAAATCGCGATGCTCGTAGGGCGGTGTCGGCTACTATTTCAGTCTTAAAGTGAAGTACGGTTATATTTCTGCCCAGAAGCTCGAAACTGAGCGTTCAAAAAGTTTTCCTGCGTCCATTTCACTGCAAACCAAGGCAATCAGGAGTTAGTTTAGAGTCCCCGGGACTTGAAAATATCGCCAAAATTCTAGAAAATCGAGCGGAAGTTGCTCAAAATCATGATGCGCGTAAGGCGGTCTCGCCTACTGGTTCAGTCTTAAAGTGAAGTGGGGCTCTATTTCATCACAGAAGCTCGAAAATGAGCGTTCAAAAAGTGTTACTGTGTTCATTTCACTGCAAACCAAGGCCATCAGGAGTTAGTTTAGACTCCTCGGGACTGGAAAATATCGCCCAAGTCCCGGGAAATCGAGCCGAAGTTTGTCAAAATCACGATGCGCGTAAAGCAGTCTCGCCTACTCTTTTAGTGTTAAAGTGACGTGGCTGTATATTTCGGCCCAGAAGCTCGAAAGTGAGCGTTCAAAAAGTTTTGCTCTCTCAATTTAACTGAAAACCAAGGCCATCATGAGTTAGTTTAGAGTCCACGGGACTGGAAAATATCCCTTAAGTTCTGACAACTCAAGCCGAAGTTGGTCAAAATCACGATGCGTCTAAGGCAGTCTCGGCTACTATTTCAGTCTTAAAGTGAAGTGGGGTTATATTTCGACCCAGAATTTAGAAAGTAAGCGTTCAAAACAATTTGCTCCGTACATTTCACTGCAGACCAAGGCCATCAGGGGTTAGCTTAGATTCCTTGGGACTTGAATATATCCCCGAAGTTTCGGGAAATCGAGCCGAAGTTGGTCAAAATCACGATGCGCGTAAGACGGTGTCGGCTACTCTTTCAGTCTTAAACTGAAGTGGGGCTATATTTCGGCTCAGAAGCCCGAAGGGGAGCGTTGAAAAAGTTTTGCTCTCTCCATTTCAATGCAAACAAGGCAATCAGGAGTTACTTTAGAGTCCCCGGTACCGGAAAATATTTCTCATTTCTCGGGAAATCGAGCCAAAGTTGGTCAAAATCACGATGCGCGTAACGCGGTCTCGGCTATTCTTTCATTCTTAAAGTGAAGTCGGGCTATATTTCGGCCCAGAAGCTCGAAAGTGAAAGTTCAAAAAGTTTTGCTATCTCCATTTCACCGCGAACCAAGCCACATCAGGAGATAGTTTACAGTCTCCGGGACATCAAAATATCCCCGAAGTTGCGGGAAATCGAGCCGAAGTTTGTCAAAATCACGATGCGCGTAAAGCAGTCTCGGCTACTCTTTGAGTCTTAAAGTCACGTGGCTGTATATTTCGGCCCACAAGCTCGAAAGTGAGCGTTCAAAAAGTTATGCTGTGCCCATTTCACTGCAAAGCAAGGCCCTCAGGAAGTAGTTTACAGTGCCCGGAACTGGAAAATATCCCCCAAGTTCCGCGAAATCGAGACGAAGTTGGTCAAAATAACGATTCGCGTAAGGCGGTCCCGGCTACTCTTTCAGTCTTAAAGTGAAGTAGGGCTATATTTCGGTCCAGACGCTCGAAGGTGAGCGTTCAAAAAGTTTTCCTCTCTCAATTTCACTGAAAACCAAGGCCATCATGAGTTAGTTTAGAGTCCCCGGGACCGGAAAATATCTTTTTAGTTCTGGCAACTCAAGCCGAAGTTGGTCAAAATCACGATGCGCCTCAGGCGGCCTCGGCTACTCTTTCAGTCTTAAAGTGAAGTGGGGCTCTATTTCGGCCCAGAAGCTCCAAAGTGAGCGCTGCAAAAAAATTTGCTGTGTCCATTTCAGTGCAAACCAAGGCCATGAAGAGTTAGTTTAGAGTCCCAGGGACTGAAATTATTTCCCAAGTTCCGGGAAATGGAGAAGACGTTGGTCAAAATCACGATGCGCGCAAGACGGTCTTGACTAGAGTTTCAGTCTTAAAGTGAAGTGGGGCTATATTTCGGCCCAGAAGTTCAAAAGTGAGCTTCTACAAGTTTTGCTGTATCCATTTCAATGCAAACGAAGGCCATCAGGGGTTACTTAAGAGTCTTCGGGACTGGAAAATATCCCCCAAGTTCAGGGAAATTTAGCCGAAGTTGGTGAAAATCACGGTGCGCGTTAGGCGGTCTCGCTTACTGTTTCAGTCTTAAAGTGAGGTAAGGCTTTATTCCTGCGCAGGAGCTTGAAACTGAGCGTTCAAAAACTTTCCCTGTGGTTATTTCGCTGCAAACCAAAGACATCGTGAGTTAATTTAGGGTCCCCGGGACTGGAAAATATCTTTTAAGTTCTGGCAACTCAAGCCGAAGTTGGTCAAAATCACGATGCGCCTCAGGCCGCCTCGGCTACTCTTTCAGTCTTAAAGTGAAGTGGGGCTCTATTTCGGCCCAGAAGCTCCAAAGTGAGCGCTGCAAAAAATTTGCTGTGTCCATTTCACTGCAAACCAAGCCTATCAGGAGTTAGTTTAGAGTCCCCGGGACTGCAATATATTTTCCAAGTTCCGGAAAATGGAGAAGACGTTGGTCAAAATCACGATGCGCGCAAGACGGTCTTGGCTAGTCTTTCAGTCTTAAAGTGAAGTGGGGCTATATTTCGGCCCAGAAGCTCAAAAGTGAGCTTCAAAAAGTTTTGCTGTATCCATTTCAATGCAAACGAAGGCCATCAGGGGTTACTTAAGAGTCTTCGGGACTGGAAAATATCCACCAGGTTCAGGGAAATTTAGCCGAAGTTGGTCAAAATCACGGTGCGCGTTAGGCGGTCTCGGTTACTGTTTCAGTCTTAAAGTGAAGTGAGGCTTTATTCCTGCCCAGGAGCTTGAAAGTGAGCATTCAAAAAGTTTCCCTGTGTTTATTTCACTGCAAACCAAAGCCATCAGGAGCTACTTTAGAGTCCCCGGGATTGGAAAATATCCCCCAACTTCCGGGAAATCGAGCCGAAGTTGGTCAAAATCACGATTTTCATATGGTAGTCTCGCCTACTCTTTCAGTCTTAAAGTGAAGTGGGGCTATATTTCGGGCCAGAAGCCCGAAAGTGAGTGTTCAAAAAGTTTTGCTGTGTCCATTTCACTGCAAACCAAGGCCATCAGGGGTTACTTTAGAGTCCACGGCACTGAAAAATATTGCCCAAGTTCCGGGGAATCGAACCGAAGGTGATCAAAATCACGATGCGCGAAATGCTTTATCGGCTACTCTTTCAGTCTTAAAGTAAAGTGGGGCTATATTTCGGCCCAGAAGGCCGAAAGTGAGCGTTCAAAAAGTTTTGCTGTGTTCTTTGACTGAAAAACAAGGCCATCACGAGTTAGTTTAGCGTCCCTGGGACTGGAAAATATTTCTCAAGTTCCGGTAAATCGAGCTGAAGTTGGTCAAAATCACAATCCTCCCAAAGCGGTCTCGGCTACCCTTTCAGTCTTAAAGTGAAGTGGGGCTATATTTCTGTCCAGAAGCACGAAAGTGAGCGTTCAAAAAGTTTTGCTGTGTGCATTTCACTGCAAACCAAAGCTATCAAAAGTTAGTTTAGGGTCCCCGGGACTGGAAAATATCCCCCAACTTCCGGAATATCGACCCGAAGTTTCTCAAACTCACGATGCGAGCAAGCCGGTCTCGGATACTCTTTCAGTCTTAAGTGAAGTGGGGCTATATTTCGGCCCAGAATCTCGAAAGTTTGCGTTGAAAAAATTGTGCTGTGTCCATTTCAATGCAAATCAAGGCCATCAGGAGTTAGTTTAGAGTCCCCGGGACTGGAAAATATCCCCCAAGTCCCGGGAATTGGAGCCGAAGTTGATCAAATTCATGATGCGCGTAACGTGGTCTCGGCTACTGTTTCAGTCTTAAAGTCAAGTGTGCCTATATTTCGGCGCACAAGCTAGAAAGTGAGCGTTCAAAAAGTTTTCCTGTGTCCATTTCACTTCAAAACAAGGCCATCAGGACTTAGTTTAGCGTCCATGGGACTAGAAAATATACCCCCAAGTTCCGGGAAATCCATTCGAAGTTCCTCAAAATTACGGTATACGTAAGGCGGTTTCGGGTACTCTTTCAGTCTTAAAGTAAAGTCGGGCTATATTTCTGTCCAGAAGCTCGAAAGTGAGCGTTCAGAAAGTTTTGCTGTGTGCATTTCACTGCAAACCAAAGCTATCAAAAGTCAGTTTAGGGTCCCCGGGACTGGAAAATATTCGCCAAGTTCCGGGAAAGCGAGCCGAAGTTGATCAAAATCACGATGCGCGAAATGCGGTCTCGGCTACTGTTTCAGTTTTAAGTGAAGTGGGGCTATATTTCGGCCCAGAAGCTCCAAAGTGGGGGTTCAAAAAGTTATGCTGTGCCCATTTCAGTGCAAACCAAGGCCATCCGGAGTTAGCTTAGAGTCCCCCGGACTGGAAAATATCGCAAAACTTGTGTGAAATCGAGCTGAACTTGGTCTAACTCACGATAAGCGTGAGGCGGTCTCGGCTACTATTTCAGTCTGAAAGTGAAGTGGGATTTTATTTCGGCCCAGAAGCTACAAAGAGAGTGTTCAAAAAGCTTTCCTTTGTCCATTTCACTGAAAACCAAGGCCATCAGGAGTTAGTTTAGAGCCCGCGGAAATGGAATATATCCCCCAAGTTCCGGGAAACCGACCCGAACTTGGTCAAAATCGCGATTTGCGCAAGACGGTCTCGGCTACTCTTTCAGTCTTAAAGTAAAGTGGGGCTATATTTCGGTCCAGAAGCTCGAGAGTGAGCGTTCAAAAAGTTTGGCTGTGTCAATTTCACTGAAAACCAAGACAATTAGGAGTTAGTTTAGAGTCCCCAGGACTGGAAAATATCCCCCAAGTTCCGGCAAATCAAGCCGAAGTTGGTCAAAATCACGGTGCGCTTAAGGCGGTGTCGGCTACTCCTTCAGTCTTAAAGTGAAGTGGGGCTCTATTTCGGCCCACAAGCTCAAAGCTCAAAAAAAATTACTGTGTCTATTTCACTGCAAACCAAGGCTATCAGGAGTTAGTTTAGAGTCCCCGGGAGTGGAATGTATTTCCCAAGTTCCGGAAAATCGAGGAGACGTTGGTCAAAATCACGATGCGCGTAAGACGGTCTCGGCTACTCTTTCAGTCTTAAAGTGAAGTGGGGCTATATTTCGGCCCAGAAGCTCAAAAGTGAGCGTTCAAAAAGTTTTGCTGTATCCATTTCAATGCAAACCAAGGCCATCAGGGGTTACTTAAGAGTCCTCGGGACTGGAAAATATCCCCCAAGTTCAAGTAAATCGAGCCGAAGTTGGTCAAAATCACGATGTGCGTAAGGTGGTCTCGGCTACTCTTTCAGTCTTAAAGTGAAGTGTGGCTATATTTCGGCCCACAAGCTAGAAAGTGAGCGTTCAAAAAGTTTTGTTGTGTCAATTTTACTTCAAAACAAGGCCATCAGGACTTAGTTTAGCGTCCAAGGGACAGCAAAATATCCCCCAAGTTCCGGTAAATCCATTCAAAGTTCGTCAAAAATACGATAAGCGTAAGGCGGTCTCATCTACTCTTTCAGTCTTAAAGTAAAGTCGGGCTATATTTCTGCCCAGAAGCTTCAAAGTTGTGCTCTGTCCATTTCACTGAAAACCAAGGCCATCAGGAGTTACTTTAGAGTCCTTTTGACTGGAATATATCCCCCAAGTTTCGGGAAATAAACGCGAAATTCGTCAAAATCACGATTCGCTCAAGACGGTCTCACCTACTCTTTCAGTCTTAAAGTAAAATGGGGCTCTATTTCGGCCCAGAAGCTCGAGAGTGAGCGTTCAAAAACTTTCGCTGTGTCCATTTCACCGCAAACCAAGACAAGCAGGAGTTAGTTGAGAGTCCCTGGGACTGGAAAATATCCCCCAAGTTCCGGGAAATCAACCCGAAGGTTGTCAAAATCACGATGCGCGGAAGTCGGTCTCGGCTACTCTTTCAGTGTTAAAGTAATGGGGGGCTATATTTTGGCCCAGAAGCTCGAAATTGAGCGTTCAAAAAGTTTTGCTGGGTCCATTTTACTGCAAACCAAGGCCATCAGGAATTAGTTTACAGTCCTCAGAACTGGAATATATCCCCTTAGTTTTGGCAAATCGAGCCGAAGTTGCTCAAAATCACGATGCACGTAAGGCGGTCTCGGCTACTCTTTCAGTCTTCAAGTGAAGTGGGGTTCTATTTCGGTCCAGAAGCTCCAAAGTATGCGTTCAAAAACTTTTTCTGTTTCCGTTTCACTGCAAACCAAGACCAGCACGAGTTAGTTTAGAGTCCCCGGGACTGGAAAATATTTCGCAAGTTCCGGGAAATCGAGCCGAAGTTGATCAAAATCACGATGCGCGAAACGTGGTCTCGGCTACTGTTTGTCTTAAAGTGAAGTTGGCTATATTTCGGCCCACAAGCTCGAAAGTGAGCGTTCAAAAAGCTTTGCTGTGTCCATTTTACTGCACACCAAGGACGTCGGGGGTCAGTTTAGAGTCCCCGGGACTGGAAAATATCCCCCAAGTTCCGGGAAATTTAACCGAAGTTGGTCAAAATCACGACGCGCGTACGGCGGTCTCGGCTACTCTTTCAGTCTTAAAGGGAAGTGGGGCAATATTTCGGCCCAGAAGCTCGAAACTGAGTGTTTAAAAAGCTTAGCTGTGTCCATTTCACTGCAAAACAAGGCCATCACGACTTAGTTTAGCGTCCAAGGGACTGGAAATATCCCCCAAGTTACGGGAAATCCACCCGAAGTTAGTCCAAATCACGATGCGCTTAAGGGGGTCTCGGCTACTCTTTCAATCTTAAGGTAAAGTGGGCTTAGATTTTACTCCAGAAGCTCGAAAGTAAGGGTTCAAAAATGTTTGTCTGTATTTCACTCACATCTTAGACAATCAGGAGTGAGTTTAGAGACTTTGGGACTGGAAAATATCTCCCAAGTTTCGCCAGATCGAGCCGAAGATCCTCAAAATCACAATGCGCGTAAGGCGCTCCCGCCTACTCTTTCAGTCTTAAAAAGAAGTAGGGCTATATTTCGGCCAGCAAGCTCGAAAGTGCGCGTTCAAAAAGTGTTCCTGTGTCCATTTCACTGGAAACCAAGGCCATCAGGAGTTAGTTTAGAGTCCCTGGGACTGGAAAATATCCCCCTATTTGCGCGAAATCGAGCCGAAGTATCCCAAAATCACGATGCGTGTAAGGCGGTCTCGGCTGCTCTTTCAGTCTTAAAGTTAAGTGGGGCTATATTTCGACCCATAAGCTCGAAAGTGAGCGTTCAAAAAGTTTTGCTGTTTCCATTTAACTGCAAACTAAGGCCATCGGCAGTTAGTTTAGCTTGCCCGGGAATTGAAAATATTCGCCAACTTCCGGGAAATCGAGCCGAAGTTGGTCAAAATTACGATGCGCGTAAGGCGGTCTCAGCTAATCTTTCAGTCTTAAAGTGAAGTAGGGCTATATTTCGGCCGAGAAGCTCGAAAGTGAGCGTTCAAAAAAATGTGCTGTGTCCATTTCACAGCAAACCAAGGCCATCAGCAGTTAGTTTAGAGTCCCCGGGACTGGAATATATCCCCCAAGTTCCGGGAAATCGAACGGAAGTTGGTCAAAATCACGATGCGCGTAAGACGGTCTCGGCTACTCTTTCAGTCTTAAAGTAAAGTGGGTTTATATTTCGCGCCAGAAGCTCGAAAGTGACCCTTTAAAAAGTTACGCTTTCTGCATTTCACTGCAAACCAAGGCCATCAGGACTTAGTTTAAAGTTCCCCGGACTGGAAAATATCGCCCAAGTTCCGGGAAATCGAGCTGAACTTGGTCAAAATCACGATGCTCGTAAGGCGGTGTCGGCTACTATTTCAGTCTTAAAGTGAAATACTGCTGTATTTCTCCCCAGAAGCTCGAAACTGAGCGTTCAAAAAGTTTTCCTGCGTCCATTTCACTGCAAACCAAGGCAATCAGGAGTTAGTTTAGAGTCCCCGGGACTTGAAAATATCGCCAAAATTCTAGAAAATCGAGCGGAAGTTGCTCAAAATCACGATGCGCGTAAGGCGGTCTCGCCTACTCTTTCAGTCTTAAAGTGAAGTGGGGCTATATTTCATCCCAGACGCTCGATAATAACCCTTCAAAAAGTGTTACTGTGTTCATTTCACTGCAAACCAAGGCCATCAGGAGTTAGTTTAGACTCCTCGGGACTGGAAAATATCGCCCAAGTTCGGGGAAATCCAGCCGGATTTTGTGAAAATCACGGTGCGCGTAAGGCGGTCTCGGCTACTCTTTCATTCTTAAAGTGAACTGGGGCTATATTTCGGCCTATAAGCTAGAAAGTGAAAGTTCAAAAAGTTTTGCTGTGTTCATTTCACTGGAAACCAAGACCATCAGGAGTTAGTTTAGACTCCTCGGGACTGGAAAATATCGCCCAAGTTCGGGCAAATCGAGCCGAATTTTGTCAAAATCACAATGCGCGTAAGGCGGTCTCGGCTACTCTTTCATTCATAAAGTGAACTGAGGCTATATTTCGGCCCAGAAGCTAGAAAGTGAAAGTTCAAAAAGTTTTGCTGTGTCCATTTCACCGGAGACCAAGCCACATCAGCAGATTGTTTACAGTGTCCGGGATATCAAAATATCCCCCAAGTCCCGGGAAAGCGAGCCGAAGTTTGTCAAAATCACGATGCGCGTAAAGCAGTCTCGGCTACTCTTTGAGTCTTAAAGTCACGTGGCTGTATATTTCGGCCCACAAGCTCGAAAGTGAGCGTTCAAAAAGTGATGCTGTGCCCATTTCACTGCAAAGCAAGGCCCTCAGGAAGTAGTTTACAGTGCCCGCAACTGGAAAATATCCCCCAAGTTCCGCGAAATCGAGACGAAGTTGGTCAAAATAACGATTCGCGTAAGGCGGTCTCGGCTACTCTTTCAGTCTTAAAGTTAAGTAGGGCTATATTTCGGTCCAGAAGCTCGAAAGTGAGCGTTCAAAAAGTTTTCCTCTCTCAATTTTACTGCAAACCAAGGCGATCATGAGTTACTTTAGAGTCGTCGGGACTGGAAAATATCTTTTAAGTTCTGGCAGATCAAGCCGAAGTTGGTCAAAATCACGATGCGCCTCAGGCCGCCTCGGCTACTCTTTCAGTCTTAAAGTGAAGTGGGGCTCTATTTCGGCCCAGAAGTTCCAAAGTGAGCGCTGCAAAAAATTTGCTGCGTCCATTTCACTGCAAACCAAGGCCATCAGCAGTTAGTTTAGAGTCCCGGGACTGCAATATATTTCGCAAGTTCCGGAAAATGGAGAAGCCGTTGGTCAACATCACGATGCGCGCAAGACGGTCTTGGCTAGTCTTTGAGTCTTAAAGTGAAGTGGGGCTATATTTCGGCCCAGACGCTCAAAAGTGAGCGTTCAAAAAGTTTTGCCGTATCCATTTCAATGCAAACGAAGGCCATCAGGGGTTACTTAAGAGTCATCGGGACTGGAAAATATCTCCCAAGTTCAGGAAAAGTTAGCCGAAGTTGGTCAAAATCACGGTGCGCGTTAGGCGGTCTCGCTTACTGTTTCAGTCTTAAAGTGAAGTGAGGCTTTATTCCTGCCCAGGAGCTTCAAAGTGAGCGTTCAAAAAGTTTCCCTGTGTTTATTTCACTGCAAACCAAAGCCATCAGGGGCTAGTTTAGAGTCCCCGGGACTGGAAAATATCCCCCAACTTCCGGGAAATCGAGACGAAGTTGGTCAAAATAACGATTCGCGTAAGGCTGTCTCGGCTACTCTTTCAGTCTTAAGTGAAGTGGGGCTATATTTAGGCCAAGAATCTCCAAAGTGTGCTTTCAAAAAATTGTGCTGTGTCCATTTCAATGCAAACCAAGGCCATCAGGAGTTAGTTTAGAGTCCCCGGGACTCCAAAATATCCCCCAAGTCCCGGGAATTGGAGCCGAAGTTGATCAAATTCATGATGCGCGTAACGTGGTCTCGGCTACTGTTTCAGTCTTAAAGTCAAGTGCGCCTATATTTCGGCCCACAAGCTAGAAAGTGAGCGTTCAAAAAGTTTGCTGTGTCCATTTCACTTCAAAACAAGGCCATCAGGACTTAGTTTAGTGTCCAGGGGACTGGAAAATATACCCCAAGTTCCGGGAAATCCATTCGAAGTTCGTCAAAATTACGATATACGTAAGGCGGTTTCGGCTACTCTTTCAGTCTTAAAGTAAAGTCGGGCTATATTTCTGTCCAGAAGCTCGAAAGTGAGCGTTCAAAAAGTTTTGCTGTGTGCATTTCACTGCAAACCAAAGCTATCAAAAGTTAGTTTAGGGTCCCCGGGACTGGCAAATATTCCCGACGTTCCGGGAAAGCGAGCCGAAGTTGATCAAAATCACGATGCGCGAAATGCGGTCTCGGCTACTGTTTCAGTCTTAAAGTAAAGTGTGGCTATATTTCGGCCCACAAGCTCGAAAGTGAGCGTTCAAAAAGTTTTGCTCTGTCCATTTCAATGCAAAGCAAGGCGATCAGGAGTTAGTTTAGAGTCCCCGGGACTGGAAAATATATCCCAAGTTCCGAGAAATCGATCCGAAAATGGTCAAAATCACGATGCGCGTAAGTCGATCTGGGCTACTCTTTCAGTCTTAAAGTGAAGTGGGGCTATATTTCGGCCCAGAAGCTCCATAGTGGGCTTTCAAAAAGTTATGCTGTCCCCATTTCAGTGCAAACCAAGGCCACCCGGAGTTAGTTTAGAGTCCCCCGGACTGGAAAATATCCCAAAAGTTGCGTGAAATCGAGCTGAACTTGGTCTAAGTCACGATAAGCGTGAGGCGGTCTCGGCTACTATTTCAGTCTGAAAGTGAGGTGAGATTCTATTTCGGCCCAGAAGCTACAAAGAGAGTGTTCAAAAAGCTTTCCTTTGTCCATTTCACTGAAAACCAAGGCCATCAGGAGTTAGTTTAGAGCCCGCGGAAATGGAATATATCCCCCAAGTTCCGGGAAACCGACCCGAACTTGCTCAAAATCACGATTTGCGCAAGACGGTCTCGGCTACTCTTTCAGTCTTAAAGTAAAGTTGGGCTATATTTCGGTCCAGAAGCTTGAGAGTGAGCGTTCAAAAAGTTTCGCTGTGTCCATTTCACTGAAAACCAAGACAATCAGGAGTTAGTTTAGAGTCCCCAGAACTGGAAAATATCCCCCAAGGTCCGGCAAATCGAGCCGAAGTTGGTCAAAATCACGGTGCGCTTAAGGCGGTGTCGCCTACTCCTTCAGTCTTAAAGTAAAGTGGGGCTCTATTTCGGCCCACAAGCACAAAGCTCAAAAAAAATTACTGTGTCTATTTCACTGCAAACCAAGGCTATCAGGAGTTAGTTTAGAGTCCCCGGGAGTGGAATGTATTTCCCAAGTTCCGGAAAATCGAGAAGACGTTGGTCAAAATCACGATGCGTGTAAGACCTTCTCGGCTACTCTTTCAGGTCTTAAAGTGAAATGGGGCTATATTTCGGCCCATAAGCTCAAAAGTGAGCGTTCAAAAAGTTTTGCTGTATCCATTTCAATGCAAACCAAGGCCAACAGTTGTTTCTTAAGGGTCCTCGGGACTGCAAAATATCCCCCCAAGTTCCGGTAAATCGAGCCGAAGTTGGTCAAAATCACGATGTGCGTAAGGTGGTCTCGCCTACTCTTTCAGTCTTAAAGTGAAATGGGGCAATATTTCGGCCCAGAAGCGTGAAAGTGATTGTTTAAAAAGTTTTGCTCTGTCACTTTCAGTGCAAACCAAGGCCATCAGAAGTTAGTTTAGAGTCCTCGGGACTGGAGAATATCCCCCAAGTCCCGGGAAATCGAGCCGAAGTTGATCAAATTCATGATGCGCGTAACGTGGTCTCGGCTACTGTGTCAGTCCTAAAGTGAAGTGTGGCTATATTTCGGCCCACAAGGTAGAAAGTGAGCGTTCAAAAAGTTTTGTTGTCTCCATTTTACTTCAAAACAAGGCCATTAGGACTTAGTTTAGCGTCCAAGGGACTGCAAAATATACCCCAAGTTCCGGGAAATCCATTCGAAGTTCGTCAAAATTACGATAAGCGTAAGGCGGTCTCATCTACGCTTTCAGTCTTAAAGTAAAGTCGCGCTATATTTCTGCCCAGAAGCTCCAAAGTTGTGCTCTGTCCATTTCACTGAAAACCAAGGCCATCAGTAGTTACTTTAGAGTACCTTTGACTGGAATATATCCCCCAAGTTTCGGGAAATAAACGCGAAATTGGTCAAAATCACGATTCGCTCAAGACGGTCTCGCCTACTTTTTCAGTCTTAAAGTAAAATGGGGCTCTATTTCGGCCCACAAGCTCGAGAGTGAGCGTTCAAAAACTTTCGCTGTGTCCATTTCACTGCAAACCAAGACAAGCAAGAGTTAGTTGAGAGTCCCCGGGACTGGAAAATATCCCCCAAGTTCCGGGAAATCAACCCGAAGTTTGTCGAAATCACGATGCGCCTAAGGCGGTCTCGGCTACTCTTTCTGTGTTAAATTAATGGGGGGCTATATTTTGGCCCAGAAGCTCGAAATTGAGCGTTCAAAAAGTTTTGCTGGGTCCATTTTACTGCAAACCAAGGCCATCAGGAATTAGTTTACAGTCCTCAGACCTGGAATATATCCCCTTAGTTCCGGCAAATCGAGCCGAAGTTGCTCAAAATCACGATGCACGTCAGGAGGTCTCGGCTACTCTTTCAGTCTTCAAGTGAAGTGGGGTTCTATTTCGGTCCAGAAGCTCCAAAGTATGCGTTCAAAAACTTTTTCTGTTTCCGTTTCACTGCAAACCAAGACCAGCACGAGTTAGCTTAGAGTACCCGGGACTGGAAAATATTTCGCAAGTTCCGGGAAATCGAGCCGAAGTTGATCAAAATCACGATGCGCGAAACGTGGTGTCGCCTACTGTTTCAGTCTTAAAGTGAAGTATGGCTATATTTCGGCCCACAAGCTCGAAAGCTAGCGTTCAAAAAGCTTTGCTGTGTCCATTTCACTGCAAAACAAGGCCATCGGCACCTAGTTTAGCGTCCAAGGGACTGGAAAATATCCCCCAAGTTCCGGGAAATCCACCCGAAGTTTGTCAAAATCACGATGCGCGTAACGCGCTCTTGGCTACTTTTTCAGTATTAAAGTAAAGTGGGCTATATTTCGGCCCAGAAGCTTGAAGGTGAGCGTTCAAAAAGTTTTGCCGTGTCCATTTCACTGCAAACCAAGGCCATCAAGAGTTAGTTTAGAGTCCCTGGGACTGGAAAGTATCCCCCAAATTCCGGAATATCGACCCGAAGTTGGTCAAAATCACGATGCGCGCACGCCGGTCTCGGCTACTCTTTAAGTCGTAAGTGATGTGGGACTATATTTCGGCCTAGAAGCTCGAAAGTGTGCGTTCAAAAACTTGTGCTGTGTGAATTTCACTGCAAACCATGGCCATCAGGAGTTAGTTTAGAGTCCCCGGGACTGGAAAATATTCCCCAAGTTCCAGGAAAGCGAGCAGAAGTTGATCATAATCACGACGCGCGTAACGCGGTCTCGGCTACTGTTTCAGTCTTAAAGTGAAGTGTGGCTATATTTAGGCCCACAAGCCCGAAAGTGAGCGTTCAAAAAGTTTTGCTCTGTCCATTTCACTGCAAACCAAGACCATCAGGAGTTAGTTTAGGGTCCCCGGGACTGGAAAATATTCTCCAAGTTCCAGGAAATGGCGCCGAAGTTGATAAAATTACGATGCGCGTAACGGGCTCTCGGCTATTCTTTCCGTCTTAAATCTAAGTAGGGCTATATTTCAGCCCTGAAGCTCGAAGGTGAGCGTTCAGAATTTTTTGCTGTGTTCATTAAACTGCAAACCAAGGTCATCGGGAGTAAGTTTAGCGTTCCCGGGACTTTAAATTATTAGCCAACTCCCGGGAAATCGAGCAAAAGTGGCCCAAAATCACGATGCGCGTAAGGCGGTCTCGGCTACTCTTTCAGTCTTAAAATTAAGGTGGGCTATGTTTCGACCTAGAAGCTCGAGACCGGGCGTGCGCTAATTTTACCTGTGTCCATTTCACTGACATCTTAGGCAATCAGGAGTTAGTTTAGAGTCCTTGGGACTGGAAAATATTTCCCAAATTCTGGCAGATGGAGCCAAAGTTGCTCAAAATCACGATGTGCGTAAGGCGGTCTCGGCTACTCTTTCAGTCTTAAAATGAAGTGGGGCTATATTTCGGCCGACAAGCTCAACACCGAGCGTGCGCTCCTTTTGCCTGTGTACATATCACTGAAAACTAAGTTCATCAGGGGTTAGCATAGAGTCCTCGGGACTGGAAAATATTCCCCGAATTCCGGCAAATCGAGCCAAAGATGCTCAAAATCACGATGCGCGTAAGGCGGTCTCGGCTACTCGTTTACTCCGAAAATGAAGTGGGGTTATATTTCGGTTCTACAAGCTCGACACCGAGCGTGCTCTCCTTTTACCTGTGTCCATTTCACTAAGAACTAAGTCCATCAGGAGATAGTTTAGAATCCTCGAGACTGGAAGCTATCCTCCAAGTTTCGGCAAATTGAGCCATACTTTCTTAAAATTACGATAAGCCTACGGCAGTTTCGTTAACTCTTTCAGTCTTTAATGAACTGGGGCTACATTTCGGCCTACAAGCTCGACACCGAGCGTGCGCTCCTGTTACCTGTGACCATTTGACTGAAAACTAAGGCCATCAAGAGTTAGGGTAGAGTCCCCGGGACTGGAAAATATCCCCCAAGTTTTGGCAGATCGAGCCATAGTGGCTAAAAATTTCGATGCGCTTAAGGCGCTTTCGTGCACACTTTCAGTCTTAAAATAAAGTGGGGCTATATTTCGGCCTACAACCTGGAAACCTAGCGTGCGCCCCTTTTACCTGTGTCCATTTCACTAAAAACCAAGGCATTCAGGAGTTAGTTTAGAGATTCCGAGACTGGAAAATATCCCCCAAGTCCCAGGAAATCAAGCCGAAGTTCGACAAAATTACCATGCGCGTAAGGCGGTCCCGGCTACTCTTTCAGTCTTAAAGTGGAGTTGGGCTATATTTCGGCCCAGAAGCTCGAAAGTGAACCTTCAAAGAGTTTGGCTGTGTCCATTTCACTGAAAACCAAGGCCATCAGGAATTAGTTTAGAGTGGCCGGGACTGGGAATTATCTCCCAAGTTCCGGGAAATCGAGCCCAAGTAGCCCAAAATCACGATGCGCGTAAGGCGGTCTCGGCTAGCCTTTCCGTCTTAAAGTGAAGTAGGGCTATGCTTCGGCCGAGAAGCTCAAACTTGAGCGTTCGAAAAGTTGTGCTGTGTCCATTTCAATGGAAACCAAGGCAATCAGGAGTTAGTTTAGAGTCCCCGGTACCGGAAAATATCCCCCATTGCCAGGGAAATCGAGCCAAAGTTGGTCAAAATCACGATGTATGTAAGGCGGTCCCGGTTACTCTTTCATTCTTAAAGTGAACTGGGGAAATTTTTCCGCCCAGATGCTGGAAAGTGAGCGTTCAAAAAGTTGTGCTGTGTCCATTTCACTCCAGAGCAAGGCCATCAGGAGTTACTTTAGAGTCCGCGGGACTGGAAAATATCCCCCAAGTTCCGGGAAATCGAGCCGAAGTTGGTCAAAATTAGGATGGGCGTAAGGCGGTCTCGGCTACTCTTTCACTCTTAAAGTGAAGTGGAGCTAAATTTCGGCCAGCAAGCTCGAAAGTGCGCGTTCAAAAAGTGTTCCCGTGTCCATTTCACTGGAAACCAAGGCCATCAGGAGTTAGTTTAGACTCGTCGGGGCTGGAAAATATCGCCCAAGTTCGAGCAAATCGAACCGAATTTTGTCAAAATCACGATGCGCGTAAGGCGGTCTCGGCTACTCTTTCATTCTTAAAGTGAACTGGGGCTATATTTCGGCCCACAAGCTAGAAAGTGAAAGTTCAAAAAGTTTTGCTGTGTTCATTTCACTGGAAACCAAGGCCATCAGGAGTTAGTTTAGACTCCTTGGGACTGGAAAATATCGCCCAAGTTCGGGGAAATCGAGCCGAATTTTGTCAAAATCACGATGCGCGTAAGGCGGTCTCGGCTACTCTTTCATTCTTAAAGTGAACTGGGTCTATATTTCGGCCCAGAAGCTAGAAAGTGAAAGTTCAAAAAGTTTTGCTGTGTCCATTTCACCGCAAACCAAGCCACATCAGCAGATTGTTTACAGTGTCCGGGACATCAAAATATCTCCCCAGTCCCGGGAAATCGAGCCGAAGTTTGTCAAAATCACGATGCGCGTAAAGCAGTCTCGGCTACTCTCTTAGTCTTAAAGTGACGTGGCTGTATATTTCGGCCCAGAAGCTCGAAAGTGAGCGTTCAAAAAGTTTTGCTCTCTCAATTTAACTGAAAACCAAGGCCATCATGAGTTAGTTGAAATTCCACGGGACTGGAAAATATCCCTTAAGTTCTGGCAACTCAAGCCGAAGTTGGTCAAAATCACGATGCGTCTAAGGCGGTCTCGGCTACTATTTCAGTCTTAAAGTGAAGTGGGGCTATATTTCGGCCCAGAATTTCGAAGGTTACCGTTCAAAAAAAAATTGCTGTGTCCATTTCACTGCAGACCAAGGCCATCAGGGGTTAGTTTAGAGTCCTTGGGACTTGAATATATCCCCGAAGTTTCGGGAAATCGAGCCGAAGTTGGTCAAAATCCCGATGCGCGTAAGGCGGTCTCGGCTACTCTTTCAGTCTTAAACTGAAGTGGGGCTATATTTCGGCTCAGAAGCCAGAAGGGGAGCGTTGAAAAAGTTTTGCTCTCTCCATTTCAATGTAAACCAACGCAATCAGGAGTTACTTTAGAGTCCCCGGTACCGGAAAATATTTCCCATTTCCCGGGAAATCGAGCCAAAGTGGGTCAAAATCACGATGCGCATAAGGCGCTGTCGGCTATTCTTTCATTCTTAAAGTGAACTCGGGCTATATTTCGGCCCAGAAGCTCGAAAGTGAAAGTTCAAAAAGTTTTGCTGTGTCCATTTCACCGCGAACCAAGCCACATCAGGAGATAGTTTACAGTCTCCGGGATATCAAAATATCCCCCAAGTTGCGGGAAATCGAGCCGAAGTTTGTCAAAATCACGATGCGCGTAAAGCAGTCTCGGCTACTCTTTGAGTCTTAAAGTCACGTGGCTGTATATTTCGGCCCACAAGCTCGAAAGTGAGCGTTCAAAAAGTTATGCTGTGCCCATTTCACTGCAAAGCAAGGCCCGCAGGAAGTAGTTTACAGTGCCAGGAACTGGAAAATATTCCCCAAGTTCCGCGAAATCCAGACGAAGTTGGTCAAAATAACTATTCGCGTAAGGCGGTCTCGGCTACTCTTTCAGTCTTAAAGTGAAGTAGGGCTATATTTCGGTCCACCCGCTCGAAAGTGAGCGTTCAAAAAGTTTTCCTCTCTGAATGTCACTGAAAACCAAGGCCATCATGAGTTAGTTTAGATTCCCGGGGACAGGAAAATATCTTTTAAGTTCTGGCAACTCAAGCCAAAGTTGGTCAAAATCACGATGCGCCTAAGGCGACCTCGGCTACTCTTTAAGTCTTAAAGTGAAGTGGGGCTCTATTTCGGCCCAGAAGCTCCAAAGTGAGCGCTGCAAAAAATTTGCTGTGTCCATTTCACTGCAAACCAAGTCCATCAGGAGTTAGTTTAGAGTCCCCGGGACTGCAATATATTTCCCGAGTTCCGGAAAATCGAGAACACGTTGGTCAAAATCAGGATGCGCGCAAGACGATCTTAGCTAGTCTTTCAGTCTTAAAGTGAAGTGGGGCTATATTTCGGCCCAGAAGCTCAAAAGTGAGCGTTCAAAAAGTTTTGCTGTATCCATTTCAATGCAAACCAAGGCCATCAGGGGTTACTTAAGAGTCCTCGGGACTGGAAAATATCCCCCAAGTTGAGGGAAATTTAGCCGAGGTTGGTGAAAATCACGGTGCGCGTTAGGCGGTCTCTCTTACTGTTTCAGTCTTAAAGTGAAGTGAGGCTTTATTCCTGCCCAGGAGCTTCAAAGTGAGCGTTCAAAAAGTTTCCCTGTGTTTATTTCACTGCAAACCAAAGCAATCAGGAGTTAGTTTAGAGTCCCCGGGACTGGAAAATATCCCCCAACTTCCGGGAAATCGAGCCGAGGTTGGTCAAAATCAAGATGCCGCTAAAGTGACGAACTTCGAATGGATTTCCCGGAACTTGGGGGATATTTTGCAGTCCCTTGGACGCTAAACTAAGTCCTGATGGCCTTGTTTTGAAGTAAAATGGACACAACAAAACTTTTTGAACGCTCACTTTCTAGCTTCTGGGCCGAAATATAGCCACACTTCACGTTAGGACTGACACAGTAGCCAAGACCACGTTAGGCGCATCATGAATTTGATCAACTTCGGCTCGATTTCCCGGGACTTGGGGGATATTCTCCAGTCCCGGGGACTCTAAACTAACTTCTGATTGCCTTGGTTTGCACTGAAGGTGACAGAGCAAAACTTTCTAAACACTCACTTTCGAGCTTCTGGGCCGAAATATTGCCCACTTCACTTTAAAACTGAAAGAGAAGCCGAGACCACCTTACGCACATCGTGAGTTTGACCAACTTCGGCTCGATTTACCGGAACTTGGGGGATATTTTCCAGTCCCGAGGACTCTTAAGTAACCCCTGATGGCCTTGGTTTGCATTGAAATGGATACAGCAAAACTTTTTGAACGCTCACTTTTGAGCTTCTGGGCCGAAATATAGCCCCACTTCACTTTAAGACTGAAAGAGTAGCCGCGACCGCCTTACGCGCATCGTGATTTTGACCTACGTCTTTTCGATTTTCCGGAACTTGGGAAATACATTCAACTCCCGGGGACTATAAACTAACTCCTGATAGCCTTGGTTTGCAGTGAAATAGACAGAGTAATTTTTTTTGAGCTTTGAGCTTGTGGGCCGAAATAGAGCCCCACTTCACTTTAAGACTGAAGGAGTAGCCGACACCGCCTTAAGCGCACCGTGATTTTGACCAACTTCGGCTCGATTTGCCGGAACTTGGGCAATATTTTCCAGTCCCGGGGACCCTAAACTAACTCCTGATTGTCTTGGTTTTCAGTGAAAATGACACAGCGAAACATTTTGAACGCTCACTCTCGAGCTTCCGGACCGAAATAAAGCCCCACTTTACTTTAAGACTTAAAGAGTAACCGAGACCACCTTACGCGCACTGTGATTTTAACAAAATTCGGGTGGATCTCCCGGAACTTGGGGAACATTTTCCAGTCCCGGGGACCCTAAACTAACTTTTGATACCTTTGGTTTGCAGTGAAATGCACACAGCAAAACTTTTTGAACGCTCACTTTCGAGCTTCTGGACAGAAATATAGGCGCACTTCACTTGAAGACTGAAAGAGTAGCCGAGACCGCCTTACGTGCATCGTTATTTTGAGCAACTTCGGCTCGATTTGCCGGAACTAAGGGGATATATTCCAGTTCTGAGGACTCTAAACTAATTCGTGATGGCCTTGGTTTGCAGTTAAATGGACCCAGCAAAACTTTTTGAACGCTCAATTTCGATCTTCTGGGCCAAAATATAGCCCCCCATTACTTTAACACTGAAAGAGTAGCCGAGACCGCCTTACGCGCATCGTGATTTTGACAAACATCGGGTGGATTTCCCGGAACTTGGGGGATATTTTCCAGTCCCGGGGACTCTCAACTAACTCCTGCTTCTCTTGGTTTGCAGTAAAATGGACACAGCGAAAGTTTTTGAACGCTCACTCTCGAGCTTGTGGGCCGAAATAGAGCCTTATTTTACTTTAAGACTGAAAGAGTAGGCGAGACCGTCTTGAGCGAATCGTGATTTTGACCAATTTCGCGTTTATTTCCCGAAACTTGGGGGATATATTCCAGTCAAAGGGACTCTAAAGTAACTCCTGATGGCCTTGGTTTTCAGTGAAATGGACAGCACAACTTTGGAGCTTGTGAGCAGAAATATAGCCCGACTTTACTTTAAGACTGAAAGAGTAGATGAGACGCCTTTTTCAGTATTAAAGTAAGGTAGGCTCTATTTCGGCCCAGAAGGTTGAAGGTGAGCGTTCAAAAAGTTTTGCTGTCTCCATTTCACTGCAAACCAAGGCCATCAAGAGTTAGTTTAGAGTCCCTGGGACTGGAAAATATCCCCCAAGTTCCGGAATATCGACCCGAAGTTGGTAAAAATCACGATGCGCGCACGCCGGTCTCGGCTACCCTTTAAGTCGTAAGTGATGTGGGACAATATTTCGGCCTAGAAGCTCGAAAGTGTGCCTTCAAAAACTTGTGCTGTGTGAATTTCACTGCAAACCATGACCATCAGGAGTTAGTTTAGAGTCCCCGGGACTGGAAAATATTCCCCAAGTTCCAGGAAAGCGAGCAAAAGTTGGTCAAAATCACGATGCGCGTAACGCGGTCTCGGCTACTGTTTCAGTCTTAAAGTGAAGTGTGGCTATATTTAGGCCCACAAGCTCGAAAGTGAGCGTTCAAAAAGTTTTGCTGTGTCCATTTCACTGCAAACCAAGGCAATCAGGAGTTAGTATAGAGTCCCCGGGACTGGAAAATATTCTCCTAATTCCAGGAAATGGCGCCGAAGTTGATGAAAATTACGATGCGCGGAACGGGCTCTCGGCTATTCTTTCAGTCTTAAATTTAAGTAGGGCTATATTTCGGCCCTGAAGCTCGAAGGTGAGCGTTCAGAATGTTTTGCTGTGTTCATTAAACTGCAAACCAAGGTCATCGGGAGTTAGTTTAGCGTCCCCGGGACTTTAAATTATTCGCCAACTTCCGGGAAATCGAGCAAAAGTGGCCCAAAATCACGATGCGCGTAAGGCGGTCTCGGCTAGTCTTTCAGTCTTAATGTGGAGTAGGGCTATGCTTCGGCCCAGAAGCTCAAAAGTGAGCGTTCAAAAAGTTGTGCTGTGTCCATTTCACTGCAAACCAAGGCCATCATGAGTTAGTTTAGAGTCCACGGGACTGGAAAATATCCCTTAAGTTCTGGCAACTCAAGCCGAAGTTGGTCAAATTCACGATGCGTCTAAGGCGGTCTCGGCTACTATTTCAGTCTTAAAGTGAAGTGGGGCTATATTTCGACCCAGAATTTCGAAAGTAAGCGTTGAAAAAAATTTGCTGTGTCCATTTCACTGCAGACCAAGGCCATCAGGGGTTAGTTTAGAGACCCTGGGACTTGAATATATCCCCGAAGTTTCGGGAAATCGAGCCGAAGTTGGTCAAAATCCCGATGCGCGTAAGACGGTGTCGGCTACTCTTTCAGTCTTAAACTGAAGTGGGGCTATATTTCGGCTCAGAAGCCCGAAGGGGAGCGTTGAAAAAGTTTTGCTCTCTCCATTTCAATGCAAACCAAGGCAATCAGGAGTTACTTTAGAGTCCCCGGTACCGGAAAATATTTCCCATTTCCCGGGAAATCGAGCCAAAGTTGGTCAAAATCACGATGCGCGTAAGGCGGTCTCGGCTATTCTTTCATTCTTTAAAGTGAACTCGGGCTATATTTCGGGCCAGAAGCTCGAAAGTGAAAGTTCAAAAAGTTTTGCTGTGTCCATTTCACCGCGAACCAAGCCACATCAGGAGATAGTTTACAGTCTCCGGGACATCAAAATATCCCCCAAGTTGCGGGAAATCGAGCCCAAGTTTCTCAAAATCACGATGCGCCTAAGGCGGCCTCGGCTACTCTTTCAGTCTTAAAGTGAAGTGGGGCTCTATTTCGGCCCAGAAGCTCCAAAGTGAGCGCTGCAAAAAATTTGCTGTGTGCCTTTCACTGGAAACCAAGGCCATCAGGAGTTAGTTTAGAGTCCCCGGGACTGCAATATATTTCCCAAGTTCCGGAAAATCGAGAAGACGTTGGTCAAAATCACGATGCGCGCAAGACGGTCTTGGGTAGTCTTTCAGTCTTAAAGTGAAGTGGGGCTATATTTCGGCCCAGAAGCTCAAAAGTGAGCGTTCAAAAAGTTTTGCTGTATCCACTTCAATGCAAACCAAGGCCATCAGGGGTTACTTAAGAGTCTTCGGGACTGGAAAATATCCCCCAAGTTCAGGGAAATTTAGCCGAAGTTGGTGAAAATCACGCTGCGCGTTAGGCGGTCTCGCTTACTGTTTTAGTCTTAAAGTGAAGTGAGGCTTTATTCCTGCCCAGGAGCTTCAAAGTGAGCGTTCAAAAAGTTTCCCTGTGTTTATTTCACTGCAAACCAAAGCCATCAGGAGCTAGTTTAGAGTCCCCGGGACTGGAAAATATCCCCCAACTTCCGGGAAATCGAGCCGAAGTTGGTCAAAATCACGATTTGCGTAAGGTAGTCTCGGCTACTCTTTCAGTCTTAAAGTGAAGTGGGGCTACATTTCGGGCTGGACGCCCGAAAGTGAGCGTTCAAAAAGTTTTGCTGTGTTCATTTCACTGCAAACCAAGGCCATCAGGAATTAGTTTAGCGTCCCCGGGACAAGAAAATATGCCCCAAGGTCCGGGAAATTAAGCCGAGGTTGGTGAAAATCAAGATGCCCCTAAAGTGGTCCCGGCTACTCTTTCTGTCTTAAAGTGAAGTGGGGCTATATTTCGGGCCAGAAGCCCGAAAGTGAGCGTTCAAAAAGTTTTGCTGTGTCCATTTCACTGCAAACCAAGGCCATCAGGGGTTAGTTTAGAGTCCCCGGGACTGAAAAATATTGCCCAAGTTCCGGGGAATCGAAGCGAAGTTGATCAAAATCACGATGCGCGAAATGCGGTGTCGGCTACTGTTTCAGTCTTAAAGTGAAGTGGGGCTATATTTCGGCCAAGAAGCCCGAAAGTGAGCGTTCAAAAAGTTTTCCTCTCTGAATTTCACTGAAAACCAATGCCATCACGAGTTAGCTTAGCGTCCCTGGGACTGGAAAATATTCCCCAAGTTCCGGTAAATCGAGCTCAAGTTGGTCAAAATCACGATGCTCCCAAAGCGGTCTCGGCTACCCTTTCAGTCTTAAAGTCAAGTGGGGCTATATTTCTGTCCAGAAGCTGGAAAGTGAGCGTTCAAAAAGTTTTGCTGTGTGCATTTCACTGCAAACCAAAGCTATCAAAAGTTAGTTTAGCGTCCCCGGGACTGGAAAATATTCCCCAAGTTCCAGGAAAGCGAGCAGAAGTTGATCAAAATCACGATGCGCGAAATGGGGTCTCGGCTACTGTTTCAGTCTTAAAGTAAAGTGTGGCTATATTTCGGCCCACAAGCTCGAAAGTGAGCATTCAAAAAGTTTTGCTCTGTCCATTTCAATGCCAAGCAAGCCGATCAGGAGTTAGTTTAGAGTCCCCGGAACTGGAAAATATCCCCCAAGTTCCGAGAAATCGATCCGAAAATGGTCAAAATCACGATGCGCGTAAGGCGATCTCGGCTACTCTTTCAATCTTAAAGTAAAGTGTGGCTATATTTCGGCCTACGAGCTCGAAAGTGAGCGTTCAAAAAGTTTTGCTGTGTCCATTTCACTGCAAAACATGGCCATCAGGACTTAGTTTAGGGTCCAAGGGACTGGAAAATGTTCCCCAAGTTCCGGGAGATCCGCCCGAAGTTTGTCAAAATGACAATGCGCGTAAGGTGGTGTCGTTTACTCTTTAAGTCTTAAAGTAGAGTGGGGCTTTATTTCGGCCAGGAAGCTCGAAGGTGAGCGTTCAAAAAGTTTTGCTCTGTCCATTTCACTGCAAAACAAGGCCATCAGGAGTTATTTTAGAGCTCCTTGGACTGGAAAATATCCCCCAAGTTCCGGAATATCGACCCGAAGTTTGTCAAACTCACGATGCGAGCAAGGCGGTCTCAGCTACTCTTTCAGTCTTAAGTGAAGTGGGGCTATATTTCGGCCCAGAATCTCGAAGGTGTGCGTTCAAAAAATTGTGCTGTGTCCATTTCAATGCAAACCAAGGCCATCAGGAGTTAGTTTAGAGTCCCCGGGACTCCAAAATATCCCCCAAGTCCCGGAAATTGGAGCCGAAGTTGATCAAATTCATGATGCGCGCAACGTGGTCTCGGCTACTGTTTCAGTCTTAAAGTCAAGTGTGGCTATACTTCGGCCCACAAGCTAGAAAGTGAGCGTTCAAAAACTTTTGCTGTGTCCATTTCACTTCAAAACAAGGCCATCAGGACTTAGTTTAGCGTCCAAGGGACTGGAAAATATGCCCCAAGTTCCGGGAAATCCATTCGAAGTTCGTCAAAATTACCATATACGTAAGGCGGTTTCGGCTACTCTTTCAGTCTTAAAGTAAAGTCGGGATATATTTCTGTCCAGAAGCTCGAAAGTGAGCGTTCAAAAAGTTTTGCTGTGTGCATTTCACTGCAAACCAAAGCTATCAAAAGTGAGTTTAGGGTCCCCGGGACTGGAAAATATTCCCGACGTTCCGGGAAAGCGAGCCGAAGTTGATCAAAATCACGATGCGCGAAATGCGGTCTCGGCTACTGTTTCAGTCTTAAAGTAAAGTGTGGCTATATTTAGGCCAACTAGCTCGAAAGTGAGCGTTCAAAAAGTTTTGCTCTGTCCATTTCAATGCAAAGCAAGGCGATCAGGAGTTAGTTTAGAGTCCCCGGGACTGGAAAATATCCCCCAAGTTCCGAGAAATCGATCCCAAAATGGTCAAAATCACGATGCGCGTAAGTCGATCTCGGCTACTCTTTCAGCCTTAAGTGAAGTGGGGCTATATTTCGGCCCACAAGCTCCAAAGTGGGCATTAAAAAAGTTATGCTGTCCCCATTTAAGTGCAAACCAAGGCCATCTGGAGTTAGTTTAGAGTCCCCCGGACTGGAAAATATCCCAAAAGTTGCGTGAAATCGAGCTGAACTTGGTCTAACTCACGATAAGCGTGAGGCGGTCTCGGCTACTATTTCAGTCTGAAAGTGAAGTGAGATTCTATTTCGGCCCAGAAGCTAGAAAAAGAGTGTTCAAAAAGCTTTCCTTTGTCCATTTCACTGAAAACCAAGGCCATCAGGAGTTAGTTTAGAGCCCGCGGAAATGGAATATATCCCCCAAGTTCCGGGAAACCGACCCGAACTTGCTCAAAATCACGATTTGCGCAAGACGGTCTCGGCCACTCTTTCAGTCTTAAAGTAAAGTGGGGCTATATTTCGGTCCAGAAGCTCGAGGGTAAGCGTTCAAAAAGTATCGCTGTGTCCATTTCACTGAAAACGAAGACAATCAGGAGTTAGTTTAGAGTCCCCAGGACTGGAAAATATCCCCCAAGTTCCGGCAAATCGAGCCGAAGCTGGTCAAAATCACGGTGCGCTTAAGGCGGTGTCGGCTACTCCTTCAGTCTTAAAGTGAAGTGGGGCTCTGTTTGGGCCCACAAGCTCACAGCTCAAAAAAAGTTACTGTGTCTATTTCACTGCAAACCAAGGCTATCAGGAGTTAGTTTAGAGTCCCCGGGAGTGGAATGTATTTCCCAAGTTCCGGAAAATCGAGGAGACGTTGGTCAAAATCACGATGCGCGTAAGACCTTCTCGGCTACTCTTTCAGTCGTAAAGTGAAGTGGGGCTATATTTCGGCCCAGAAGCTCAAAAGTGAGCGTTCAACAAGTTTTGCTGTATCCATTTCAATGCAAACCAAGGCCATCACGGGTTACTTAAGAGTCCTCGGGACTGGAAAATATCCCCCAAGTTCCGGTAAATCGAGCCGAAGTTGGTCAAAATCACGATGTGCGTAAGGCGGTGTCATCTACTCTTTCAGTCTTAAAGTAAAGTCGGGCTATATTTCTGCCCAGAAGCTTCAAAGTTGTGCTCTGTCCATTTCACTGAAAACCAAGGCCATCAGGAGTTACTTTAGAGTCCCTTTGACTGGAATATATCCCCCAAGTTTCGGGAAATAAACGCGAAATTGGTCAAAATCACGATTCGCTCAAGACGGTCTCAGCTACTCTTTCAGTCTTCGCTGTGTCCATTTCACTGCAAATCAAGACAAGCAGGAGTTAGTTGAGAGTCCCCTGGACTGGAAACTATCCCCCAAGTTCCGGGAAATCAACCCGAAGTTTGTCAAAATCACGATGCGCGTAAGTCGGTCTCGGCTACTCTTTCAGTGTTGAAGTAATGGGGGGCTATATTTTGACCCAGAAGCTCGAAATTGAGCGTTCAAAAAGTTTTGCTGGGTCCATTTTACTGCAAACCAAGGCCCTCTGGAATTAGTTTAGAGTCCTCAGAACTGGAATATATCCCCTTAGTTCCGGCAAATCGAGCCGAAGTTGCTCAAAATCACGATGCACGTAAGGCGGTCTCGACTACTCTTTCAGTCTTCAAGTGAAGTGGGGTTCTATTTCGCTCCAGAAGCTCGAAAGTATGCGTTCAAACACTTTTTCTGTTTCCGTTTCACTGCAAACCAAGACCAGCACGAGTTAGTTTAGAGTCCCCGTGACTGGAAAATATTTCGCAAGTTCCGAGAAATCGAGCCGAAGTTGATCAAAATCACGATGCCCGAAACGTGGTCTCGGCTACTGTTTAAGTGTTAAAGTGAAGTATGGCTATATTTCGGCCACAAGCTCGAAAGTGAGCGTTCAAAAAGCTTTGCCGTGTCCATTTCACTGCAAAGGCCATCGGCACCTAGTTTAGCGTCCAAGGGACTGGAAAATATCCCCCAAGTTCCGGGAAATCCACCCGAAGTCTGTCAAAATCACGATGCGCTTAAGGCGCTCTCGGCTACTTTTTCAGTATTAAAGTAAAGTGGGCTATATTTCGGCCCAGAAGCTTGAAGGTGAGCGTTCAAAAAGTTTTGCTGTCTCCATTTCACTGCAAACAAAGGCCATCAAGAGTTACTTTAGCGTCCCTGGGACTGGAAAGTATCCCCCAAGTTCCGGAATATCGACCCGAAGTTGATCAAAATCACGATGCGCGCACGCCGGTCTCGGCTACTCTTTAAGTCGTGAGTGATGTGGGACTTTATTTCGGCCTAGAAGATCGAAAGTGTGCGTTCAAAAACTTGTGCTGTGTGAATTTCACTGCAAAGCATGGCCATCAGGAGTTAGTTTAGAGTCCCCGGGACTGGAAAATATTCCCCAAGTTCCAGGAAAGCTAGCAGAAGTTGATCAAAATCACGATGCGCGTAACGCGGTCTCGGCTACTGTTTCAGTCTTAAAGTGAAGTGTGGCTATATTTAGGCCCACAAGCTCGAAAGTGGGCGTTCAAAAAGTTTTGCTCTGTCCATTTCACTGCAAACCAAGGCAATCAGGAGTTAGTTTAGAGTCCCCGGGACTGGAAAATATTCTCCAAATTCCAGGAAATAGCGCCGAAGTTGATGAAAATTACGATGCGCGTAACGGGCTCCCGGCTATTCTTTCAGTCTTAAATTTAAGTAGGGCTATATTTCGGCCCTGAAGCTCGAAGGTGAGCGTTCAGAATGTTTTGCTGTGTTCATTAAACTGCAAACCAAGGTCATCGGGAGTTACTTTAGCGTCCCCAGGACTTTAAATTATTCGCCAACTTCCGGGAAATCGAGCAAAAGTGGCCCAAAATCACGATGCGCGTAAGGCGGTCTCGGCTACTCTTTCAGTCTTAAAATTAAGGTGGGCTATATTTCGACCTAGAAGCTCGAGACCGGGCGTGCGCTAATTTTACATGTGTCCATTTCACTGACATCTTAGGCCATCAGGAGTTAGTTTAGAGTCCTTGGGACTGGAAAATTTTTCCCAAATTCTCGCAGATCGAGCCAAAGTTGCTCAAAATCACGATGCGCGTAAGGCGGTCTCGACTACTCTTTCAGTCTTAAAATGAAGTGGGGCTATATTTCGGCCGACAAGCTCAACACCGAGCGTGCGCTCCTTTTGCCTGTGTACATATCACTGAAAACTAAGTTCATCAGGAGTTAGCATAGAGTCCTCGGGACTGGAAAATATTCCCCGAATTCCGGCAAATCGAGCCAAAGATGCTCAAAATCACGATGCGCGTAAGGCGGTCTCGGCTACTCGTTTACTCCGAAAATGAAGTGGGGCTATATTTCGGTTCTACAAGCTCGACACCGAGCGTGCTCTCCTTTTACCCGTGTCCATTTCACTAAGAACTAAGTCCATCAGGAGATAGTTTAGAATCCTCGAGACTCGAAGCTATCCTCCAAGTTTCGGCAAATTGAGCCATACTTTCTTAAAATTACGTTAAGCCTACGGCAGTTTCGTTTACTCTTTCAGTCTTAAAATGAACTGGGGCTACATTTCGGCCTAGAAGCTCGACACCAAGCGACCGCTCCTGTTACCTGTGACTATTTTACTGAAAACTAAGGCCGTGAAGAGTTAGGGTAGAGTCCCCGGGACTGGAAAATATTCCCCAAGTTTTGGCAGATCGAGCCATAGTGGCTAAAAATTTCGATGCGCTTAAGGCGGTTTCGTGTACACTTTCAGTCTTAAAATAAAGTGGGGCTATATTTCGGCCTACAACCCTGAAACCTAGCGTGCGTCCCTTTTACCTGTGTCCATTTCACTAAAAACCAAAGCATTCAGGAGTTAGTTTAGAGCTTCCGGGACTGGAAAATATCCCCCAAGTCCCAGGAAATCAAGCCGAAGTTCGACAAAATTACCATGCGCGTAAGGCGGTCCCGGCTACTCTTTCAGTCTTAAAGTGAAGTGGGGCTATATTTCGGCCCAGAAGCTCGAAAGTGAACGTTCAAAGAGTTTGGCTGTGTCCATTTCACTGAAAACCAAGGCCATCAGGAATTAGTTTAGAGTGGCCGGGACTGGGAATGATCTCCCAAGTTCCGGGAAATCGAGCCGAAGTAGCCCAAAATCACGATGCGCGTAAGGCGGTCTCATCTAGTCTTTCAGTCTTAAAGTGAAGTAGGGCTATGCTTCGGCCCAGAAGCTCAAACGTGAGCGTTCAAAAAGTTGTGCTGTGTCCATTTCACTGCAAACCAAGGCAATCAGGAGTTAGTTTAGAGTCCCCGGTACCGGAAAATATCCTCCATTTCCCGGGAAATCGAGCCAAAGTTGGTCAAAATCACGATGCGCGTAAGGCGGTCCCGGTTACTCTTTCATTCTTAAAGTGAACTGGGGCAATATTTCCGCCCAGAAGCTCGAAAGTGAGCGTTTAAAAAGTTGTGCTGTGTCCATTTCACTCCAGAGCAAGGCCATCAGGAGGTACTTTAGAGTCCGCGGGACTGGAAAATATCCCCCAACTTCCAGGAAATCGAGCCGAATTTTGTCAAAATTACGATGGGCGTAAGGCGGTCTCGGCTACTCTTTCACTCTTAAAGTGAAGTGGAGCTATATTTCGGCCCAGAAGCTCAAAAGTGAGCGTTCAAAAAGTTTTGCTGTGTCCATTTTAATGCAGACCAAGGCCGTCGGGGGTCAGTTTAGAGTCCCCGGGACTGGAAAATATCCCCCAAGTTCCGGGAAATTTAACCGAAGTTGGTCAAAATCACGACGCGCGTACGGCGGTCTCGGCTACTCTTTCAGTCTTAAAGTGAAGTGGGGCAATATTTCGGCCCAGAAGCTCGAAACTGAGTGTTTAAAAAGTTTTGCTGTGTCCATTTCACTGCAAAACAAGGCCATCACGACTTAGTTCAGCGTCCAAGGGACTGGAAATATCCCCCAAGTTACGGGAAATCCACCCGAAGTTAGTCAAAATCACGATGCGCTTAAGGGGGTCTCGGCTACTCTTTCAGTCTTAAGGTAAAGTGGGCTTAGATTTAACTCCAGAAGCTCGAAAGTAAGGGTCCAAAAATTTTTGTCTCTATTTCACTCACATCTTAGACAATCAGGAGTGAGTTTAGAGACTTTGGGACTGGAAAATATCTCCCAAGTTTCACCAGATCGAGCCGAAGATCCTCAAAATCACAATGCGCGTAAGGCGCTCCCGCCTACTCTTTCAGTCTTAAAAAGAAGTAGGGCTATATTTCGGCCAGCAAGCTCGAAAGTGCGCGTTCAAAAAGTGTTCCTGTGTCGATTTCACTGGAAACCAAGGCTATCAGGAGTTAGTTTAGCTTCCCCGGGAATTGAAAATATTCGCCAACTTCCGGGATATCTAGCCGAAGTTGGTCAAAATTACGATGCGCGTAAGGCGGTCTCGGCTACTCTTTCAGTCTTAAAGTGAAGTGGGGCTATATTTCGGCCGAGAAGCTCGAAAATGAGCGTTCAAAAAAATGTGCTGTGTCCATTTCACTGCAAACCAAGGCCATCAGCAGTTAGTTTAGAGTCCCCGGGACTGGAATATATCACCGAACTTCCGGGAAATCGAACGGAAGTTGGTCACAATCACGATACGCGTAAGACGGTCTCGGCTACTCTTTCAGTCTTAAAGTAAAGTGGGGCTATATTTCGGCCCAGAAGCTCGAAAGTCACCCTTTAAAAAGTTACGCTTTCTGCATTTAACTGCAAACCAAGGCCATCAGGAGTTAGTTTAAAGTTCCCCGGACTGGAAAATATCCCCCAAGCTCCGGGAAATCGACCTCAACTTGGTCAAAATCACGATGCTCGTAAGGCGGTCTCGGCTACTTTTTCAGTCTTAACGTGAAATACGGCTGTATTTCGGCCCAGAAGCTCGAAACTGAGCGTTCAAAAAGTTTACCTGCGTCCATTTCACTGCAAACCAAGCCCATCAGGAGTTAATTTAGAGTCCCCGGGACTTGAAAATATCGCCAAAATTCTAGAAAATCGAGCGGAAGTTGCTCAAAATCACGATGCGCGTAAGGCGGTCTCGCTTACTCTTTCAGTCTTAAAGTGAAGTGGGGCTATATTTCATCCCAGAAGCTCGAAAATAAGCCTTCAAAAAGTGTTACTGTGTTCATTTCACTGCAAACCAAGGCCATCAGGAGTTAGTTTAGACTCCTCGGGACTGGAAAATATCGCCCAAGTTCGGGGAAATCGAGCCGAATGTTGTCAAAATCAGGATGCGCGTAAGGCGGTCTCAGCTACTCTTTCATTCTTAAAGTGAACCGGGGCTATATTTCGGCCCAGAAGCTCGAAAGTGAGCGTTCAAAAAGTTATGCTGTGCCCATTTCACTGCAAAGAAAGGCCCTCAGGAAGTAGTTGACAGTGCCCGGAACTGGAAAATATCCCCCAGGTTCCGCGAAATCGAGACGAAGTTGGTCAAAATAACGATTCGCGTAAGGCGGTCTCGGCTACTCTTTCAGTCTTAAAGTGAAGTAGGGCTATATTTCGGTCCAGAAGCTCGAAAGTGAGCGTTCAAAACTTTTCCTCTCTGAATTTCACTCAAAAAACCAAGGCCATCATGAGTTAGTTTAGAGTCCCCGGGACTGGAAAATATCTTTTAAGTTCTGGCAACTCAAGCCGAAGTTGGTCAAATCACGATGCGCCTAAGGCGGCCTCGGCTAGTCTTTCAGTCTTAAAGTGAAATGGGGCTCTTTTTCGGCCCCGAAGCTCCAAAGTGAGCGCTGCAAAAACATTTGCTGCGTCCATTTCACTGCAAACCAAGGCCATCAGGAGATAGTTTAGAGTCCCCGGGACTGCAATATATTTCCCAAGTTCCGGAAAATCGAGAAGACTTTGGTCAAAATCACGATGCGCGCAAGACGGTCTTGGCTAGTCTTTCAGTCTTAAAGTGAAGTGGGGCTATATTTCGGCCCAGAAGCTCAAAAGTGAGCGTTCAAAAAGTTTTGCTGTATCCATTTCAATGCAAACGAAGGCCATCAGGGGTTACTTAAGAGTCTTCGGGACTGGAAAATATCCCCCAAGTTCAGGGAAATTTAGCCGAAGTTGGTCAAAATCACGGTGCGCGTTAGGCGGTCTCGCTTACTGTTTCAGTCTTGAAGTGAAGTGAGGCTTTATTCCTGCCCAGGAGCTTGAAAGTGAGCGTTCAAAAAGTTTCCCTGTGTTTATTTCACTGCAAACCAAAGCCATCAGGAGCTAGTTTAGAGTCCCCGGGACTGGAAAATATCCCCCAACTTCCGGGAAATCGAGCCGAAGTTGGTCAAAATAACGATTCGCGTCAGGCGGTCTCGACTACTATTTCAGTCTTAAAGTGAAGTGGGGCTATATTTCGGGCCAGAAGCCCGAATGTGAGCGTTCAAAAAGTTTTGCTGTGTTCATTTCACTGCAAACCAAGGCCATCGGGAGTTAGTTTAGCGTCCCCGGGACAAGAAAATATGCCCCAAGGTCCGGGAAATTGAGCCGAGGTTGGTCAAAATCAAGATGCCCCTAAAGTGGTCTCGGCTACTCTTTTTGTCTTAAAGTGAAGTGGGGCTATATTTCGGGCCAGAAGCCCGAAAGTGAGCGTTCAAAAAGTTTTGCTGTGTCCATTTCACTGGAAACCAAGGCCATCAGGGGTTAGTTTAGAGTCCCGGGGACTGAAAAATATTGCCCAAGTTCCGGGGAATCCAACCGAAGTTGATCAAAATCACGATGCGCGAAATGCGGTATCGGCTACTGTTTCAGTCTTAAAGTGAAGTGGGGCTATATTTCGGCCCAGAAGCCCGAAAGTGAGCGTTCAAAAAGTTTTCCTCTCTGAATTTCACTGAAAACCAATGCCATCACGAGTTAGTTTAGCGTCCCTGGGACTGGAAAATATTCCCCAAGTTCCGCTAAATCGAGCTGAAGTTGGTCACAATCACCATGCTCCCAAAGCGGTCTAGGCTACCCTTTTAGTCTTAGAGTGAAGTGGGGCTATATTTCTGTCCAGAAGCTCGAAAGTGAGCGTTCAAAAAGTTTTGCTGTGTGCATTTCACTGCAAACCAAAGCCATCAAAAGTTAGTTCAGGGTCCCCGGGACTGGGAAATATTCCCCCAGTTCCGGGAAAGCGAGCCGAAGTTGATCAAAATCACGATGCGTGAAAAACGGTCTCGGCTACTGTTTCAGTCTTAAAGTAAAGTGTGGCTATATTTCGGCCCACAAGCTCGAAAGTGAGCGTTCAAAAACTTTTGCTGTGTCCATTTCCTGCAAAACAAGGCCATCAGGACTTAGTTTAGCGTCCATGGGACTGGAAAATATACCCCAAGTTCTGGGAAATCCATTCGAAGTTCGTCAAAATTACGATATACGTAAGGCGGTTTCGGCTACTCTTTCAGTCTTAAAGTAAAGTCGGGCTATATTTCTGTCCAGAAGCTCGAAAGTGAGCCTTCAAAAAGTTTTGCTGTGTGTATTTCACTGCAAACCGAAGCTATCAAAGCTAGTTTAGGGTCCCCGGGACTGGAAAATATTCCCCAAGTTCCGGAAACGCGAGCCGAAGTTGATCAAAATCAGGATGCGCGAAATGCGGTCTCGGCTACTGTTTCAGTCTTTAGGTAAAGTGTGGCTATATTTCGGCCTACAAGCTCGAAAGTGAGCATTCAAAAAGTTTTGCTCTGTCCATTTCAATGCAAAGCAAGGCGATCAGGAGCTAGTTTAGAGTCCCCGGGACTGAAAAATATCCCCCAAGTTCCGAGAAATCGAACCAAAAATGGTCAAAAACACGATGCGCGTAAGGCGATCTCGGCTACTGTTTCAGTCTTAAGTGAAGTGGGGCTATATTTCGGCCCAGAAGCTCCAAAGTGGGCGTTCAAAAAGGTATGCTGTGCGCATTTCAGTGCAAACCAAGGCCACCCGGAGTTAGTTTAGAGTCCCCCGGACTGGAAAATATCCCAAAAGTTGCGTGAAATCGAGCTGAACTTGGTGTAACTCACGATGCGCGTGAGGCGGTCTCGGCTACTATTTCACTCTGAAAGTGAAGTGGGATTCTATTTCGGCCTAGAAGCTACAAAGAGAGTGTTCAAAGAGCTTTCCTTTGTCCATTTCACTGAAAACCAAGGCCATCAGGAGTTAGTTTAGAGCTCGCGGAAATGGAATATATTCCCCAAGCTCCGGGTAACCGACCCGAACTTGGTCAAAATCACGATTTGCGCAAGACGGTCTCGGCTACTCTTTCAGTCTTAAAGTAAAGTGGGGCTATATTTCGGTCCAGAAGCTCGAGAGTGAGCGTTCAAAAAGTTTGGCTGTGTCCATTTCACTGAAAACCAAGACAATCAGGAGTTAGTTTAGAGTCCCCAGGACTGGAAAATATCCCCCAAGTTCCGGCAAATCGAGCCCAAGTTGGTCAAAATCACGGTGCGCTTAAGGCGGTGTCGGCTACTCCTTCAGTCTTAAAGTGAAGTGGGGCTCTATTTCGGCCCACAAGCTCAAAGCTCAAAAAAAATTAGTGTGTCTATTTCACTGCAAACCAAGGCTATCAGGAGTTAGTTTAGAGTCCCCGGGAGTGGAATGTATTTCCCAAGTTCCGGAAAATCGAGGAGACGTTGGTCAAAATCACGATGCGCGTAAGACGGTCTCGGCTACTCTTTCAGTCTTAAAGTGAAGTGGGGCTATATTTCGGCCCAGAAGCTCAAAAGTGAGCGTTCAAAAAGTTTTGCTGTATCCATTTCAATGCAAACCAAGGCCATCACGGGTTACTTAAGAGTCCTCGGAACTGGAAAATATCCCCCAAGTTCCGGTAAATCGAGCCGAAGTTGGTCAAAATCACGATGTGCGTAAGGTGGTCTCGGCTACTCTTTCAGTCTTAAAGTGAAGTGGGGCAATATTTCGGGTCAGAAGCTCGAAAGTGAGTGTTTAAAAAGTTTTGCTCTGTCACTTTGAGTGCAAACCAAGGCCATCAGAAGTTAGTTTAGAGTCCCTGGGACTGGAGAATATCCCCCAAGTCCCGGGAAATCGAGCCAAAGTTGATCAAATTCATGATGCGCGTAACGTGGTCTCGGCTACTGTGTCAGTCCTAAAGTGAAGTGTGGCTATATTGCGGCCCACAAGCTAGAAAGTGAGCGTTCAAAAAATTTTGTTGTGTCCATTTTACTTCAAAACAAGGCCATCAGGACTTAGTTTAGCGTCCAAGGGACTGCAAAATATCCCCCAAGTTCCGGGAAATCCATTCGAAGTTCGTCAAAATTACGATGCGCGTAAGGCGGTCTCATCTACTCTTTCAGTCTTAAAGTAAAGTGGGGCTATATTTCTGCCCAGAAGCTCCAAAGTTGTGCTCTGTCCATTTCACTCAAAACCAAGGCCATCAGGAGTTACTTTAGAGTCCCTTTGACTGGAATGTATCCCCCAAGTTTGGGGAAATAAACGCGAAATTGGTCAAAATCACGATTCGCTCAAGACGGTCTCGCCTACTCTTTCAGTCTTAAAGTAAAATGGGGCTCTATTTCGGCCCAGAAGCTCGAGAGTGAGCGTTCAAAAACTTTCGCTGTGTCCATTTCACTGCAAACCAAGACAATCAGGAGTTAGTTGAGAGTCCCCGGGACTAGAAAATATCCCCCATGCTCCGGGAAATCCACTCGAAGTTTGTCAAAATCACGATGCGCGTAAGGCGGTCTCGGCTACTCTTTCAGTGTTAAAGTAATGGGGGGCTATATTTTGGCCCAGAAGCTCGAAATTGAGCGTTCAAAAAGTTTTGCTGGGTCCATTTTACTGCAAACCAAGGCCACCAGGAATTAGTTTAGAGTCCTCAGAACTGGAATATATCCCCTTAGTTCCGGCAAATCCAGCCGACGTTGCTCAAAATCACGATGCACGTAAGGCGGTCTCGGCTACTCTTTCAGTCTTCAAGTGAAGTGGGGTTCTATTTCGGTCCAGAAGCTCGAAAGTATGCGTTCAAAAACTTTTTCCGTTGCCGTTTCACTGGAAACCAAGACCAGCACGAGTTACTTTAGAGTCCCCGGGACTGGAAAATATTTCGCAAGTTCCGGGAAATCGAGCCGAAGTTGATCAAAATCACGATGCGCGAAACGTGGTGTCGGCTACTGTTTCAGTCTTAAAGTGAAGTATGGCTATATTTCGGCCCACAAGCTCGAAAGTTAGCGTTCAAAAAGCTTTGCTGTGTCCATTTCACTGCAAAACAAGGCCATCGGCACCTAGTTTAGCGTCCAAGGGACTGGAAAATATCCCCCAAGTTCCGGGAAATCCAACCGAAGTTTGTCAAAATCACGATGCGCGTAAGGCGGTCTCGGCTACTTTTTCAGTATTAAAGTAAAGTGGGCTATATTTCGGCCCAGAAGCTTAAAGGTGAGCGTTCAAAAACTTTTGCTGTCTCCATTTCACTGCAAACCAAGGCCATCAAGAGTTAGTTTAGAGTCCCTGGGACTGGAAAGTTTCTCCGAAGTTCCGGAATATCGACCCGAAGTTGATCAAAATCACGATGCGCGCACGCCGGTCTCGGCTACTCTTTAAGTCGTAAGTGATGTGGGACTATATTTCGGCCTAGAAGCTCGAAAGTGTGCCTTCAAAAACTTGTGCTGTGTGAATTTCACTGCAAAGCATGGCCATCAGGAGTTAGTATAGAGTCCCCGGGACTGGAAAATATCCCCCTATTTGCGGGAAATCGAGCCGAAGTATCCCAAAATCACGATGCGCGTAAGGCGGTCTCGGCTACTCTTTGAGTGGCGGCTCGATAGGCCCAAAATCGGAAAAAATCGTATTTTTGGAAACCTACATTTTTGGATTGTTTATCCTTTGTACCTTCATGAAAAACCCATTTCCTGCATTTTTACTGTCCTATTAGCATGCTTTTGAGCATTTTCTCAGGATGTTTGGCCCGTTTCCATGGAAACGAGAGTTGTTTACGCGTGTTTTTTTGAAGCAAAAGCAGTGAAAATTAGGGAAAATTTCGAGGAAAATTGCGTATGAGAGGCTTGAATGCTTCGTGGGGCCTGGGAAGCAGTCTAGCCTTCTTTTGAGGACATTTCAAGTCAACTACATGAGGGAATAATCGTAGAAAACGTGGTCGCTGTTGTTTATGCTTCGTTCGTAAAAGTTATCCTCAGAAATGCCTCCAAAAAAGAAATTTAGAAGCGGTAGAAGCAAGAAAAGAAAGTTCACTGGGAACATGTATACCAGGAGAAAGGAATTAGAGTCGAAGGAAGCTTCAGCGGATCAGGAATCGGTCGAAAGAAGCGACGAAGTGGTCTCCGACGAAACAGACGCGTCGCGCTCAAATGTTAACTTGCCTGCAACTTCATCATCTTTTGCATCGCAAGGAAAGGTTCGCGGACTTTCCAACGAGGAGTCTAAACCTGAAAGTAGTGCAAGCGATGTGGATTCAGCTGAAATGGAAGGTTTTCGTTTTGTTGACATGGCAGTCCTCGGCTCGATTTTCGAATTGTTACTCTGCCCCATTTGTAAGAAGAACCACGTGGAGCTGGAGGAAGATAACGAAAGAAAGATGGGATTTGCTTCCTTGCTATTTGTCAAGTGCCCCGGGAAAAAGTGTGGATTCATAAAAAGATTTTACTCTTCTTCCAGAGTTGGGACTTTGTAGGCATTCGAAGTCAATCGAAGAATTGTTCTAGCATCCAGGAACATTGGTGTTGGGCACCAAGGGCTCGTCAAATTTGCTGGAACTATGAACATGCCTCCTCCCATGAATGAAAATGCCTATAGGGATATTGTTGAAGCTGTGAGGAAAGCTGCTCAGACTGTTTGCCAGCGAAGTATGAGAGCTGCTGTTGAAAATGCAAAGAGCTTCTATGAACCAGAGGAGGATGGTGTTTTTGATATTGGAATTTCAGGTTATGGCACCTGGAGAAGAAGGGGCTACTCATCCCTGTATGGAATAGTCACTGCCATATCCACAGTCACTGGCAAAGTAATTGACATCGAAATAATGTCAAAAGACTGCAAGGAGTGCACAGTGTGGAGGAACAAGGAAGGCACACAGGAGTTTGAAGATTGGTGGGAAGGCCACCAACATCATTGCCAGGCTAATCACCATGGGTCATCTGCATCAATGGATTCCACTGGCCTTCTTGCCATATTTCAGCGGTCGGTTGAAAGCTATGGAGTGCGTTATACAGAGTTTTTGGGAGACGGGGACAGCAAAGCCCACAAGCTAATTGTAGATGAAGCTGTGTATGGTGAAAAAGAGGTCACCAAGCTCGAGTGCGTTGGGCATGTTCAGAAACGTCTTGGGTCACGCCTTCGCTTGCTAAAAAAGCGCATAGGTCAAGCAAGACTTGAAGACGGAAAACCAATTGGGGGTATTGGAAGGCTGACAAACAACAAAATAGATCAACTACAGGTCTATTATGGCAAGGCCATCCGAAACAACACCCACGACATCCAATCTATGGAGAATGCTGTCATGGCTATATGGCACCACACAAGATCCAGTGATGACCACCCGGACCATGACTTGTGCCCCCCTGGAGAAAACTCGTGGTGTGGGTTTCAAAGGGACTTGGCAAAGGAAACAACAGAGTACTCACATACACATCCACTGCCTTCTGCTGTTGCCAACGCAATTCATTCAACTTTTGAAGCCCTCAGTGACCAAGACCTCGTACGGCGCTGCCTCCATGGTGGCACACAGAACCGCAACGAGGCAATAAATGCACTCATTTGGCAACGCGCTACAAAGGAAACTCACTCTGGCTTACCCACAGTGGAGCTTGCTGCTCACCTTGCAGTTTCTCACTTCAATGATGGGTCAGTCTCCCTCAAATTGGTCCTCAAAGAACTAGGAATTACGCCAGGGGCTCACTGTAGCCAAGCTTGCAAAAAGCTGGAATATGACAGATTGCGTCATGCCCGCAGAAAGAGTTCTGATCAGTCCAAGGAACGACGAAAACAAATCAGAAACTGGAAGAAAGGCTACAGTGACCGTTTAGAGGCTATTGAAGGACTTCACTATGAAGCTGGAGCCTTTTAGGACTGAACACAGTGAACATTGCTGATGATCAACTTTAAATGCTATTTTCTCAGATTCCGTTTTTTAGGCATGTTCAGTCACCGTAAACACAATATCTCAAAACCTATTTAAGATAACTCAATGAAACTTTCACATTTGGTTGGCTAGAAATAGATCTGTGCAATGACCAATTTTTACTTGGTTTGTGACACCCTATCATGACTTATTAACATTTTTTCAAAGCCGATATTGCACATTTTGATGTATGTTCTGGGTGAAGGCCTCATTCATGATCAAAACATAATTTCTTTATAATAATTGGTCATTGCATAGCTCTGAGAACATAAAAAAATTGTGACAAATTTCAACTTTCCAGCCTAAAGCAGAGTAGAGATATTGTGTTTAAGAAAACACCTACTTCTAGGCCCTCAGAAATGGGTGTGGTTATAAAAATGGGTGTGGCTCCTCAGGAATGTGAGAAATGCATCCCAAATGTATGGCAAATGAATCATAGGGACCTGCTTAATACAATGATATAGTTGAATTGACATGATTTTATAAGATAGTGTTGAGAATTATGTCAAAATGACCAGTTTTAGCCTATCGAGCCACCTTAAAGTGAAGTACGGCTATATTTCGGTCCAGAAGCTCCAAAGTGAGCGTTCAAAAAGTTTTCCTCTCTGAATTATACTGAAAACCAAGGCCATCATGAGTTAGTTTAGAGTCCCCGGGACTGGAAAATATGTTTTAAGTTCTGGCAACTCAAGCCGAAGTTGGCCAAAATCACGATGCGCCTAAGGGGGCCTCGGCTACTCTTTCAGTCTTAAAGTGAAGTGGGGCTCTATTTCTTCCCAGAAGCTCCAAAGTGAGCGCTGCAAAAAATTTGCTGTGTCCATTTCACTGCAAACCAAGGCCATCAGGAGTTAGTTTAGAGTCCCCGGGACTGCAATATATTTCGCAAGTTCCGGAAAATGGAGAAGACGTTGGTCAAAATCACGATGCGCGCAAGACGGTCTTGGCTAGTCTTTCAGTCTTAAAGTGAAGTGGGGCTATATTTCGGCCCAGAAGCTCAAAAGTGAGCTTCAAAAAGTTTTCCTGTATCCATTTCAATGCAAACGAAGGCCATCAAGGGCTACTTAAGAGTCTTCGGGACTGGAAAATATCCCCCAAGTTCAGGGAAATTTAGCCGAAGTTGGTCAAAATCACGGTGCGCGTTAGGCGGTCTCGGTTACTGTTTCAGTCTTAAAGAGAAGTGAGGCTTTATTCCTACCCAGGAGCTTGAAAGTGAGCGTTCAAAAAGTTTCCAGAGCCATCAGGAGCTAGTTTAGAGTCCCCGGGACTGGAAAATATCCCCCAACTTCCGGAAAATCGAGGCGAAGTTGATCAAAATCACGATGCGGGAAACGTGGTCTCGGCTACTGTTTCAGTCTTAAAGTGAAGTATGGCTATATTTCGGCCCACAAGCTCGAAAGTGAGCGTTCCAAAAGCTTTGCTGTGTCCATTTCACTGCAAAACAAGGCCATCGGCACCTAGTTTAGCGTCCAAGGGACTGGAAAATATCCCCCAAGTTCCGGGAAATCCACCCGAAGTTTGTCAAAATCACGATGCGCGTAAGGCGGTCTCGGCTACTTTTTCAGTATAAAAGTAAAGTGGGCTATATTTCGGCCCAGAGGCTTGGAAGTGAGCGTTCAAACAGTTTTGCTGTCTCCATTTCACTGCAAACCAAGGCCATCAAGAGTTAGTTTAGAGTCCCTGGGACTGGAAAATATCCCCCAAGTTCCGGAATATCGACCCGAAGTTGATCAAAATCACGATGCGCGCACGCCGGTCTCGGCTACTCTTTAAGTCGTAGGTGATGTGGGACTATATTTCGGCCTAGAAGCTCGAAAGTGTGCCTTCAAAAACTTGGGCTGTGTGAATTTCACTGCAAAGCATGGCCATCAGGAGTTAGTTTAGAGTCCCCGGGACTGAAAAATATTCCCCAAGTTCCAGGAAAGCGAGCAGAAGTTGATAAAAATCGCGATGCGCGTAACGCGGTCTCGGCTACTGTTTCAGTCTTAAAGTGAAGTGTGGCTATATTTAGGCCCACAAGCTGGAAATTGAGCGTTCAAAAAGTTTTGCTGTGTCCATTTCACTGCAAACCAAGGCCATCAGGAGTTGTTATAAAGTCCCCGGGACTGGAAAATATTCTCCAAGTTCCAGGAAATGGCGCCGAAGTTGATGAAAATTACAATGCGCGTAACGGGCTCTCCGCTATTCTTTCAGTCTTAAATTTAAGTAGGGCTATATTTCGGCCCTGAAGCTCGAACGTGAGCGTTCAGAATGTTTTGCTGTGTTCATTAAACTGCAAACCAAGGTCATCGGGAGTTACTTTAGCGTCCCCAGGACTTTAAATTATTCGCCAACTTCCGGGAAATCGACCAAAAGTGGCCCAAAATCACGATGCGCGTAAGACGGTCTCGGCTACTCTTTCAGTCTTAAAATTAAGGGGGGCTATATTTCGACCTAGAAGCTCGAGACCGGGCGTGCACTAATTTTACCTGTGTCCATTTCACTGACATCTTAGGCAATCAGGAGTTAGTTTAGAGTCCTTGGGACTGGAAAATATTTCCCAAATTCTGGCACATCGAGCCAAAGTTGCTCAAAATCACGATGCGCGTAAGGCGGTCTCGGCTACTCTTTCAGTCTTAAAATGAAGTGGGGCTATATTTCGGCCGACAAGCTCAACACCGAGCGTGCGCTCCTTTTGGCTGTGTACATATCACTGAAAACTAAGTTTATCAGGAGTTAGCATAGAGTCCTCGGGACTGGAAAATATTCCCCGAATTCCGGCAAATCGAGCCAAAGATGCTCAAAATCACGATGCGCGTAAGGCGGTCTCGGCTACTCGTTTACTCCGAAAATGAAGTGGGGCTATATTTCGGTTCTACAAGCTCGACACCGAGCGTGCTCTCCTTTTACCTGTGTCCATTTTACTAAGAACTAAGTCCATCAGGAGATAGTTTAGAATCCTCGAGACTGGAAGCTATCCTCCAAGTTTCGGCAAATTGAGCCATACTTTCTTAAAATTACGATAAGCGTACGGCAGTTTCGTTTACTCTTTCAGTTTGAAGAGGAGCTTCGCCTAAATATCAAGTAGACTTGGAAATAGCGAAAAGATCGAATTTCTTCAAACTCGCCCAGAATGAAGCCCTACAGGCACTAGTTACGAAAATATCGTTTTAAGTTCGATAAATCAAAAATTAATTTTTTTCCGCAATTTTTTCGTTTCGATGCCCCAAATCGGCCAAAATCCATCGAAAATGAGCGGCATATTCAGAGGCTCGTAAACTCAAAAGCAAAAATCTTCATTACAAACTGATTGCACGTCGTATTTGTACTTCCTTTCTTGTCTATTTAGAGCTAAATAGATCGTGATTTGATTAGAACTTAAATATTTGACGAATTTTTTAAGTTAACGATCCAAGACAGCTTTACAAGAGGTCTACATTTAACCTATTTTCAAATGCTAAAAGGGCGTTCTGGTACACGGCTTTTCCCAAAACGACTAGTTTGGTCTGAAAGAGCATTGTTTCTTCTTCAAATTAGTGAAATAAAATTTTTGGGTAAATAAAATCGCGAGCGCTGAGATAGCGAACAAAATGCAGCACTTCTTCCTGAAAACGTGACCTTTGACCCGAGCGTAACGAAACCGATTACTGCAAGAAAACCCGGAAGAAACGCAAACGCTTCGTTATTTTGAAACAATTTCTAGTGATATCTCTCCGAAACCATGATTGCAAGAAACTATTTCCAGATATGAAATCTTGCAGGGTCAAAGACAGAGCTAAAGGGCGCATTTTGACACAATAACTTTGTTTGCTGAGAATTGAATTGCAGTCAATTCCAGTGAAATTTGCAAACTTGACGCATGTTAGCCGATACTTACCTGAATATTTATATTAATAGAAGAGTCGTCTTCTTGGATTAACCTTCAAAAGAAGCTGGATCCGGATTTGGAAACCTCTAAAAGAAGAAATGTTTAATGTTCCGTGACCTGCCCGCTGCTATAAATTAGCTTAAATTCCATGCACATGCCGACCGCATGTTTGTCGTAAAACTCACTTAACTCCACTGACAGTTTCCATGGGTAACCCCAAAATAAACAATCCCCAAAAATGTAAAGTGAAATTGGCTGTCTTCATGAACAGTTAAAAGCTAGAGTCAAGTTCCATTACCCTTTAAAAGTGCTTGATTCTACTTTGTTCACTCAGTAGTTACTGTCACGTTCGAATACCGCGTAGTATCGGTCATGCCAAAACACTGCAGACCGTACAGACTAAGTAAGTTTCCCATACAAAGTCTTGTACGCGTTTGTCTATTGAATCAAACGTCAAATGCTGCGCTTGTGCAGCCTGTGGATAAATGACAAACTTTCAGATATATCTAACACTATTTTGTAACTAGACCCAAAAAAAGGAGTCACAATGAAAAGCCCAAACAAGTGTCTGCAGTCTGCACGGTCTGCACCGTTTTGGCGTGACCGATTCGCGGCATTCGAACGTGAGAGTAGTGAACAAAGTCAACGCAAACAAATAAAATCAAGCACTTTTTAAAGGTAATGGAACTTGACTCTAGCTTATAACTGTTCATCAAGACAGCCAATTTCACTTTACATTTTTGGGGATTGTTTATTTTGGGGTTGCCCATGGAAACTGTCAGTAGAGTTCAGTTGATTTTACGACAAACATGCGGTTGGCATGTGCATGGAATCTATAGCATCGGGTAGGTCACGGAATATTACTCATTTCTTCTTTTAGAGGTTTCCCAATCGGGGTCCAGCTTCTTTTGAAGGTTAATCCTAGAAGACGGCTCTTCTATAAATATAAATATTCAGGTAAGTATCGGCTAACATACTTCAAGTTTGCAAATTTCACTGGAATTCGTTAACGGTCATTGACTTCAATTCTCAGCAAACAAAGTTATTGTGTCAAAATGCGCCCTTTAGCTCTGTCTTTGACCCTGCAAGATTTCATATCTGGAAATAGTTTCTTGCAATCATGGTTTCGGAGAGATATCACTAGAAATTGTTTCAAAATAACGAAGCGTTTGCGTTTCTTCCGGGTTTTCTTGCAGTAATCGGTTTCGTTACCCTCGGGTCAAAGGTCACGTTTTCAGGACGAAGTGCTGCATTTAGTTCGCTATCTCAGCGCTCGCGATTTTATTTACCCAAAAATTTTATTTCACTAATTTGAAGAAGAAACAATGCTCTTTCAGACCAAACTAGTCGTTTTGGGAAAAGCCGTGTACCAGAACGCCTTTTTAGCATTTGAAAATAGGCTAAATGTAGACCTCTTGTAAAGCTGTCTTGGGTCGTTAACTTAAAAAATTCGTCAAATATTTAAGTTCTGATCAAATCACGATCTATTTAGCTCTAAATAGACAAGAAAGGAAGTACAAATACGACGTGCAATCAGTTTGTAATGAAGATTTTTGCTTTTGAGTTTACGAGCCTCTGAATATGCCGCTCATTTTCGATGGATTTTGGCCGATTTGGGGCATCGAAACGAAAAAATTGCGGAAAAAAATAATTTTTGATTTATCGAACTTAAAACGATATTCTTTTAACTAGTGCCTGTAGGGCTTCATTCTGGGCGAGTTTGAAGAAATTCGATTTTTTCCCTATTTCCAAGTCTAGTTGATATTTAGGCGAAGCTGCTCTTAAAATGAAGTGGGGCTACATTTCGGCCTAGAAGCTCGACACCGAGCGTGCGCTCCTGTTACCTGTGGCCATTTTACTGAAAACTAAGGCCATCAAGAGTTAGGGTAGAGTCCCCGGGACTGGAAAATATCCCCCAAGTTTTGGCAGATCGAGCCATAGTGGCTAAAAATTTCGATGCGCTTAAGGCGGTTTCGTGTACACTTTCAATCTTAAAGTGAACTGGGGCAATATTTCCGCCCAGAAGCTGGAAAGTCAGCGTTCAAAAAGTTGTGCTGTGTCCATTTTACTCCAGAGCAAGGCCATTAGGAGTTACTTTAGAGTCCGCAGGACTGGAAAATATCCCCCAAGTTCCGGGAAATCGAGCCGAAGTTGGTCAAAATTAGGATGGGCGTAAGGCGGTCTCGGGTACTCTTTCACTCTTAAAGTGAAGTGGAGCTGTATTTCGGCCCAGAAGCTCAAAAGTGAGCGTTCAAAAAGTTTTGCTGTGCCCATTTTACTGCAGACCAAGGACGTCGGGGGTCAGTTTAGAGTCCCTGGGACTGGAAAATATCCCCCAAGTTCCGGGAAATTTAACCGAGGTTGGTCAAAATCACGACGCGCGTACGGCCGTCTAGGCTACTCGTTCAGTCTTAAAGTGAAGTGGGGCAATATTTCGGCCCAGAAGTTCGAAACTGAGTGTTTAAAAAGTTTTGCTGTGTCCATTTCACTGCAAAACAAGGCCATCACGACTTAGTTTAGCGTCCAAGGGACTGGAAATATCCCCCAAGTTACGGGAAATCCACCCGAAGTTAGTCAAAATCACGATGCGCTTAAGGGGGTCTCGGCTACTCTTTCAGTCTTCAGGTAAAGTGGGCTTAGATTTAACCCCAGAAGCTCGAAAGTAAGGGTTCAAAAATTTTTGTCTCTATTTCACTCACATCTTAGACAATCAGGAGAGAGTTTAGAGACTTTGGGACTGGAAAATATCTCCCAAGTTTCGCCAGATCGAGCCGAAGATCCTCAAAATCACAATGCGCGTAAGGCGCTCCCGCCTACTCTTTCAGTCTTAAAATAGAAGTAGGGCTATCTTTCGGCCAGCAAGCTCGAAAGTGCGCGTTCAAAAAGTGTTCCTGTGTCCATTTCACTGGAAACCAAGGCAATCAGGAGTTAGTTTAGAGTCCCCGGGACTGGAAAATATCCCCCTATTTGCGAGAAATCGAGCCGAAGTATCCCAAAATCACGATGCGCGTAAGGCGGTCTCGGCTACTCTTTCAGTCTTAAAGTTAAGCGGGGCTATATTTCGACCCATAAGCTCGAAAGTGAGCGTTCAAAAAGTTTTGCTGTGTCCATTTAACTGCAAACTAAGGCCATCGGAAGGTAGTTTAGCTTCCCCGGGAATTGAAAATATTAGCCAACTTCCGGGAAATCGAGCTGAAGTTGGTCGAAATTACGATGCGCGTAAGGCGGTCTCGGCTACTCTTTCAGTCTTAAAGTGAAGTAGGGCTATATTTCGGCCCTGAAGCTCGAAGGTGAGCGTTCAGAATGTTTTGCTGTGTTCGTTAAACTGCAAACCAAGAAAATCGGGAGTTAGTTTAGCGTGCCCGGGACTTTAAATTATTCGCCAACTTCCGGGAAATCGAGCAAACGTGGCCCAAAATCACGATGCGCGTAAGGCGGTCTCGGCTACTCTTTCAGTCTTAAAATTAAGGGGGGCTATATTTCGACCTAGAAACTCGAGATCGGGTGTGCGCTAATTTTACCTGTGTCTATTTCACTGACATCTTAGGTAATCAGAAGTTAGTTTAGAGTCGTTGGGACTGGAAAATATTTCCCAAATTCTGGCAAATCGAGCCAAAGTTGCTCAAAATCACGATGCGCGTAAGGCGGTCTCGGCTACTCTTTCAGTCTTAAAATGAAGGGGGGCTATATTTCGGCCGACAAGCTCAACACCGAGCGTGCGCTCCTTTTGCCTGTGTACATATCACTGAAAACTAAGTTTATCAGGAGTTAGCATAGAGTCCTCGGGACTGGAAAATATTCCCCGAATTCCGGCAAATCGAGCCAAAGATGCTCAAAATCACGATGCGCGTAAGGCAGTCTCGGCTACTCGTTTACTCCGAAAATGAAGTGGGGCTATATTTCGGTTCTACAAGCTCGACACCGAGCGTGCTCTCCTTTTACCTGTGTCCATTTCACTAAGAACTAAGTCCATCAGGAGATAGTTTAGAATCCTCGAGACTGGAAGCTATCCTCCAAGTTTCGGCAAATTGAGCCATACTTTCTTCAAATTACGATAAGCCTACGGCAGTTTCGTTTACTCTTTCAGTCCTAAAATGAACTGGGGCTACATTTCGGCCTAGAAGCTCAACACCGAGCGTGCGCTCCTGTTACCTGTGACTATTTTACTGAAAACTAAGGCCATCAAGAGTTAGGGTAGAGTCCCCGGGACTGGAAAATATCCCCAAGTTTTGGCAGATCGAGCCATAGTGGCTAAAAATTTCGATGCGCTTAAGGCGGTTTCGTGTACACTTTCAGTCTTAAAATAAAGTGGGGCTATATTTCGGCCTACAACCTGGAAACCTAGCGTGCGCCCCTTTTACCTGTGTCCATTTCACTAAAAACCAAGGCATTCAGGAGTTAGTTTAGAGCTTCCGGGACTGGAAAATATCCCCCAAGTCCCAGGAAATCAAGCCGAAGTTCGACAAAATTACCATGCGCGTAAGGCGGTCCCGGCTACTCTTTCAGTCTTAAAGTGAAGTGGGGCTATATTTCGGCCCAGAAGCTCGAAAGTGAACCTTCAAAGAGTTTGGCTGTGTCCATTTCACTGAAAACCAATTAGGAATTAGTTTAGAGTGCCCAGGACTGGGACTTATCTCCCAAGTTCCGGGAAATCCAGCCGAAGTAGCCCAAAATCACGATGCACGTAAGGCGGTCTCGGCTAGCCTTTCAGTCTTAAAGTGAAGTAGGGCTATGCTTCGGCCCAGAAGCTCAAACGTGAGCGTTCAAAAAGTTGTGCTGTGTCCATTTCACTGCAAACCAAGGCAATCAGGAGTTAGTTTAGAGTCCCCAGTACCGGAAAATATCCCCCATTTCCCGGGAAATCGAGCCAAAGTTGGCCAAAATCACGATGCGCGTAAGGCGGTCCCGGTTACTCTTTCATTCTTAAAGTGAACTGGGGCAATATTTCCGCCCAGAAGCTCGAAAGTGAGCGTTCAAAAAGTTGTGCTGTGTCCATTTCACTCCAGAGCAAGGCATCAGGAGTTACTTTAGAGTCCGCCGGCCTGGAAAATATCTCCCAAGTTCCGGGAAATCGAGCCGAAGTTGGTCAAAATTAGGATGGGCGTAAGGCGGTCTCGGCTACTCTTTCACTCTTAAAGTGAAGTGGAGCTATATTTCGGCCCAGAAGCTCAAAAGTGAGCGTTCAAAAAGTTTTGCTGTGTCCATTTTAATGCAGACCAAGGACGTCGGGGGTCAGTTTAGAGTCCCAGGGACTGGAAAATATCCCCCAAGTTTCGGGAAATTTAACCGAAGTTGGTCAAAATTACGATGGGCGTAAGGCGGTCACGGCTACTCTTTCACTTTTAAAGTGAAGTGAGGCTTTATTCCTGCCCAGGAGCTTGAAAGTGAGCGTTCAGAAAGTTTCCCACTGTTTATTTCACTGCAAAACAAAGCCATCAGGAGCTAGTTTAGAGTCCCCGGGACTGGAAAATATCCCCCAACTTCCGGGAAATCGAGCCGAAGTGGGTGAAAATAACGATTCGCGTAAGGCGGTCTCGGCTACTCTTTCAGTCTTAAAGTGAAGTGGGGCTATATTTCGGGCCAGAAGCCCGAAAGTGAGCCTTCAAAAAGTTTTGCTGTGTTCATTTCACTGCAAGCAAAGGCCATCAGGAGTTAGTTTAGCGTGCCCGGGACAAGAAAATATGCCCCAAGGTCCGGGAAATTGAGCCGAGGTTGGTCAAAATCACGATGCCCCTAAAGTGGTCTCGGCTACTGTTTCAGTCTTAAAGTGAAGGAGGGCTATATTTCGGGCCAGAAGCTCGAGAGTGAGCGTTCAAAAAGTTTCGCTGTGTCCATTTCACTGAAAACCAAGGCCATCAGGGGTTAGTTTAGAGTCCCCGGGACTGAAAATATCCCCCAAGTTCCGGCAAATCGAGCCCAAGTTGGTCAAAATCACGGTGCGCTTAAGGCGGTGTCGCCTACTCCTTCAGTCTTAAAGTAAAGTGGGGCTCTATTTCGGCCCACAAGCACAAAGCTCAAAAAAAATTACTGTGTCTATTTCACTGCAAACCAAGGCTATCAGGAGTTAGTTTAGAGTCCCCGGGAGTGGAATGTATTTCCCAAGTTCCGGAAAATCGAGAACACGTTGGTCAAAATCACGATGCGCGTAAGACCTTCTCGGCTACTCTTTCAGTCTTAAAGTGAAGTGGGGCTATATTTCGGCCGAGAAGCTCAAAAGTGAGCGTTCAAAAAGTTTTGCTGTATCCATTTCAATGCAAACCAAGGCCATCACGGGTTACTTAAGAGTCCTCGGGACTGGAAAATATCCCCCAAGTTCCGGTAAATCGAGCCGAAGTTGGTCAAAATCACGGTGCGCTTAAGGCGGTGTCGCCTACTCCTTCAGTCTTAAAGTAAAGTGGGGCTCTATTTCGGCCCACAAGCACAAAGCTCAAAAAAAATTACTGTGTCTATTTCACTGCAAACCAAGGCTATCAGGAGTTAGTTTAGAGTCCCCGGGAGTGGAATGTATTTCCCAAGTTCCGGAAAATCGAGAACACGTTGGTCAAAATCACGATGCGCGTAAGACCTTCTCGGCTACTCTTTCAGTCTTAAAGTGAAGTGGGGCTATATTTCGGCCGAGAAGCTCAAAAGTGAGCGTTCAAAAAGTTTTGCTGTATCCATTTCAATGCAAACCAAGGCCATCACGGGTTACTTAAGAGTCCTCGGGACTGGAAAATATCCCCCAAGTTCCGGTAAATCGAGCCGAAGTTGGTCAAAATCACGATGTGCGTAAGGTGGTCTCGGCTACTCTTTCAGTCTTAAAGTGAAGTGGGGCAATATTTCGGCCCAGAAGCTCGAAAGTGAGTGTTTCAAAAGTTTTTCTCTGTCACTTTCAGTGCAAAACAAGGCCATCAGAAGTTAGTTTAGAGTCTCCGAAACTGGAGAATATCCCCAAGTCCCGGGAAATCGAGCCGAAGTTGATCAAATTCATGATGCGCGTAACGTGGTCTCGGCTACTGTGTCAGTCCTAAAGTGAAGTGTGGCTATATTTCGGCCGAGAAGCTCGAAAGTGAGCGTTCAAAAAGTTTTGTTGTGTCCATTTTACTTCAAACCAAGGCCATCAGGACTTAGTTTAGCGTCCAAGGGACTGCAAAATATCCCCCAAGTTCCGGGAAATCCATTCGAAGTTCGTCAAAATTACGATGCGCGTAAGGCGCTCTCATCTACTCTTTCAGTCTTAAAGTAAAGTGGGGCTATATTTCTGCCCAGAAGCTCCAAAGTTGTGCTCTGTCCATTTCACTTAAAACCAAGGCCATCAGGAGTTACTTTAGAGTCCCTTTGACTGGAATATATCCCCCAAGTTTCGGGAAATAAACGCGAAATTGGTCAAAATCACGATTCGCTCAAGACGGTCTTGCCTACTCTTTCAGTCTTAAAGTAAAATGGGGCTCTATTTCGGCCCAGAAGCTCGAGAGTGAGCGTTCAAAAACTTTCGCTGTGTCCATTTCACTGCAAACCAAGACAAGCAGGAGTTAGGTGAGAGTCCCCGGGACTAGAAAATATCCCCCAAGTTCCGGGAAATCAACCCGAAGTTTCTCAAAATCACGATGCGCGTAAGGCGGTCTCGGTTACTCTTTCAGTGTTAAAGTAATGAGGGGCTATATGTTGGCCCAGAAGCTCGAAATTGAGCGTTCAAAAAGTTTTGCTGCGTCCATTTTGCTGCAAACCAAGGCCATCAGGAATTAGTTTAGAGTCCTCAGAACTGGAATATATCCCCTTAGTTCCGGCAAATCGAGACGAAGTTGCTCAAAATCACGATGCACGTAAGGCGCTCTCGGCTACTCTTTCAGTCTTCAAGTGAAGTGGGGTTCTATTTCGGTCCAGAAGCTCGAAAGTCTGCTTTCAAACACTTTTTCTGTTTCCGTTTCACTGCAAACCAAGACCGAGTTAGTTTAGAGTCCCCGGGACTGGAAAATATTTCGCAAGTTCCGGGAAATCGAGCCGAAGTTGAGCAAAATCACGATGCGCGAAACGTGGTCTCGGCTACTCTTTCAGTCTTAAAGTGAAGTATGGCTATATTTCGGCCCACAACCTGGAAAGTGAGCGTTCAAAAAGCTTTGCTGTGTCCATTTCACTGCAGAACAAGGCCATCGGCACCTAGTTTAGCGTCCAAGGGACTGGAAAATATCCCCCAAGTTCCGGGAAATCCACCCGAAGTTTGTCAAAATCACCATGCGCGTAAGGCGGTCTCGGCTACTTTTTTACTATTAAAGTAAAGTGGGCTATATTTCGGCCCAGAAGCTTGAAGGTGAGCGTTCAAAAACTTTTGCTGTCTCCATTTCACTGTAAACCAAGGCCATCAAGAGTTAGTTTAGAGTCCCTGGGACTGGAAAGTATCCCCCAAGTTCCGGAATATCGACCCGAAGTTGGTCAAAATCACGATGCGCGCACGCGGGTCTCGGCTACTCTTTAAGTCGTAAGTGATGTGGGACTATATTTCGGCCTAGAAGCTCGAAAGTGTGCGTTCAAAAACTTGTGCTGTGTGAATTTCACTGCAAACCATAGCAATCAGGAGTTAGTTTAGAGTCCCTGGGACTGGAAAATATTCCCCAAGTTCCAGGAAAGCGAGCAGAAGTTGATCAAAGTCACGATACGCGTAACGCGGTCTCGGCTACTGTTTCAGTCTTAAAGTGAAGTGTGGCTATATTTAGGCCCACAAGCTCGAAATTGAGTGTTCAAAAAGTTTTGCTGTGTCCATTTCACTGCAAACCAAGGCCATCGGGAGCTAGTTTAGAGTCCCCGGGAGTGGAAAATATTCTCCAAGTTCCAGGAAATGGCGCCGAAGTTGATGAAAATTACGATGCGCGTAACGGGCTCTCGGCTATTCTTTCAGTCTTAAATTTAAGTAGGGCTATATTTCGGCCCTGAAGCTCCAAGGTAAGCGTTCAGAATGTTTCATCGGGAGTTAGTTTAGCGTCCCCGGGACTTTAAATTATTCGCCAACTTCCGGGAAATCGAGCAAAAGTGGCCCAAAATCACGATGCGCGTAAGGCGGTCTCGGCTACTCTTTTAGTCTTAAAATTAAGGGGGGCTATATTTCGGCCGACAAGCTCAACACCGAGCGTGCGCTCCTTTTGCCTGTGTACATATCACTGAAAACTAAGTTCATCAGGAGTTAGCATAGAGTCCTCGGGACTGGAAAATATTCCCCGAATTCCGGCAAATCGAGCCAAAGATGCTCAAAATCACGATGCGCGTAAGGCAGTCTCGGCTACTCGTTTACTCCGAAAATGAAGTGGGGCTATATTTCGGTTCTACAAGCTCGACACCGAGCGTGCTCTCCTTTTACCTGTGTCCATTTCACTAAGAACTAAGTCCATCAGGAGATAGTTTAGAATCCTCGAGACTGGAAGCTATCCTCCAAGTTTCGGCAAATTGAGCCATACTTTCTTAAAATTACGATAAGCGTACGGCAGTTTCGTTTACTCTTTCAGTCTTAAAATGAACTCGGGCTACATTTCGGCCTAGGCAATCAGGAGTCAGTGTAGAGTCCCCGGTACCGGAAAATATCCCCCATTTCCCGGGAAATCGAGCCAAAGTTGGTCAAAATCACGATACGCGTAAGGCGGTCCCGGTTACTCTTTCATTCTTAAAGTGAACTGGGGCAATATTTCCGCCCAGAAGCTGGAAAGTGAGCGTTCAAAAACTTGTGCTGTGTCCATTTCACTCCAGAGCAAGGCCATCAGGAGTTACTTTAGAGTCCGCGGGACTGGAAAATATCCCCCAAGTTCCGGGAAATCGAGCCGAAGTTGGTCAAAATTAGCATGGGCGTAAGGCGTTCTCGGCTACCCTTTCACTCTTAAAGTGAAGTGGAGCTATATTTCGGCCCAGAAGCTCAAAAGTGAGCGTTCAAAAAGTTGTGCTGTGTCTATTTCACTGCAAACCAAGGCAATCAGGAGTTAGTTTAGAGTCCCCGGTACCGGAAAGTATCCCCCATTTCCCGGGAAATCGAGCCAAAGTTGGTCAAAATCACGATGCGCGTAAGGCGGTCCCGGTTACTCTTTCATTCTTAAAGTGAACTGGGGAAATATTTCCGCCCAGAAGCTGGAAAGTGAGCGTTCAAAAACTTGTGCTGTGTCCATTTCACTCCAGAGCAAGGCCATCAGGAGTTACCTTAGAGTCCGCAAGACTGGAAAATATCCCGCAAGTTCCGGGAAATCGAGCTGAAGATGGTCAAAATTGCGATGGGCGTAAGGCGGTCTCGGCTACTCTTTCACTCTTAAAGTGAAGTGGAGCTATATTTCGGTCCACAACCTCAAAAGTGAGCGTTCAAAAAGTTTTGCTGTGTCCATTTTACTGCAGACCAAAGACGTCGGGGGTCAGTTTAGAGTCCCCGGGACTGGAAAATATCCCCCAAGTTCCGGGAAATTTAACCGAAGTTGGTCAAAGTCAGGACGCGCGTACGGCGGTCTCGGCTACTCTTTCAGTCTTAAAGTGAAGTGGGGCAATATTTCGGCCCAGAAGCTCGAAACTGAGTGTTTAAAAGGTTTTGCTGTGTCCATTTCACTGCAAAACAAGGCCATCACGACTTAGTTTAGCGTCCAAGGGACTGCAAATATCCCCCAAGTTACGGGAAATCCACCCGAAGTTAGTCAAAATCACGATGCGCTTAAGAGGGTCTCGGCTACTCTTTCAGGCTGAAGGTAAAGTGGGCTTAGATTTAACTCCAGAAGCTCGAAAGTAAGGGTTCAAAAATTTTTGTCTCTATTTCACTCACATCTTAGACAATCAGGAGAGAGTTTAGAGACTTTGGGACTGGAAAATATCTCCCAAGTTTCGCCAGATCGAGCCGAAGATCCTCAAAATCACAATGCGCGTAAGGCGCTCCCGCCTACTCTTTCAGTCTTAGAAAGAAGTAGGGCTATATTTCGGCCAGCAAGCTCGAAAGTGCGCGTTCAAAAAGTGTTCCTGTGTCCATTTCAGTGGAAACCAACGCCATCAGAAGTTAGTTTAGAGTCCCCGGGACTGGAAAATATCCCCCTATTTGCGAGAAATCGAGCCGAAGTATCCCAAAATCACGAAACGCGTAAGGCGGTCTTGGCTACTCTTTCAGTCTTAAAGGTAAGTGGGGCTATATTTCGACCCAGAAGCTCGAAAGTGAGCGTTCAAAAAGTTTAGCTGTGTCCATTTAACTGCAAACAAAGGCCATCAGCAGTTAATTTAGAGTCTCCGGGACTGGAATATATCCCCGAAGTTCCGGGAAATCTAACGGAAGTTGGTCAAAATCACGATGCGCGTAAGACGGTCTCGGCTACTCTTTCAGTCTTAAAGTAAAGTGGGGCTATATTTCGGCCCAGAAGCTCGAAAATGACCCTTTAAAAAGTTACCCCTTCTGCATTTAACTGCAAACCAAGGCAATCGGGAGTTAGTTTAAAGTCCCCCGGACTGGAAAATATCCCCCAAGTTCCGGGAAATCGAGCTGAACTTGGTCAGAATCACGATGCTCGTAAGGCGGTCTCGGCTACTATTTCAGTCTTAAAGTGAAATACGGTTGCATTTCGGCCCAGAAGCTCAAAACTGAGCGTTCAAAAAGTTTTCCTGCGTCCATTTCACTGCAAAGCAAGCCCCTCAGGAAGTAGTTTACAGTGCCCGGAGCTGGAAAATATCCCCCAAGTTCCGCGAAATGGAGACGAAGTTGGTCAAAATAACGATTCGCGTAAGGCGGTCTCGCCTACTCTTTCAGTCTTAAAGTGAAGTGGGGCTATATTTCATCCGAGAAGCTCGAAAATAAGCCTTCAAAAACTGTTACTCTGTTCATTTCACTGCAAATCAAGGCAGTCAGGAGTTAGTTTAGACTCCTCGGGACTGGAAAATATCGCCCAAGTTCGGGGAAATCGAGCCGAATTCTGTCAAAATCACGATGCGCGTAAGGCGGTCTCGGCTACTCTTTCATTCTTAAAGTGAACTGGGGCTATATTTCGGCCGAGAAGCTAGAAAGTGAAAGTTCAAACAGTTTTGCTGTCTTCATTTCACTGCAAACCAAGGCAGTCAGGAGTTAGTTTAGACTCCTCGGGACTGGAAAATATCGCCCATGTTCGGGGAAATCGAGCCGAAGTTTGTCAAAATCATGATGCGCGTAAAGCAGTCTCGGCTACTCTTTTACTCTTAAAGTGACGTGGCTGTATATTTCGGCCCAGAAGCTCGAAAGTGAGCGTTCAAAAAGTTTTGCTCTCTCAATTTAACTGAAAACCAAGGCCATCATGACTTAGTTTAGAGTCCACGGGACTGGAAAAGATCCCTTAAGTTCTGGCAACTCAAGCCGAAGTTGGTCAAAATCACGATGCGTCTAAGGCGCTCTCAGCTACTATTTCAGTCTTAAAGTGAAGTGGGGCTATATTTCGGCCCAGAATTTCGAAAGTAAGCCTTCAAAAAAAAATTGCTGTGTCCATTTCACTGCAGACCAAGGCCATCAGGGGTTACTTTAGAGTCCTTTGGACTTGAATATATCCCCGAAGTTTCGGGAAATCGAGCCGAAGTTGGTCAAAATCACGATGCGCGTAAGACGGTCTCGGCTACTCTTTCAGCCTTAAACTGAAGTGGGGCTATATTTCGGCTCAGAAACCCGAAGGGGAGCGTTGAAAAAGTTTTGCTCTCTCCATTTCAATGCAAACCAAGGCAATCAGGAGTTACTTTAGAGTCCCCGGTACCGGAAAATATTCCCCATTTCCCGGGAAATCGAGCCAAAGTTGGTCAAAATCACGATGCGCGTAAGGCGGTCTCGGCTATTGTTTCATTCTTAAAGTGAACTCGGGCTATATTTCGGCCCAGAAGTGAGCGTTCAAAAAGTTTGGCTGTGCCCATTTCAATGCAAACCAAGACGATCAGAAGATAGTTTACAGTCTCCGGGACATCAAAATATCCGCCAAGTTCCGGGAAATCGAGCCGAAGTTTGTCAACATCACGATGCGCGTAAAGCAGTCTCGGCTACTAATTGAGTCTTAAAATGACGTGGCTGTATATTTCGGCCCAGAAGCTCGAAAGTGAGCGTTCAAAAAGTTATGCTGTACCCATTTCACTGCAAACCAAGGCCTTCAGGAGCTAGTTTAGAGGCCCCGGGACTGGAAAATATCCCCCAACTTCCGGGAAATCGAGCCGAAGTTGGTCAAAATAACGATTCGCGTAAGGCGGCCTCGGCTACTCTTTCAGTCTTAAAGTGAAGTGGGGCTATATTTCGGGCCAGAAGCCCGAAAGTGAGCGTTCAAAAAGTTTTGCTGTGTTCATTTCACTGCAAACCAAGGCCATCAGGAGTTAGTTTAGCGTCCCCAGAACAAGAAAATATGCCCCAAGGTCCGGGAAATTGAGCCGAGGTTGGTCAAAATCACGATGCCCCTAAAGTGGTCTCGGGTACTCTTTCTGTCTTAAAGCGAAGTGGGGCTATATTTCGGACCAGAAGCCCGACAGTGAGCGTTCAAAAAGTTTTGCTGTGTCCATTTCACTGCAAACCAAGGCCATCAGGGGCTAGTTTAGAGTCCCCGGGACTGAAAAATATTGCCCAAGTTCCGGGGAATCGAACCGAAGTTGATCAAAATCACAATGCGCGAAATGCGGTATCGGCTAGTGTTTCAGTCTTAAAGTGAAGTGGGGCTATATTTCGGCCCAGGAGCCCGAAAGTGAGCGTTCACAAAGTTTTGCCGTGTTCTTTGACTGAAAAACAAGGCCATCACGAGTTCGTTTAGCGTCCCCAAGTTCCCGTAAATCGAGCTAAAGTTGGTCAAAATCACGATGCTGCCAAAGCGGTCTCGGCTACCCTTTCAGTCTTAAAGTGAAGTGGGGCTATATTTCTGTCCAGAAGCTCGAAAGTGAGCGTTCAGAAAGTTTTGCTGTGTGCATTTCACTGCAAACCAAAGCTATCAAAAGTGAGTTTAGGGTCCCCGGGACTGGAAAATATTCTCCAAGTTCCGGGAAAGCGAGCCGAAGTTGATCAAAATCACGATGCGCGAAATGCGGTCTCGGCTACTGTTTCAGTCTTAAAGTAAAGTGTGGCTATATTTCGGCCCACAAGCTCGAAAGTGAGCGTTCAAAAAGTTTTGCTGTGTCCATTTCACTGCAAAAGAAGGCCATCAGGACTTGGGTTAGCGTCCAAGGGACTGGAAAATGTTCCCCAAGTTCCGGGAGATCCACCCGAAGTTTGTCAAAATAACAATGCGCGTAAGGTGGTATCGGTTACTTTTTAAGCCTTAAAGTAAAGTGGGGCTTTATTTCGGCCAGGAAGCTCGAAGGTGACCGTTCAAAAAGTTTTGCTCTGTCCATTTCACTGCAAACCAAGGCCATCCGGAGTTAGTTTAGAGTTCCTGGGACTGGAAAATATCCCCCAAGTTTCGGAATATCGACCCGAAGTTTGTCAAACTCACGATGCGAGCAAGGCGGTCTCGGCTACTCTTTCAGTCTTAAGTGAAGTGGGGCTATATTTCGGCCCAGAATCTCGAAACTGTGCGTTCAAAAAATTGTGCTGTGTCCATTTCAATGCCGCCCAAGGCCATCAGGAGTTAGTTTAGAGTGCCCGGGACTGGAAAATATCCCCGAAGTCCCCTGAATTGGAGCCGACGTAGATCAAATTCATGATGCGCGTAACGTGGTCTCGGCTAATGTTTCAGTCTTAAAGTCAAGTGTGCCTATATTTCGTCCCACAAGCTAGAAAGTGAGCGTTCAAAAAGTTTTGCTGTGTCCATTTCACTTCAAAACAAGGCCATCAGGACTTAGTTTAGCGTCCAAGGGACTGGAAAATATCCCCCAAGTTCCGGGAAATCCATTCGAAGTTCGTCAAAATTACCATATACGTAAGGCGGTTTCGGCTACTCTTTCAGTCTTAAAGTAAAGTCGGGCTATATTTCTGTCCAGAAGCTCGAAAGTGAGCGTTCAAAACGTTTTGCTGTGTGCATTTCACTGCAAACCAAAGCTATCAAAAGTTAGTTTAGGGTCCCCGGGACTGGAAAATATTCCCCAAGTTCCGGGAAAGCGAGCCGAATTTGATCAAAATCACGATGCGCGAAATGCGGTCTCGGGCTACTGTTTCAGTCTTAAAGTAACGTGTGGCTATATTTCGGCCAACAAGCTCGAAAGTGAGCGTTCAAAAAGTTTTGCTGTGTCCATTTCAATGCAAAGCAAGGCGATCAGGAGTTAGTTTAGAGTCCCCGGGACTGGAAAATATCCCCCAAGTTCCGAGAAATCGATCCGAAAATGGTCAAAATCACGATGCGCGTAAGGCGATCTCGGCTAGTCTTTCAGTCTTAAGTGAAGTGGGGCTATATTTCGGCCCACAAGCTCCAAAGTGGGCGTCAAAAAGTTATGTGTGCGCATTTCAGTGCAAACCAAGGCCACCCGGAGTTAGTTTAGAGTCCCCCGGACTGGAAAATATCCCAAAAGTTGCGTGAAATCGAGCTGAACTTGGTCTAACTCACGATAATCGTGAGGCGGTCTCGGCTACTCTTTCAGTCTGAAAGTGAAGTGGGATTCTATTTCGGCCCAGAAGCTACAAAGAGAGTGTTCAAAAAGCTTTCCTTTGTCCATTTCACTGAAAGCCAAGGCCATCAGGAGTTAGTTTAGAGCCCGCGGAAATGAAATATATCCCCCAAGATCCGCGAAACCGACCCAAAGTTGGTCAAAATCACGATTTGCGCAAGACGGTCTCGGCTACTCTTTCAGTCTTAAAGTAAAGTGGGGCTATATTTCGGTCCAGAAGCTCCAGAGTGAGCGTTCAAAATGTTTTGCTGTGTCGATTTGACTGAAAACCAAGACAATCAGGAGTTAGTTTAGAGCCCGCGGAAATGGAATATATCCCCCAAGATCCGCGAAACCGACCCAAAGTTGGTCAAAATCACGATTTGCGCAAGACGGTCTCGGCTACTCTTTCAGTCTTAAAGTAAAGTGGGGCTATATTTCGGTCCAGAAGCTCCAGAGTGAGCGTTCAAAATGTTTTGCTGTGTCGATTTGACTGAAAACCAAGACAATCAGCAGTTAGTTTAGAGCCCGCGGAAATGGAATATATCCCCCAAGATCCGGGAAACCGACCCAAAGTTGGTCAAAATCACGATTTGCGCAAGACGGTCTCGGCTACTCTTTCAGTCTTAAAGTGAAGTGGGGCTATATTTCGGTCCAGAAGCTCGAGAGTGAGCGTTCAAAATGTTTCGCTGTGTCGACTTGACTGAAAACCAAGACAATCAGGAGTTAGTTTAGAGTCCCCGGGACTGGAAAATATCCCCCAAGTTTCGGCAAATCGAGCCGAAGTTGGTCAAAATCACGGTGCGCTTAAGGCGGTGTCGGCTACTCCTTCAGTCTTAAAGTGAAGTGGGGCTCTACTTCGGCCCACAAGCTCAAAGCTCAAAAAAAATTACTGTCTATTTCACTGCAAACCAAGGCTATCAGGAGTTAGTTAAGAGTCCCCGGGAGTGGAATGTATTTCCCAAGTTCCGGAAAATCGAGAAGACGTTGGTCAAAATCACGATGCGCGTAAGACCTTCTCGCCTACTCTTTCAGTCTTAAAGTGAAGTGGGGCTATATTTCGGCCCAGAAGCTCAAAAGTGAGCGTTCAAAAAGTTTTGCTGTATCCATTTCAATGTAAACCAAGGCCATCAGGGGTTACTTAAGAGTCCTCGGGACTGGAAAATATCCCCAAGTTCCGATAAATCGAGCCGAAGTTGGTCAAAATCACGATCTGCGTAAGGTGGTCTCGGCTACTCTTTCAGTCTTAAAGTAAAGTGGGGCAATATTTCGGCCCAGAAGCTCGAAAGTGAGTGTTTCAAAAGTTTTGCTCTGTCACTTTCAGTGCAAAACAAGGCCATCAGAAGTTAGTTTAGAGTCCCCGAAACTGGAGAATATCCCCCAGGTCCCGGGAAATCGAGGCGAAGTTGATCAAATTCATGATGCGCGTAACGTGGTCTCGGCTACTGTGTCAGTCCTAAAGTGAAGTGTGGCTATATTTCGGCCCACAAGCTAGAAAATGAGCGTTCAAAAAGTTTTGTTGTGTCCATTTTACTTCAAAACAAGGCCATCAGGACTTAGTTTAGCGTCCAAGGGACTGGAAAATATCACCCAAGTTTCGGGAAATCCATTCGAAGTTCTTCAAAATTACGATATACGTAAGGCGGTCTCGGCTACTCTTTCAGTCTTAAAGTAAAGTCGAGCTATATTTATGTCCAGAAGCTCGAAAGTGAGCGTTCAAAAAGTTTTGCTGTGTGCATTTCACTGCAAACCAAAGCTATCAAAAGTTAGTTTAGGGTCCCCGGGACTGGAAAATATTCTCCAAGCTCCGGGAAAGCGAGCCGAAGTTGATCAAAATCACGATGCGCGAAATGCGGTCTCGGCTACTGTTTCAGTCTTAAAGTAAAGTGTGGCTATATTTCGGACCACAAGCTCGAAAGTGAGCGTTCAAAAAGTTTTGCTGTGTCCATTTCACTGCAAAAGAAGGCCATCAGGACTTGGGTTAGCGTCCAAGTGACTGGAAAATGTTCCCCAAGCTCCGGGAGATCCACCCGAAGTTTATCAAAATCACAATGCGCGTAAGGTGGTCTCGGTTACTCTTTAAGTCTTAAAGTAAAGTCGGGCTTTATTTCGGCCAGGAAGCTCGAAGGTGACCGTTCAAAAAGTTTTGCTCTGTCCATTTCACTGCAAACCAAGGCCACCAGGAGTTAGTGTAGATTTCCTGGGACTAGAAAATATCCCCCAAGCTCCGGAATATCGAGCCGAAGTTTGTCAAACTCACGATGCGAGCAAGGCGGTCTCGGCTACTCTGTCAGTCTTAACTGAAGTGGGGCTATATTTCGGTCCAGAATCACGAAAGTGTGCGTTCAAAAAATTGTGCTGTGTCCATTTCACTGCAAACCAAAGCTATCAAAAGTTAGTTTAGGGTCCCCGGGACTGGAAAATATTTCGCAAGTTCCGGGAAATCGAGCTGAAGTTGAGCAAAATCACGATGCGCGAAACGTGGTCTCGGCTACTCTTTCAGTCTTAAAGTGAAGTATGGCTATATTTCGGCCCACAAGCTCGAAAGTGAGCGTTCAGAAAGCTTTGCTGTGTCCATTTCACTACAAAACAAGGCCATCGGCACCTAGTTTAGCGTCCAAGGGACTGGAAAATATCCCCCAAGTTCCGGGAAATCCACCCGAAGTTTGTCAAAATCACCATGCGCGTAAGGCGGTCTCGGCTACTTTTTTACTATTAAAGTAAAGTGGGCTATATTTCGGCCCAGAAGCTTAAAGGTGAGCGTTCAAAAACTTTTGCTGTCTCCATTTCACTGCAAACCAAGGCCATCGAGAGTTAGTTTAGAGTCCCTGGGACTGGAAAGTATCCCCCAAGTTCCGGAATATCGACCCGAAGTTGGTCAAAATCACGATGCGCGCACGCCGGTCTCGGCTACTATTTAAGTCGTAAGTGATGTGGGACTATATTTCGGCCTAGAAGCTCGAAAGTGTGCGTTCAAAAACTTGTGCTGTGTGAATTTCACTGCAAACCATAGCCATCAGGAGTTAGTTTAGAGTCCCCGGGACTGGAAAATATTCCCCAAGTTCCAGGAAAGCGAGCAGAAGTTGATCAAAATCACGATACGCGTAACGCGGTCTCGGCTACTGTTTCAGTCTTAAAGTGAAGTGTGGCTATATTTAGGCCCACAAGCTCGAAAGTGAGCGTTCAAAAAGTTTTGCTCTGTCCATTTCACTGCAAACCAATGCCATCAGGAGTTAGTTTAGAGTCCCCGGGACTGGAAAATATTCTCCAAGTTCCAGGAAATGGCGCCGAAGTTGATGAAAATTACGATGCGCGTAACGGGCTCTCGGCTATTCTTTCAGTCTTAAATTTAAGTAGGGCTATATTTCGGCCCTGAAGCTCGAAGGTGAGCGTTCAGAATGTTTTGCTGTGTTCGTTAAACTGCAAACCAAGAAAATCGGGAGTTAGTTTAGCGTCCCCGAGACTTTAAATTATTCGCCAACCTCCGGGAAATCGAGCAAAAGTGGCCCAAAATCACGATGCGCGTAAGGCGGTCTCGGCTACTCTTTCAGTCTTAAAATTGAGGGGGGCTATATTTCGACCTAGAAGCTCGAGACCGGGCGTGCGCTAATTTTACCTGTGTCCATTTCACTGACATCTTAGGCAATCAGGAGTTAGTTTAGAGTCCTTGGGACTGGAAAATATTTCCCAAATTCTGGCAAATCGAGCCAAAGTTGCTCAAAATCACGATGCGCGTAAGGCGGTCTCGGCTACTCTTTCAGTCTTAAAATGAAGGGGGGCTATATTTCGGCCGACAAGCTCAACACCGAGCGTGCGCTCCTTTTGCCTGTGTACATATCACTGAAAACTAAGTTCATCAGGAGTTAGCATAGAGTCCTCGGGACTGGAAAATATTCCCCGAATTCCGGCAAATCGAGCCAAAGATGCTCAAAATCACGATGCGCGTAAGGCGGTCTCGGCTACTGGTTTACTCCGAAAATGAAGTGGGGCTATATTTCGGTTCTACAAGCTCGACACCGAGCGTGCTCTCCTTTTACCTGTGTCCATTTCACTAAGAACTAAGTCCATCAGGAGATAGTTTAGAATCCTCGAGACTGGAAGCTATCCTCCAAGTTTCGGCAAATTGAGCCATACTTTCTTAAAATTACGATAAGCCTACGGCAGTTTCGTTTACTCTTTCAGTCTTAAAATGAACTGGGGCTACATTTCGGCCTACAATCTCGACACCGAGCGTGCGCTCCTGTTACCTGTGACCATTTGACTGAAAACTAAGGCCATCAAGAGTTAGGGTAGAGTCCCCGGGACTAGAAAATATCCCCCAAGTTTTGGCAGATCGAGCCATAGTGGCTAAAAATTTCGATCCGCTTGAGGCGGTTTCGTGTACACTTTCAGTCTTAAAATAAAGTGGGGCTATATTTCGGCCTACAGCCTGGGAACGCAGCGTCCGCCCCTTTTACCTGTGTCCATTTCGCTAAAAACCAAGGCATTCAGGAGTTAGTTTAGAGCTTCCGGGACTGGAAAATATCCCCCAAGTCCCAGGAAATCAAGCCGAAGTTCGACAAAATTACCATGCGCGTAAGGCGGTCCCGGCTACTCTTTCAGTCTTAAAGTGAAGTGGGGCTATATTTCGGCCCAGAAGCTCGAAAGTGAACCTTCAAAGAGTTTGGCTGTGTCCATTTCACTGAAAACCAAGGCCATCAGGAATTAGTTTAGAGTGGCCGGGACTGGGAATTATCTCCCAAGTTCCGGGAAATCGAGCCGAAGTAGCCCAAAATCACGACGCACGTAAGGCGGTCTCGGCTAGTCTTTCAGTCTTAAAGTGAAGTAGGGCTATGCTTCGGCCCAGAAGCTCAAAAGTGAGTGTTCAAAAAGTTGTGCTGTGTCCATTTCACTGCAAACCAAGGCAATCAGGAGTTAGTTTAGAGTCCCCGGTACCGGAAAATATCCCCCATTTCCCGGGAAATCGAGCCAAAGTTGGTCAAAATCACGATGCGCGTAAGGCGGTCCCGGTTACTCTTTCATTCTTAAAGTGAACTGGGGCAATATTTCCGCCCAGAAGCTGGAACGTGAGCGTTCAAAAACTTGTGCTGTCTCCATTTCACTCCAGACTAAGGTCAACAGGAGTTACCTTAGAGGCCGCGGGACTGGAAAATATGCCCCAAGTTCCGGGAAATCGAGCCGAAGCTGGTCAAAATTACGATGGGCGTAAGGCGGTCTCGGCTACTCCTTCACCCTTAAAGTAAAGTGGAGCTAAATTTCGGCCCAGAAGCTCAAAAGTGAGCGTTCAAAAAGTTTTGCTGTGTACATTTTACTGCGGACCAAGGACGTCGGGTGTCAGTTTAGAGTCCCCGGGACTGGAAAATATCCCCCAAGTTCGGGGAAATTTAACCGAAGTTGGTCAAAATCAGGACGCGCGTACGGCGGTCTCGGCTACTCTTTCAGTCTTAAAGTGAAGTGGGGCAATCTTTCGGCCCTGAAGCTCGAAACTGAGTGTTTAAAAAGTTTTGCTGTGTCCTTTTCACTGCAAAACAAGGCCATCACGACTTAGTTTAGCGTCCAAGGGACTGGAAATATCCCCCAAGTTACGGGAAATCCACCCGAAGTTAGTCAAAATCACGATGGGCTTAAAGGGGTCTCGGCTACTCTTTCAGTCTTAAGGTAAAGTGGGCTTAGATTTAACTCCAGAAGCTCGAAAGTAAGGGTTCAAAAATGTTTGTCTCTATTTCACTCACATCTTAGACAATCAGGAGTGAGTTTAGAGACTTTGGGACTGGAAAATATCACCCAAGTTTCGCCAGATCGAGCCGAAGATCCTCAAAATCACAATGCGCGTAAGGCGCTCCCGCCTACTCTTTCAGTCTTAAAAAGAAGTAGGGCTATATTTCGGCCAGCAAGCTCGAAAGTGCGCGTTCAAAAAGTGTTCCTGTCTCCATTTCACTGGAAACCAAGGCCATCAGGAGTTAGTTTAGAGTCCCCGGGACTGGAAAATATCCCCCTATTTGCGGGAAATCGAGCCGAAGTATCCCAAAGTCACGAAACGCGTAAGGCGGTCTCGGCTACTCTTTCAGTGTTAAAGTGAACTGGGGCTATATTTCGACCCATAAGCTCGAAAGTGAGCGTTCAAAAAGTTATGCTGTGCCCATTTCACTGCAAAGTAAAGCCCTCAGGAAGTAGTTTACAGTGCCCGGAACTGGAAAATATATCCCAAGTTCCGCGAAATCGAGACGAAGTTGGTCAAAATAACGATTCGCGTAAGGCGGTCTCTGCTACTCGTTGAGTCTTAAAGTGAAGTAGGGCTATATTTCGGTCCAGAAGCTCGAAAGTGAGCGTTCAAAAAGTTTTCCTCTCGGAATTTCACTGAAAACCAAGGCCATCGTGAGTTAGTTTAGAGTCCCCGGGACTGGAAAATATCCTTTAAGTTCTGGCAACTCAAGCCGAAGTTGGTCAAAATCACGATGCGCCTAAGGCGGCCTCGGCTACTCTTTCAGTCTTAAAGTGAAGTGGGGCTCTATTTCGGCCCAAAAGCTCCAAAGTGAGCGCTGCAAAAAATTTACTGTGTCCATTTCACTGCGAACCAAGGCCATCAGGAGTTAGTTTAGAGTCCCCGGGACTGCAATATATTTGCCAAATTCCGGAAAATCGAGAAGACGTTGGTCAAAATCACGATAAGCGCAAGACGGTCTTGGCTAGTCTTTCAGTCTTAAAGTGAAGTGGGGCTATATTTCGGCCCAGAAGCTCAAACGTGAGCCTCAAAAAGTTTTGCTTTATCCATTTCAATGCAAACGAAGGCCATCAGGGGTTACTTAAGAGTCTTCGGGACTGGAAAATATCCCCCAAGTTCAGGGAAATTTAGCCGAAGTTGGTCAAAATCACGGTGCGCGTTAGGCGGTCTCGCTTACTGTTTCAGTCTTAAAGTGAAGTGAGGCTTTATTCCTGCCCAGGAGCTTGAAAGTGAGCGTTCAAAAAGTTTCCCTGTGTTTATTTCACGGCAAACCAAAGCCATCAGGAGCTAGTTTAGAGTCCCCGGGACTGGAAAGTATCCCCCAACTTCCGGGAAATCGAGCCGAAGTTGGTCAAAATCACGATTTGCGTAAGGTAGTCTCGGCTACTCTTTCAATCTTAAAGTGAAGTGGGGCTATATTTCGGGCCAGAAGCCCGAAAGTGAGCGTTCAAAAAGTTTTGCTGTGTTCATTTCACTGCAAACCAAGGCCATCAGGAGTTAGTTTAGCGTCCCCGGGACAAGAAAATATGCGCCAAGGTCCGGGAAATTTAGCCGAGGTTGGTAAAAATCACGATGCCCCTAAAGTTGTCTCGACTACCCTTTCTGTCTTAAAGTGATTGGGGCTATATTTCGGCCCAGAAGCCCAAAAGTGAGCCTTCAAAAAGTTTTGTTGTGTTCTTTGACTCAAAGACAAGGCCATCACGAGTTACTTAAACGTCCCTCGGACTGGAAAATATTCCCCAAGTTCCGGTAAATCGAGCTGAAGTTGGTCAAAATCACGATGCTCCCAAAGCGGTTTCGGCTACCCTTTCAGTCTTAAAGTGAAGTGGGGCTATATTTCTGTCCAGAAGCTGGAAAGTGAGCGTTCAAAAAGTTTTGCTGTGTGCATTTCACTGCAAACCAAAGCTATCAAAAGTTAGTTTAGGGTCCAAGGGACTGGAAAATATTCCCCAAGTTCCGGGAAATCCATTCGAAGTTCGTCAAAATTACCATATACGTAAGGCGGTTTCCGCTACTCTTTCAGTCTTAAAGTAAAGTCGGGCTATATTTATGTCCAGAAGCTCGAAAGTGAGCGTTCAAAAAGTTTTGCTGTGTGCATTTCACTGCAAACCAAAGCTATCAAAAGTTAGTTTAGGGTCCCCGGGACTGGAAAATATTCCCCAAGTTCCGGGAAAGCGAGCCGAAGTTGATCAAAATCACGATGCGCGAAATGCGGTCTCGGCTACTCTTTCAGTCTTAAAGTAAAGTGTGGCTATGTTTCGGCCCACAAGCTCGAAAGTGAGCGTTCAAAAAGTTTTGCTGTGTCCGTTTCACAGCAAACCAAGGCCATCAGGAGTTAGTTTAGAGTTCCTGGGACTGGAAAATATCCCCCAAGTTGCGGAATATCGACCCGAAGTTTGTCAAACTCACGATGCGAGCAAGGCGGTCTCGGCTACTCTTTCAGTCTTAAGTGAAGTGGGGCTATATTTTGGCCCAGAATCTCGAAAGTGTGCTTTCAAAAAATTGTGCTGTGTCCATTTCAATGCAAACCAAGGCCATCGGGAGTTAGTTTAGAGTCTCTGGGACTGGAAAATATTCCCCAAGTTCCGGGAAAGCGAGCCTAAGTTGATCAAAATCACGATGCGCGAAATGCGGTCTCGGCTACTGTTTCAGTCTTAAGGTCAAGTGTGCCTATATTTCGGCCCACAAGCTAGAAAGTGAGCGTTCAAAAAGTTTTGCTGTGTCCATTTCACTTCAAAACAAGGCCATCAGGACTTAGTTTAGCGTCCAAGGGACTGGAAAATATTCCCCAAGTTCCGGGAAATCCATTCGAAGTTCGTCAAAATTACCATATACGTAAGGCGGTTTCCGCTACTCTTTCAGTCTTAAAGTAAAGTCGGGCTATATTTCTGTTCAGAAGCTCGAAAGTGAGCGTTCAGAAAGTTTTGCTGTGTCCATTTCACTGCAAACCAAAGCTATCAAAAGTTAGTTTAGGGTCCCCGGGACTGGAAAATATTCCCCAAGTTCCGGGAAAGCGAGCCGAAGTTGATCAAAATCACGATGCGCGAAATGCGGTCTCGGCTACTCTTTCAGTCTTAAAGTCAAGTGTGCCTATATTTCGGCCCACAAGCTCGAAAATGAGCGTTTAAAAACTTTTGCTGTGTCCATTTCAATGCAAAGCAAGGCGATCAGGAGTTAGTTTAGAGTCCCCGGGACTGGAAAATATCCCCCAAGTTCCGAGAAATCGATCCGAAAATGGTCAAAATCACGATGCGCGTAAGGCGATCTCGGCTACTCTCTCAGTCTTAAAGTGAAGTGGGGCTATATTTCGACCCAGAAGCTCCAAAGTGGGCGTTCAAAAAGTTATGCTGGGCGCATTTCAGTGCAAACCAAGGCCACCCGGAGTTAGTTTAGAGTCCGCCGGACTGGAAAATATCCCAAAAGTTGCGTGAAATCGAGCTGAACTTGGTCTAACTCACGATGCGCGTGAGGCGGTCTTGGCTGCTATTTCAGTCTGAAAGTGAAGTGGGATTCTATTTCGGCCCAGAAGCTACAAAGAGAGTGTTCAAAAAGCTTTGCTTTGTCCATTTCACTGAAAGCCAAGGCCATCAGGAGTTAGTTTAGAGCCCGCGGAAATGGAATATATTCCCCAAGTTCCGAGAAACGGACCCGAAGTTGGTCAAAATCACGATTTGCGCAAGACGGTCTCGGCTACTCTTTCAGTCTTAAAGTAAAGTGGGGCTATATTTCGGTCCAGAAGCTCGAGAGTGAGCGTTCAAAAAGTTTCGCTGTGTCCATTTCACTGAAAACCAAGACAATCAGGAGTTAGTTTAGAGTGGCGGGGACTGGAAAATATGCCCCAAGTTCCGGCAAATCGAGCCGAAGTTGGTCAAAATCACGGTGCGCTTAAGGCGGTGTCGGCTCTTCCTTCAGTCTTAAAGTAAAGTGGGGCTCTATTTTGGCCCACAAGCTCAAAGCTGAAAAAAAATTAGTGTGTCTATTTCACTGCAAACGAAGGCTATCAGGAGTTAGTTTAGAGTCCCCGCGAGTGGAATGTATTTCCCAAGTTCCGGAAAATCGAGAAGACGTTGGTCAAAATCACGATGCGCGTAAGACCTTCTCGGCTACTCTTTCAGTCTTAAAGTCAAGTGGGGCAATATTTCTGCCCAGAAGCTCAAAAGTGAGCGTTCAAAAAGTTTTGCTGTATCCATTTCAATGCAAACCAAGGCCATCAGGGGTTACTTAAGAGTCCTCGGGACTGGAAAATATCCCCCAAGTCCCGGGAAACCGAGCCGAAGTTGATCAAACTCATGATGCGCGTAACGTGGTCTCGGCTACTGTGTCAGTCCTAAAGTGAAGTGTGGCTATATTTCGGCCCACAAGCTAGAAAGTGAGCGTTCAAAAAGTTTTGTTGTGTCCATTTTACTTCAAAACAAGGCCATCAGGACTTAGTTTAGCGTCCAAGAGACTGCAAAATATCCCCCAAGTTCCGGGAAATCCATTCGAAGTTCGTCAAAATTACGATGCGCGTAAGGCGGTCTCATCTACTCTTTCAGTCTTAAAGTAAAGTGGGGCTATGTTTCTGCCCAGAAGCTCCAAAGTTGTGCTCTGTCCATTTCACTGAAAACCAAGGCCATCAGGAGTTACTTTAGAGTCCCTTTGACTGGAATATATCCCCCAAGTTTCGGGAAATAAACGCGAAATTGGTCAATGTCACGATTCGCTCAAGACGGTCTCGCCTACTCTTTCAGTCTTAAAGTAAAATGGGGCTCTATTTCGGCCCAGAACCTCGAGAGTGAGCGTTCAAAAAGCTTTGCTGTGTCCATTTTACTGCAAAACAAGGCCATCGGCACCTAGTTTAGCGTCCAAGGGACTGGAAAGTATCCCCCAAGTTCCGGGAAATCCACCCGAAGATTGTCAAAATCACGATGCGCGAAACGTGGTCTCGGCTACTTTTTCAGACTTAAAGTGAAGTATGGCTATATTTCCGCCCACAAGCTCGAAAGTGAGCGTTCAAAAAGTTTTGCTGTGTCCATTTTTCTGCAGACCAAGGACGTCGGGGGTCAGTTTAGAGTCCCCGGGACTGGAAAATATCCCCCAAGTTCCAGGAAATTTAACCGAAGTATGTCAAAATCACGACGCGCATACGGCGGTCTCGGCTACTCTTTCAGTCTTAAAGTGAAGTGGGGCAATCTTTCGGCCCGGAAGCTCGAAACTGAGTGTTTAAAAAGTTTTGCTGTGTCCATTTCACTGCAAAACAAGGCCATCACGACTTAGTTTAGCGTCCAAGGGACTGGAAATATCCCCCAAGTTCCGGGAAATCCACCCGAAGTTAGTCAAAATCACGATGCGCTTAAGGGAGTCTCGGCTACTCTTTCAGTCTTAAGGTAAAGTGGGCTTAGATTTAACTCCAGAAGCTCGAAAGTAAGGGTTCAAAAATGTTTGTCTCTATTTCACTCACATCTTAGACAATCAGGAGTGAGTTTAGAGACTTTGGGACTGGAAAATACCTCCCAAGTTTCGCCAGATCGAGCCGAAGATCCTCAAAATCACAATGCGCGTAATGCGCTCCCGCCTACTCTTTCAGTCTTAAAAAGAAGTAGGGTTATATTTCGGCCAGCAAGCTCGAAAGTGCGCGTTCAAAAAGTGTTCCTGTGTCCACTTCACTGGAAACCAAGGCTATCAGGAGTTAGTTTAGAGTTCCCGGGACTGGAAAATATCCCCTTATTTGCGGGAGATCGAGCCGAAGTATCCCAAAATCACGATGCGCGTAAGGCGGTCTCGGTTACTCTTTCAGTCTTAAAGTTAAGTGGGCTATATTTCGACCCATAAGCTCGAAAGTGAGCGTTCAAAAAGTTTTGCTGTGTCCATTTAACTGCAAACTAAGGCCATCTGAAGTTAGTTTAGCTTCCCCGGGAATTGAAAATATCCGCCAAACTCCGAGAAATCGAGCCGAAGTTGTTCAAAATTACGATGCGCGTAAGGCGGTCTCGGCTACTCTTTCAGTCTTAAAGTGAAGTAGGGCTATATTTCGGCCGAGAAGCTCGAAAGTGAGCGTTCAAAAAAATGTGCTGTGTCCATTTCACTGCAAACCAAGGCCATCAGCAGTTAGTTTAGAGTCCCCGGGACTGGAATATATACCCGAAGTTTGGGCAAATCGAACGGAAGTTGGTCAAAATCACGATGCGCGTAAGACGGTCTCGGCTACTCTTTCAGTCTTAAAGTAAAGTGGGGCTATATTTCGGCCCAGAAGCTCGAAAGTGACCCTTTAAAAAGTTACGCTTTCTGCATTTAACTGCAAACCAAGGCCATCAGGACTTAGTTTAAAGTCCCTCGGACTGGAAAATATCCCCCAAGTTCCGGGAAATCGAGCTGAACTTGGTCAAAATCACTATGCTCGTAAAGCGGTCTCGGCTACTATTTCAGTCTTAAAGTGAAATACGGTTGTATTTCGGGTCCAGAAGCTCGAAACTGAGCGCTGCAAAAAATTTGCTGTGTCCATTTCACTGCAAACCAAGGCTATCAGGAGTTAGTTTAGAGTCCCCGAGACTGCAATATATTTCCCAAGTTCCGGAAAATCGAGAAGACGTCGGTCAAAATCACGATGCGCGCAAGACGGTCTTGGCTAGTCTTTCAGTCTCAAAGTGAAGTGGGGCTATATTTCGGCCCAGAAGCTCGAGAGTGAGCGTTCAAAAAGTTTTACTGTATCCATTTCAAGGCAAACGAAGGCCTTCAGGGGTTACTTAAGAGTCTTCGGGACTGGAAAATATCCCCCAACTTCCGGGAAATCGAGCCGAAGTTGGTCAAAATCACGATTTGCGTAAGGTAGTCTCGGCTACTGTGTCAGTCTTAAAGTGAAGTGGGGCTATATTTCGGGCCAGAAGCCCGAAAGTGAGCGTTCAAAAAGTTTTGCTGTGTTCATTTCACTGCAAACCAAGGCCATCAGGAGTTAGTTTAGCGTCCCCGGGACAAGAAAATATGCCCCAGGGTCCGGGAAGTTGAGCCGAGGTGGGTCAAAATCACGATGCCCCTAAGGTGGTCTCGGCTACTCTTTTTGTCTTAAAGTGCAGTGGGGCTATATTTCGGCCCAGAAGCCCGAAAGTGAGCGTTCAAAAAGTTTTGCTGTGTGCATTTCACTGCAAATCAAAGCTATAAAAAGTTAGTTTAGGGTCCCCGAGACTGGAAATATTCCCCAAGCTCCGGGAAAGCGAGCCGAAGTTGATCAAAACCACGATGCGCGAAATGCGGTCTCGGCTACTGTTTCAGTCTTAAAGTAACGTGTGGCTATATTTCGGCCCACAAGCTCGAAAGTAAGCGTTCAAAAAGTTTTGCTCTGTCCATTTCAATGCAAAGCAAGGCCATCCGGAGTTAGTTTAGAGTCCCCCGGACTGGAAAATATCCCAAAAGTTGCGTGAAATCGAGCTGAACTTGTCCTAACTCACGATGCGCGTGAGGCAGTCTTGGCTACTATTTCAGTCTGAAAGTGAAGTGGGATTCTATTTCGGCCCAGAAGCTACAAAGAGAGTGTTCAGAAAGCTTTCCTTTGTCCATTTCACTGAAAACCAAGGCCACCAGGAGTTAGTTTAGAGCCCGCGGAAATGGAATATATCCCCCAAGTTCCGGGAAATCCATTCGAAGTTCGTCAAAATTACGATGCGCGTAAGGCGGTCTCATCTACTCTTTCAGTCTTAAAGTAGAGTGGGGCTATATTTCTGCCCAGAAGCTCCAAAGCTGTGCTCTGTCCATTTCACTGAAAACCAAGGCCATCAGGAGTTACTTTAGAGTCCCTTTGACTGGAATATATCCCCCAAGTTTCGGGAAATAAACGCGAAATTGGTCAAAATCACGATTTGCTCAAGACGGTCTCGCCTAGTCTTTCAGTCTTCGCGGTGTGCATTTCACTGCAAACCAAGACAAGCAGGAGTTAGTTGAGAGTCCCCGGGACTGGAAACTATCTCCCATGTTCCGGGAAATCAAACCGAAGTTTGTCAAAATCACGATGTTCGTAAGGCGGTCTCGGCTACTCTTTCAGTTTTAAAGTAATCGGGGGCTATATTTTGGCCCAGAAGCTCGAAATTGAGCGTTCAAAAAGTTTTGCTGGGTCCATTTTACTGCAAACCAAGGCCATCAGGAATTAGTTTAGAGTCCTCAGAACTGGAATATATCCCCTTAGTTCCGGCAAATCGAGCCGAAGTTGCTCAAAATCACGATGCACGTAAGGCGGTCTCGGCTACTCTTTCAGTCTTCAAGTGAAGTGGGGTTCTATTTCGGTCCAGAAGCTCGAAAGTATGCGTTCAAAAACTTTTTCTGTTTCCGTTTCACTGCAAACCAAGACCAGCACGAGTTAGTTTAGAGTCCCCGGGACTGGAAAATATTTCGCAAGTTCCGGGAAATCGAGGCGAAGTTCATCAAAATCACGATGCGCGAAACGTGGTCTCGGCTACTGTTTCCGTCTTAAAGTGAAGTATGGCTATATTTCGGCCCACAAGCTCGAAAGTGAGCGTTCAAAAAGCTTTGCCACAGATGCTCAAAATCACGATGCGCGTAAGGCGGTCTCGGCTACTCGTTTACTCCGAAAATGAAGTGGGGCTATATTTCGGTTCTACAAGCTCGACACCGAGCGTGCTCTCCTTTTACCTGTGTCCATTTCCCTAAGAACTAAGTCCATCAGGAGATAGTTTAGAATCCTCGAGACTGGAAGCTATCCTCCAAGTTTCGGCAAATTGAGCCATACTTTCTTAAAATTACGATAAGCTTACGGCAGTTTCGTTTACTCTTTCAGTCTTAAAATGAACTGGGGCTACATTTCGGCCTAGAAGCTCGACACCGAGCGTGCGCTCCTGTTACCTGTGACCATTTGACTGAAAACTAAGGCCATCAAGAGTTAGGGTAGAGTCCCCGGGACTGGAAAATATCCCCCAAGTTTTGGCAGATCGAGCCATAGTGGCTAAAAATTTCGATGCGTTTAAGGCGGTTTCGCGTACAGTTTCAGTCTTAAAATAAAGTGGGGCTATATTTCGGCCTACAACCTGGAAACCTAACGTGCGCCCCTTTTACCTGTGTCCATTTCACTAAAAACCAAGGCATTCAGAAGTTAGTTTAGAGATTCCGGGACTGGAAAATATCCCCCAAGTCCCAGGAAATCAAGCCGAAGTTCGACAACATTACCATGCGCGTAAGGCTGTCCCAGCTACTCTTTCAGTCTTAAAGTGAAGTGGGGCTATATTTCGGCCCAGAAGCTCGAAAGTGAACGTTCAAAGAGTTTGGCTGTGTCCATTTCACTGAAAACCAAGGCCGTCAGGAATTAGTTTAGAGTGGCCGGGACTGGGAATTATCTCCCAAGTTCCGGGAAATCGAGCCGAAGTAGCCCAAAATCACGATGCGCGTAAGGCGCTCTCGGCTAGTCTTTCAGTCTTAAAGTGAAGTAGGGCTATGCTTCGGCCCAGAAGCTCAAAAGTGAGCGTTCAAAAAGTTGTGCTGTGTCCATTTCACTGCAAACCAAGGCAATCAGGAGTTAGTTTAGAGTCACCGGTACCGGAAAATATGCCCCATTTCCCGGGAAATCGAGCCAAGTTGGTCAAAATCACGATGCACGTAAGGCGGTCCCGGTTACTCTTTCATTCTTAAAGTGAACTGGGGCAATATTTCCGCCCAGAAGCTGGAAAGTCAGCGTTCAAAAAGTTGTGCTGTGTCCATTTAACTCCAGAGCAAGGCCATCAGGAGTTACTTTAGAGTCCGCGGGACTGGAAAATATCCCCCAAGTTCCGGGAAATCGAGCCGAAGTTGGTCAAAATTACGATGGGCGTAAGGCGGTCTCGGCTACTCTTTCACTCTTAAAGTGAAGTGGAGCTATATTTCGGCCCAGAAGCTCAAAAGTGAGCGTTCAAAAAGTTTTACTGTGTCCATTTTACTGCAGACCAAGGACGTCGGGGGTCAGTTTAGAGTCCCCGGGACTGGAAAATATCCCCCAAGTTCCGGGAAATTTAACCGAAGTTGGTCAAAATCACGACGCGCGTACGGCGGTCTCGGCTACTCTTTCAGTCTTAAAGTGAAGTGGGGCAATATTTCGGCCCAGAAGCTCGAAACTGAGTGTTTAAAAAGTTTTGCTGTGTCCAGTTTACTGCAAAACAAGGCCATCACGACTTAGTTTAGCGTCCAAGGGACTGGAAATATCCCCCAAGTTACGGGAAATCCACCCGAAGTTAGTCAAAATCACGATGCGCTTAAAGGGGTCTCGGCTACTCTTTCAGTCTTAAGGTAAAGTGGGCTTAGATTTAACTCCAGAACCTCGAAAGTAAGGGTTCAAAAATTTTTGTCTCTATTTCACTCACATCTTAGACAATCAGGAGTGAGTTTAGAGACTTTGGGACTGGAAAATATCTCCCAAGTTTCGCCAGATCGAGCCGAAGATCCTCAAAAATCACAATGCGCGTAAGGGGCTCCCGCCTACTCTTTCAGTCTTAAAAAGAAGTAGGGCTATATTTCGGCCAGCAAGCTCGAAAGTGCGCGTTCAAAAAGTGTTCCTGTGTCCATTTCACTGGAAAGCAAGGCCATCAGGAGTTAGTTTAGAGTCAACGGGACTGGAAAATATCCCCCTATTTGCGGGAAATCGAGCCGAAGTAACCCAAAGTCACGATGCGCGTAAGGCGGTCTCGGCTACTCTTTCAGTCTTAAAGTTAAGTGGGGCTATATTTCGACCCAGAAGCTTGAAAGTGAGCGTTCAAAAAGTTTTGCTGTGTCCATTTAACTGCAAACTAAGGCCATCGGAAGTTAGTTTAGCTTCCCCGGGAATTGAAAATATTCGCCAACCTCCGGGAAATCGAGCCCAAGTTGGTCAAAATTACGATGCGCGTAAGGCGGTCTCGGCTAGTCTTTCAGTCTTAAAGTGAAGTAGGGCTATATTTCGGCCGAGAAGCTCGAAAGTGAGCGTTCAAAAAAATGTGCTGTGTCCATTTCACTGCAAACCAAGGCCATCAGCAGTTAGTTTAGAGTCCCCGGGACTGGAATATATACCCGAAGTTCCGGAAAAGCGAGCGGAAGATGGTCAAAATCACGATGCGCGTAAGACGGTCTCGGCTACTCTTTCAGTCTTAAAGTAAAGTGGGGCTATATTTCGGCCCAGAAGCTCGAAAGTGACCCTATAAAAAGTTACGCTTTCTGCATTTAACTGCAAACCAAGGCCATCAGGAGTTAGTTTAAAGTCCCCCGGACTGGAAAATATCCCCCAAGTTTCGGGAAATCGAGCTGAACTTGGTCAAAATCACGATGCTCGTAAGGCGGTCTCGGCTACTATTTCAGTCTTAAAGTGAAATACGGTTGTATTTCGGGTCCAGAAGCTCGAAACTGAGCGTTCAAAAAGTTTTCCTGCGTCCATTTCACTGCAAACCAAGCCCATCAGGAGTTAGTTTAAAGTCCCCGGGACTTGAAAATATCGCCAAAATTCTAGAAAATCGAGCGGAAGTTGCTCAAAATCACGATGCGCGTAAGGCAGTCTCGCCTACTCTTTCAGGCTTAAAGTGAAGTGGGGCTATATTTCATCCCAGACGCTCGAAAGTAAGCCTTCAAAAAGTGTTACTGTGTTCATTTCACTGCAAACCAAGGCCATCAGGAGTTAGTTTAGACTCCTCGGGACTGGAAAATATCGCCCAAGTTCGGGGAAATCGAGCCGAATTTTGTCAAAATCACGATGCGCGTAAGGCGGTCTCGGCTACTCTTTCATTCTTAAAGTGAACTGGGGCTATATTTCGGCCGAGAAGCTAGAAAGTGAAAGTTCAAAAAGTTTTGCTGTGCTCATTTCACTGTAAACCAAGGCCATCAGCAGTTAGTTTAGACTCCTCGGGGCTGGAAAATATCGCCCAAGTTCAGGGAAATCGAGCCGAATTTTGTCAAAATCACGATGCGCGTAAGGAGGTCTCGGCTACTCTTTCATTTTTAAAGTGAACTGGGGCTATATTTCGGCCCAAAAGCTAGAATGTGAAAGTTCAAAAAGTTTTGCTGTGTCCATTTCACCGCAAACCAAGCCACATCAGCAGATTGTTTACAGTGTCCGGGAAGCTAGAAGCTAGAAAGCCGGTTATTAAGCTATTAAGCTATTAAGCTATTAAGCCGGTTTTAAAGCAGCTACACTGGCTTCCAATAAGCCAGCGCATCAACTATAAGATTTTACTTTTAACCTATAAAGCGCTCAACGGCCAGGCCCCTAATTACATTACTGAACTGCTAGAGCCTTATGTACCAAGCAGAAATCTTCGATCCTCCTCCAAAAACCTCTTGAAAGTACCACCTGTCAAGTTAATAGGCTATGGTCATAGGTGTTTCTCTTTTGTAGCACCTAGCCTATGGAACTCTCTTCCGAACAATATAAGAGGGAGCGGCTCGCTACCAGATTTTAAGACTTGTATAAAGACATATCTTTTTAACAAATTTTATAACTAGACTTTTGGTTAGTTAGTTAATTAGTAGATTAGATAGTTTAGCTAGTTAGTTAGTCAGCCACTTAGTTAAGTTAGTCAGTTTTTATTTAAAGGTTTTTATGATTCCTAGTTTTACTTTCATTTTTACAGCTTAGCTATTTTATTTGTTAGTAATTTTTTATCACTGATGTAAATTTTTAATGTAAATTTCACTGGAAAAGTTGAAAATTTACATGGACATGTCAATTTTAATTTACAGTATGTAAATCTTGATTTACATTCTTTGTAAATTACAATTTACATGTTAGGGTTTTGTAAAATAAAATTACAGGAAATTTACAGCTTTTAGTACAGCATGTAAATGTTCTGTAAATAGTGATTTACATTGTCTTTGTCGACAATGATCATTTGAAGAACATGTAAAAACCTGTAAAATATTTTACGCGCTTTTACAGTATCTGCCTTTGTAAAAAACATGTAAATTGCTTTGCTAAACCATGTGAGGAACGTGTAAATAATTCAAGCGAATGCTGTAAAAAGTCTGGAAATGTTATGTTTGTAACCCTGTAAAAACCATGTAAATGAAACAAGGGGGCCTGTAAGAAACATGTAAAAACCATGTAAATGAAAAAAGGGGGGCTGTAAGAAACATGTAAAAAGCATGTAAATGAAAAAAGGGGGCCTGTAAGAAACATGTAAAAAGCATGTAAATGAAAAAAGGGGGGCTGTAAGAAACATGTAAAAAGCATGTAAATGAAAAAAGGGGGCCTGTAAGAAACATGTAAAAAGCATGTAAATGAAAAAAGGGGGCCTGTAAGAAACATGTAAAAACAATGTAAATGAAAGAAAGGGAGCCTGTAAGAAACATGTAAAAACCATGTAAATGGAAAATCTAGAAGTTGCACGGGTGCAACACCGCACTAATTAAGCTGTCTTCTTGTGAACTTTCCGCGCATCCACAACGACAAAATAAAACTAGAATTGTTACTGCACATGCAGGCGTCCCAAGCTTACGTCTCTAGAAAAGAGAAAAATTAATTCTCGGACGTACGTATTTATTCATGAAGGACCATGAAAGCGTCACGTGTTGTGTGAGTTCAAGACGGAAAGAGCCCTGGTGACCGAATTTGAACTGACGCGGAGTTAGGTTAGGCAGGGAACCATAAGGGACACCCAACGACCGCTCCCTCTCGAATGCTTTTCAACGCTGTTTTAGGTTATCTGGTGTACTTTCAAAGCTCTGTAGGTTAATTTTAGGTTGCGCAAAAATAAATTTATCTGTTCGGTTATTCTAGAGGAGCTTGAGTATTCTCGAACTTATTAGGGCTTTTTTGTCCATTTCCCGAAAACGTTAGATCTTATCGCCTTTCCGAAAATGATAGCTGACTTTTTTTCGGTACTCAAAATGACATTTTTAACAATCCGAAAACAACAAACATTAAACTTCTCATATCGCGAAAGTTCGAGGTCACAGTTGTGCCCCTGAACCGCTGAGAATGAACGAAATATCATCGATTTAGCGCGTTAAATATTCCGAAACATGAACATTCTACAAGTAAGATTAATACAACTAAGTCTGCCCTTGCATGTTCACTGTTTCTTTGTTTTTTTGTTTTTTTGTTTTTTGTTTTGGTGATTTCTACCGTTTTGTGCTTTCATTGCCATCACTGTTATCCCAGTCCCTTTATAAGAGCATACCAGCTTTGTGAGTGCCCGATCTCCAACAGGCGGGAATCAGCGGTCTTCATGTTAGGTACCAGGTTCTCTCGGTTCTCCCGCCATGTTTGGCAGTTCGTTGGAACTTACATCGAACTCGAGCTCTCTTTTAGCGGGCCAAAATCCACTCTACCTTCGCTTCGTCACCGTGCACGGTTTCAAGGCAAAGTTTACCGTTACCCAGAAGTTGAAGATAGCGATTACAGGCAACAAAAACAACAGGTAAGCAAGTTTTGCATAAATTGAACGAGCAGAGTAAAGTAACGTCAAGATACGTATACATTTCGTTTTGCCTTTGGTTGTGAATGTGTCATTATCAAGGAGAAGTTACATTGCTTGTGGAATCGACTTTGTTGATGTTTACCTGCCGTGCATAAAGAGCTTTATTATCTGTTATTATCTGTTCTCGATAACTGAGCATGAGCATGCGACATTTGTTATTGGCTTATATGCACCTCATGATTCTTTCTGATGCATGCTCTTGTAAGGTTATGTTGCCCTCTGATGTGAATGCTAGTAAGCTAAAATGTAATGTGCCATCTTCAGCAGAGAAATTTCTCTTATGCTAGAGTAAGTATTCTGAAGTTACTCAAGTGTCTACAGTTGTACCTACATGCAAGTTACAATATGCTGTTATACACAACTGTACATGGACATTACACCCACTGGTGCTGATACTGTAGTAAGTTAAATGTTGTGGTATTTTCTTTCACAAAAAAAAAAACACTATGATACTTTATAAAGAGGTATACATGTACCTCAAACTGTTGTGAAAACTACACAGGACTTGAAAAAAAGGAAGAGTAACTTGCCCAGGCAGGAATATCTACTTGTCTTGGACGACACAGTATAGTCAATCGATTATTTCATAACAATCAATAGAAATTAGTCAATGATATCAGAAATCAATAAAAGGATTCGTCATGAGTCATCGATTGTGATCAAATTTTCAATAACCATTATCAATTTTGCTGATACTAGCTTATCTTTTAAGCAACATTTAATAAGAAAGAAATGAACAAAAGATTTAAAGTGAAATATGAAATCATGAATACAATTGCATAAAAACATAACATTGTATCTCGCAAACAGAATATTTTGCTGGCATACATGTATCAGGGACTATGTTTTGGGGGTTTTTGGTAGTGCCTTTGAAATCTACATAAAAAAGTTACAATCAAACATTGTGTTGAGGGACACAATTTTTCTACAGTTTAGGTGAACTAACAAAGAGAGACCAACTTTCAATTGATTCTCTAATGACTGATAGATTTGGTAAAGTCAAACTGATAACTTAAAACTTTTCTAGCATGTGAGTATAAATTTCATTTCATTGATCAATAGCACTGATAACACTTACATTAATTTCAATTTATTGATTTATATCAATTTATGGATCTATTTCAATCGATTGCCTTACCCTGGGATGACCAGACAGCACTTTAGAGCCCTGTCACAGCTGTACATTTTACTTGTATGAAATTGGGCTCTTACCAAATACATGTAGGTTTCATGTGTCATGCATCTGTTCATGCATCTGTAGCAGGGCAGGAAAAAAATTGTAAGTCACTTGCCCAGTGGGCCAGTCAATTTCAGTTTTCACTTGCCCCACTTAAATATTAGCTGCCAGTGTGGTGGCCAGTAAGGAAATCAGAGGACAAATGCGAATGAAGTACACTCGGATTCCAAACTATTTCTTGCTTTCAACCTAATAATTAACTAATCTTTAGGTCTTAAGTTTTGAAATGGAATGACTGGAAATTATCATTTATCAAGCTGGCATTTTTAGTCAGACTCACAAGACTACTGACACTACATTGTAATTTCACTTGCCCACTGGGCCACTGAACTTCTATTTTTGCTTGCCCAAGAGCAAAATTTACTTGGCTGAGGAAATCAGACCTGGGTTTTTTCTTGCCTTGAGTAGATCACAGATAACATCAAAATGTGGTAAAAACAAAAAATAGTCACATAAGCCATTACCAGAGTGTGTCACAGAATTTGTGAATTTTTCAGGCGTGTGTCACTGATGTTTTTACCACATTTTGATGTCTTCTGTGATCTATTACTGAACAGATGCACGACAACATAGAATCTGTCTGCTTTGTAATACATAACAAAGAAACAAAAACAAACTTTTATGACATCATCTCTACCTTTGTCCACCAATAGAGCATAAGTGTACGTAAGAAACAATCAAATTGTGCCTGCAAATAACTCGACTTATTATTTAAACATTGTTTGATAGGAGTTTGATTTATTGTGCATGAATATTACAATGTAGGAGATAGTGAACATTGAATAGTTACTGCCACAGATTTTGAGTTTAGTTCTTCTACATCCTCTGACATTCAGTGCCTTCCAATCAGAGATGCAAATTTTTTGTCACACAGTAGCTACAGATGTAGATGTAAGATCTGTTTGATTGATGAATATTCAGGGCTCAAAACAATGGCCGGTCAACGGGCAATGTCTGGCCAGAATGGTGACTTGACCGGCCAAAAACTTCACTCGCTGGTCATGTTGACCAGTCATGTCATGTTGAGACGGTCACGTTGTTCATTCTTGAATAAACAATCAAATCCCCAACTGTAAATCTGAGAGTTTTTATCTCTTTTTTATTATGACCTCTAACGAAAACACACACCAATGCATACATGTATCTGTTTGAATGGCTAAAGACCATTCACTTGCTGTCTGTCATGCATTCAAGATTGATAGGAATGCCATTCGAGTGACTGGGGTTAAATCTGTTCAGAAAAATATTAAGCCAATCTTTAAACGGTCTAGCAGTGACTGGAACAAACAAACTATATTTGTGGGTTTAATTTGGCTCACATTATGTGTACTTGATTTTTTCGTAAATATCTTGACCAGTCAGAAAAGAGACATGACCGAGCTAAAATTACTTTGGCCGGTCAACATGACCGGCTACAGTCCGATTTCAAATGTCACAGTATAAATTGGAATGATAAGAAACAGAATAATAACTCCAGTGTAAAATTCGCTGATTGATATCATACATAGAATTTGCTGATTCATACTCAGCCATAACTTATCTTATTTAACGAAATGTTTTATGTTACTTGTAGGATGAAGTAAAATCGAGAGTGGTCAATACATGCATACTCCTTGGCATTGATGCTTGATCAGGAAAAAATCAGCCACTGAGAAGTCTACCGTACCTATGACTCTATAAGGGGTCCAAGGTCCATTTCTTGAAGGCCCTGGAAACTTTTCAGGCCCACAAAGCCATCTTTAATTGAGCTGTGTCTAAAAACTAAGAGCTGTGTATGCCTGAAACTTCTTGTGTGAAGGAAACCTCTGTTCATATTGAGAATAAGCGAATAAAACAGCTCTGTAAGCATAAGATTTCAGATTTTGGTATGGCTTTCTGGGTGCGAAAACTTTTTGGGACCTTCGAGAAATGGGCCCCTGGTGCATTACAGTCTAACATGGTGATCTTCAACACTTTCTGGCATAAATTCAACCACTTTAAACATTATTTTTAATGCTTTGAAGTATCACCTACACTGTACCTGTGTTAGTGAATTAGCATTAAATTTGAATATCTTAGATTGCTAGGTTGATACTTATTGTTCAATACAGCAGCTATAAGATTTCATCATTAAAAGCAAAGGCTATGTTTACATACATGTAGTACCAGAACAATAATTTATTAACTTATGATGTGTTATGGGAACTATGGTACTAGATAGGCCTTTCAATTTCAACAGGTCCCTATGAATTTTGTTTTTTACAGTACAGTTTTTTTTATCACAAAAAGAAAAAGTAAAATTTTGAATATTGTTTACAGTGAATGTTTTGTCAGGGGTCCAAAATGTTTGTCCTGTTTGGATTCCGTACAGTTTTGGAAAAAGAAGGAAACTGTGACTTTGTAAACATAGCCTAAAAGATGTCAGAAGCCTTGTTTTATGTTATGCAATGTAGTATTCCTTTGGCATGAATGTTTTTATGATGAATTTAAAATGTCAATCTCTATCTTGTGGTAAATGTTTTTTCTCCCTATTTTCTGTTATTTCAAAAGAACAATTCACTGTATGAAAAAAGTTGATCAATATTTCACACTTACATTGCAGTAATTTTTGTAATAAGGTAAAGGTAAAGACTGCATATGAGTCACATGGCCCAACAGACTGGAGCTTATCCCGCTTTCTGTAGCAGGAAGCGACTAGGACTATTTCTACTCCCCCTGGATGAGATGCCAGTCCATTGCAGGGTTACCCCACCATTAAACTCGCTGGTACCCACTTATTCACCTGGGTGGAGAGGCACTGAGAGTAAAGTGTGTTGCCCAACAACACAACAGAATGTACCTGCCTAGGGCTTGAACCCGGACTGCTCGATCAGGAGTTGAGCGCACTACATGTAACTACGAGGCCATCGTGCCTCCCACATTTTTCATAATAATTATTAAGGCTAATTTAATCCTGCATTAATTACTTAGTAAGAAAAAAAAAACAGTTTATTCATTCATTTTATGACAAAGGTATTATCATTATGTTACATTTGACTTTGTGAATTTAGTATATATTTAAGACAGGTATCCATTTGCAAACAATTTTAATTGAGTAACATGCCTAAATTGCAAAATTTTCACTAGTTTTAGCTGACAACAGTATAGTTCTTAATCATTTTATTATTTATGAATTAAATAGAGTTGAATATGACATGGTTTTGCACAATCTTGAAAAGGTTTTGAATTTTAGTAGTCTTCTTGAAAAGTGCTTGAATTCGGTTAAAGGAGCTCAGTCATGGTATTTTAAAATATTTGGCCATGCACAAAATTACATTTAAGTCGTCTTGTTATAGATAGAAAGAAAAGAAAACATGTTTTATTTGTTGCAATGAGTACATTGTAAACCTTATTCATGGCATATAAAAACTATTTGAATTTTACTGAGTTTGTTCTGATTGCAATAAATTTCTGATTCTGTATAAATTTGCATGTTTTCTACTATTATAATTAAGGTCCACAGATTTGATTACAATAAAACAGTACATTCCATGCATTTTTCTTCAAGTTATTATTTACAAGTTATTAATCGCACAGGGTTTCTCCCTCCCTTTTTCGATTTACATGTTACTTACAGGCTCCCTTTTTACATTTCCAGGTTATTTCCAGGCTCCCTTTTTTGATTTACATGTTATTTACAGGCTCCCTTTTTCAATTTACAGGTTATTTACAGGCTCCCTTTTTCGATTTACATGTTCTTTGCAGGCTCTCTTTTTCAATTTACAGGTTATTTACAGGCTCCCCTTTTCAATTTCCATGTTATTTGCAGGTTCCCTTTTTCGATTTCCATGTTATTTACAGGCTCTCTTTTTCCGTTTACATGCTATTTACAGGCTCCCTTTTTCGATTTGCAAGTTATTTACAGGCTCCCTTTTTCGATTTACACGTTATTTACAGGCTCACTTTTTCAATTTCCATGTTATTTACAGGCTCTCTTTTTCCATTTACATGTTATTTACAGGCTCCCTTTTTCGATTTACATGTTATTTACAGGCTCCCTTTTTCGATTTACGTTATTTAGAGGCTCCCTTTTTCGATTTACATGTTATTTACAGGCTCCCTTTTTCGATTTACATGTTATTTACAGGCTCCTTTTTTCCATTTACATGTTATTTACAGGCTCCCTTTTACGAGTTACATGTTATTTACAGGTTCCCTTTTTCGATTTACATGTTTTTTACGGGTTCCTTTTTTGATTTCCATGTTATTTACAGACTCCCTTTTTCGATTTACACGTTATTTACAGGCTCCCTTTTTTGATTTACACGTTATTTACAGGCTCCTGTTTTCATTTTCCATGTTATTTACAGCCTCCATTTTTTTTATTTACATGTTGTTTACAGCCTCCCCTTTTTATTTACACGTTATTTACAGTATTATGGCAGCCTCCCTGTATTAAATTTACATGTTATTTACGGGTTTCCAGGTTGAATCACAAGAAATTTACAGGCTATTTACAATATTTGCAAGAACAGTTTACATGTTATTTACATGATCTTAGCCCTTTGCTTTGAAACATTTACAGTGTTTTCTTCATCATTTACATGTTTCACTTGAAATATTTACATGTTTTTTACATGAAACCTCCAAAACATGTAAAAGGGGAAAAATCATGTAAATTAATCTTTACAGTCTCTTTTTGATTATTTACATGTTAATTACATGTTATTTACATACTCTGTAAATTTTCAACTTTTCCAGTGTTTTATTTTTAATAACATTTTTTATTGTAAAGCGCCATGAGCCATGGATATGGCGCTATACAAATCTATTATTATTATTATTATTATTCTTATTATTATTATTACATCAAAATATCCCCCAAGTCCCGGGAAATCGAGCCGAAGTTTCTCAAAATCACGATGCGCGTAAAGCAGTCTCGGCTATTCTTTTAGTCTTAAAGTGACGTGGCTGTATATTTCGGCCCAGAAGCTCGAAAGTGAGCGTTCAAAAAGTTTTGCTCTCTCAATTTAACTGAAAACCAAGGCCATCATGAGTTAGTTTAGAGTCCACGGGACTGGAAAATATCCCTTCAGTTCTGGCAACTCAAGCCGAAGTTGGTCAAAATCACGATGCGTCTAAGGCGGTCTCGGCTACTATTTCAGTCTTAAAGTGAAGTGGGGCTATATTTCGGCCCAGAATTTCGAAAGTAAGCGTTCAAAAAAATTTGCTGTGTCTATTTCATTGCAGACCAAGGCCATCAGGGGTTAGTTTAGAGTCCTTGGGACTTGAATATACACCCGAAGTTTCGGGAAATCGAGCCGAAGTTGGTCAAAATCACAATGCGCGTAAGACGGTCTCGGCTACTCTTTCAGTCTTAAACTGAAGTGGGGCTATATTTCGGCTCAGAAGCCCGAAGGGGAGCGTTGAAAAAGTTTTGCTCTCTCCATTTCAATGCAAACCAAGGCAATCAGGAGTTAGTTTAGAGTCCCCGGGACTGGAAAATATCCCCCAAGTTCCGAGAAATCGATCCGAAAATGGTCAAAATCACGATGCGCGTAAGGCGGTCTCGGCTACTCTTTCAGTCTTAAAGTTAAGTAGGGCTATATTTCGGCCCAGAAGCTCGAAAGTGAGTGTTTCAAAAGTTTTGCTCTGTCACCTTCAGTGCAAACCAAGGCCATCAGAAGTTAGTTTAGAGTCCCGGACACTGGAGAATATCCCCCAAGTCCCGGGAAATCGAGCCGCAGTTGATCAAACTCATGATGCGCGTAACGTGGTCTCGGCTACGGTGTCAGTCCTAAAGTGAAGTGTGGCTATATTTCGGCCCACAAGCTAGAAAGTGAGCGTTCAAAAAGTTTTGTTGTGTCCATTTTACTTCAAAACAAGGCCATCAGGACTTAGTTTAGCGTCCAAGGGACTGCAAAATATCCCCCAAGTTCCGGGAAATCCATTCGAAGTTCGTCAAAATTACGATGCGCGTAAGGCGGTCTCATCTACTCTTTCAGTCTTAAAGTAAAGTGGGGCTATATTTCTGCCCAGAAGCTCCAAAGTTGTACTCTGTCCATTTCACTGAAAACCAAGGCCATCAGGAGTTACTTGAGAGTCTCTTTGACTGGAATATATCCATCAAGTTTCGGGAAATAAACGCGAAATTGGTCAAAATCACGATTCGCTCAAGGCGGTCTCGCCTACTCTTTCAGTCTTAAAGTAAAATGGGGCTCTATTTCGGCCCAGAAGCTCGAGAGTGAGCGTTCAAAAACTTTCGCTGTGTCCATTTCACTGCAAACCAAGACAAGCAGGAGTTAGTTGAGAGTCCCCGGGACTGGAAAATATCCCCCAAGTTCCGGCAAATCCACCCGAAGTTTGTCAAAATCACGATGCGCGTAAGGCGGTCTCGGCTACTCTTTCAGTGTTAAAGTAATGGGGGCCTATATTTTGGCCCAGAAGCTCGAAATTGAGCGTTCAAAAAGTTTTGCTGGGTCCATTTTACTGCAAACCAAGGCCATCAGGAATTAGTTTAGAGTCCTCAGAACTGGAATATGTCCTCTTAGTTCCGGCAAATCGAGCCGAAGTTGCTCAAAATCACGATGCACGTAAGGCGGTCTCGGCTACTCTTTCAGTCTTCAAGTGAAGTGGGGTTCTATTTCGGTCCAGAAGCTCGAAAGTATGCGTTCAAACACTTTTTCTGTTTCCGTTTCACTGCAAACCAAGACCAGCACGGGTTAGTTTAGAGTCCCCGGGACTGGAAAATATTTCGCAAGTTCCGGGAAATCGAGCCGAAGTTGATCAAAATCACGATGCGCGAAACGTGGTGTCGGCTACTGTTTCAGTCTTAAAGTGAAGTATGGCTATATTTCGGCCCACAAGCTCGAAAGTGAGCGTTCAAAAAGCTTTGCTGTGTCCATTTCACGGCAAAACAAGGTCATCGGCACCTAGTTTAGCGTCCAAGGGACTGGAAAATATCCCCCAAGTTCCGGGAAATCCACCCGAAGTTTGTCAAAATCACCATGCGCGTAAGGCGGTCTCGGCTACTTTTTCAGTATTAAAGTAAAGTGGGCTATATTTCGGCCCAGAAGCTTGAAGGTGAACGTTCAAAAAGTTTTGCTGTCTCCATTTCACTGCAAACCAAGGCCATCAAGAGTTAGTTTAGAGTCCCTGAGACTGGAAAATATCCCCCAAGTTCCGGAATATCGACCCGAATTGGTCAAAATCACGATGCGCGCACGCCGGTCTCGGCTACTCTTTAAGTCGTAAGTGATGCGGGACTATATTTCGCCCTAGAAGCTCGAAAGTGTGCCTTCAAAAACTTGTGCTGTGTGAATTTCACCGCAAACCAAGGCCATCAGGAGTTAGTTTAGAGTCTCCGGGACTGGAAAATATTCCCCAAGTTCCAGGAAAGCGAGCAGAAGTTGATCAAAATCACGATGCGCGTAACGCGGTCTCGGCTACTGTTTCAGTCTTAAAGTGAAGTGTGGCTATATTTAGGCCCACAAGCTCGAAAGTGAGCGTTCAAAAAGTTTTCCTGTGTCCATTTCACTGCAAACCAAGGCCATCAGGAGTTAGTATAGAGTCCCCGGGACTGGAAAATATTCTCCAAGTTACAGGAAATGGCGCCGAAGTTGATGAAAATTACGATACGCGTAACGGGCTCTCGCCTATTCTTTCAGTCTTAAATTTAAGTAGGGCTATATTTCGGCCCTGAAGCTCGAAGGTGAGCGTTCAGAATGTTTTGCTGTGTTCATTAAACTGCAAACCAAGGTCATCGGGAGTTAGTTTAGCGTCCCCGGGACTTTAAATTATTCATCAACTTGCGGGAAATCGCGCGAAAGTGGCCCAAAATCACGATGCGCGTAAGGCGGTTTCGGCTACTCTTTCAGTCTTAAAATGAAGTGGTGCTATATTTCGGGCGACAAGCTCAACACCGAGCGTGCGCTCCTTTTGCCTGTGTACATATCACTGAAAACTAAGTTCATCAGGAGTTAGCATAGAGTCCTTGGGACTGGAAAATATTCCCCGAATTCCGGCAAATCGAGCCAAAGATGCTCAAAATCACGATCCGCGTAAGGCGGTCTCGGCTACTCGTTTACTCCGAAAATGAAGTGGGGCTATATTTCGGTTCTACAAGCTCGACACCGAGCGTGCTCTCCTTTTACCTGTGTCCATTTCCCTAAGAACTAAGTCCATCAGGAGATAGTTTAGAATCCTCGAGACTGGAAGCTATCCTCCAAGTTTCGGCAAATTGAGCCATACTTTCTTAAAATTACGATAAGCTTACGGCAGTTTCGTTTACTCTTTCAGTCTTAAAATGAACTGGGGCTACATTTCGGCCTACAAGCTCGACACCGAGCGTGCGCTCCTGTTACCTGTGACTATTTGACTGAAAACTAAGGCCATCAAGAGTTAGGGTAGAGTCCCCGTGACTGGAAAATATCCCCCAAGTTTTGGCAGATCGAGCCATAGTGGCTAAAAATTTCGATGCGTTTAAGGCGGTTTCGTGTACACTTTCAGTCTTAAAATAAAGTGGGGCTATATTTCGGCCTACAACCTGGAAACCTAGCGTGCTCCCCTTTTACCTGTGTCCATTTCACTAAAAACCAAGGCATTCAGGAGTTAGTTTAGAGATTCCGGGACTGGAAAATATCCCCCAAGTCCCAGGAAATCAAGCCGAAGTTCGACAAAATTACCATGCGCGTAAGGCGGTCCCGGCTACTCTTTCAGTCTTAAAGTGAAGTGGGGCTATATTTCGGCCCAGAAGCTCCAAAGTGAACGTTCAAAGAGTTTGGTGTCCATTTCACTGAAAACCAAGGCCATCACGAATTTTCGTTTAGAGTGGCCGGGACTGGGAATTATCTCCCAAGTTCCGGGAAATCGAGCCGAAGTAGCCCAAAATCACGATGCGCGTAAGGCGGTCTCGGCTAGTCTTTCAGTCTTAAAGTGAAGTAGGGCTATGCTTCGGCCCAGAAGCTCAAACGTGAGCGTTCAAAAAGTTGTGCTGTGTCCATTTCACTGCAAACCAAGGCAATCAGGAGTTAGTTTAGAGTCCCCGGTACCGGAAAATATCCCGCATTTCCCGGGAAATCGAGCCAAAGTTGGTCAAAATCACGATGCGCGTAAGGCGGTCCCGGTTACTCTTTCATTCTTAAAGTGAACTGGGGCAATATTTCCGCCCAGAAGCTGGAAAGTGAGCGTTCAAAAAGCTGTGCTGTGTCCATTTCACTCCAGAGCAAGGCCATCAGGAGTTACTTTAGAGTCCGCGGGAGATGAAAATATCCCCCAAGTTCCGGGAAATCGAGCCGAAGTTTGTCAAAATTAGGATGGGCGTAAGGCGGTCTCGGCTACTCTTTCACTCTTAAAGTGAAGTGGAGCTATATTTTGGCCCAGAACGTCAAAAGTGAGCGTTCAAAAAGTTTTGCTGTGTCCATTTTACTTCAGACCAAGGATTTCGGGGGTCAGTTTAGAGTCCCCGGGACTGGAAAATATCCCCCAAGTTTCGGGAAATTTAACCGAAGTTGGTCAAAATCACGATGCGCGTACGGCGGACTCGGCTACTCTTTCAGTCTTAAAGTGAAGTGGGGCAATATTTCGGCCCAGAAGCTCGAAACTGAGTGTTTAAAAAGTTTTGCTGTGTCCATTTCACTGCAGAACAAGGCCATCACGACTTAGTTTAGCGTCCAAGGGACTGGAAATACCCCCCAAGTTACGGGAAATCCACCCGAAGTTAGTCAAAATCACGATGCGCTTAAGGGAGTCTCGGCTACTCTTTCAGTCTTAAGGTAAAGTGGGCTTACATTTAACTCCAGAAGCTCGAAAGTAAGGGTTCAAAAATGTTTGTCTCTATTTCACTCACATCTTAGACAATCAGGAGTGAGTTTAGAGACTTTGGGACTGCAAAATATCTCCCAAGTTTCGCCAGATCGAGCCGAAGATCCTCAAAATCACAATGCGCGTAAGGCGCTCCCGCCTACTCTTTCAGTCTTAAAAAGAAGTAGGGCTATATTTCGGCCAGCAAGCTCGAAAGTGCGCGTTCAAAAAGTGTTCCTGCGTCAATTTCACTGGAAACCAAGGCCATCAGGAGTTAGTTTAGAGTCCCCGGGACTGGAAAATATCCCCCTATTTGCGGGAAATCGAGCCGAAGTATCCCAAAATCACGATGCGCGTAAGGCGGTCTCGGCTACTCTTTCAGTCTTAAAGTGAAGTGGGGCTATATTTCGACCCAGAAGCTCGAAAGTGAGCGTTCAAAAAGTTTTGTTCTGTCCATTTAACTGCAAACTAAAGCCATCGGAAGTTAGTTTAGCTTCCCGGGGAATCGAAAATATTCGCTAACTTCCGGGAAATCGAGCCGAAGTTGGTCAAAATTACGATGCGCGTAAGGCGGTCTCGGCTACTCTTTCAGTCTTAAAGTGAAGTAGGGCTATATTTCGGCCGAGAAGCTCGAAACTGAGCGTTCAAAAAGTTTTCCTGCGTCCATTTCACTGCAAACCAAGGGCATCAGGAGTTGGTTTAGAGTCCCCGGGACTTGAAAATATCGCCCAAGTTCGGGGAAATCGAGCCGAATGTTGTCAAAATCACGATGCGCGTAAGGCGGTCTCACTTACTCTTTCATTCTTAAAGTGAACTGGGGCTATATTTTCGGCCGAGAAGCTAGAAAGTGAAAGTTGAAAAAGTTTTGCTGTGTTCATTTCACTGCAAACCAAGGCCAGCAGGAGGTAGTTTAGACTCCTCGGGACTAGAAAATATCGCCCGAGTTCGGGGAAATCGAGCCGAATTTTGTCAAAATCACGATGCGCGTAAGGCGGTCTCGGCTACTCTTTCAGTCTTAAAGTAAAGTCGGCCTATATTTCTGTCCAGAAGCTCGAAAGTGAGCGTTCAAAAAGTTTTGCTGTGTGCATTTCACTGCAAACCAAAGCTATCAAAAGTTAGTTTAGGGTCCCCGGGACTGGAAAATATCCCCCAAGTCCCGGGAAATCGAGCCGAAGTTTCTCAAAATCACGATGCGCGGAAAGCAGTCTCGGGTACTCTTTGAGTCTTAAAGTGACGTGGCTGTATATTTCGGCCCAGAAGCTCGAAAGTGAGCGTTCAAAAAGTTTTTCTCTCTCAATTTAACTGAAAACCAAGGCCATCATGAGTTAGTTTAGAGTTCACGGGACTGGAAAATATCCCTTAAGTTCTGGCAACTCAAGGCGAAGTTGGTCAAAATCACGATGCGTCTAAGGCAGTCTCGGCTACTATTTCAGTCTTAAAGTGAAGTGGGGCTATATTTCGGCCCAGAATTTCGAAAGTAAGCGTTCAAAAAAATTTGCTGTGTCCATTTCACTGCAGACCAAGGCCATCAGGGGTTAGTTTAGAGTCCTTGGGAGTTGAATATATACCCGAAGTTTCGGCAAATCGAGCCGAGGTTGGTGAAAATCACGATGCGCGTAAGGCGGGCTCGGCTATTCTTTCATTCTCAAAGTGAACTCGGGCTATATTTCGGCCCAGAAGCTAGAAAGTGAAAGTTCAAAAAGTTTTCCTGTGTCCATTTCACCGCGAAGCAAGCCACATCAGGAGATAGGTTACAGTCTCCGGGACATCAAAATATCCCCCAAGTTCCGGGAAATCGAGCCGAAGTTTGTCAAAATCACGATGCGCGTAACGCAGTCTCGGCTACTCTTTGAGTCTTAAGGTGACGTGGCTGTATATTTCGGCCCACAAGCTCGAAAGTGAGCGTTCAAAAAGTTATGCTGTGCCCATTTCATTGCAAAGCAAGGCCCTCAGGAAGTAGTTTACAGTGCCCGGAACTGGAAAATATCCCCCAAGTTCCGCGAAATCGAGATGAAGTCGGTCAAATTAACGATTCACGTAAGGTGGTCTCGGCTACTCTTTCAGTCTTAAAGTGAAGTAGGGCTATATTTCGGTCCAGACGCTCGAAAGTGAACGTTAAAAAAGTTTTCTTCTCTGAATTTCACTGAAAACCAAAGCCATCATGAGTTAGTTTACAGTCCCCGGGACTGGAAAATATCTTTTAAGTTCTGGCAACTCAAGCCGAAGTTCGTCAAAATCACGATGCGCCTAAGGCGGCCTCGGCTACTCTTTCAGTCTTAAAGTGAGGTCTGGCTCTATTTCGGCCCAGAAGCTCCAAAGTGAGCGCTGCAAAAAAATTGCTGTGTCCATTTCACTGCAAACCAAGGCCATCAGAAGTTAGTTTAGAGTCAACGGGACTGGAGAATATCCCCCAAGTCCCGGGAAATCGAGCCGAAGTTGATCAAATTCATGATGCGCGTAACGTGGTCTCGGCTACTCTGTCAGTGCTAAAGTGAAGTGTGGCTATATTTCGGCCCCCAAGCTAGAAAGTAAGGGTTCAAAAAGTTTTGTTGTGTCCATTTTACTTCAAAACAAGGCCATCAGGACTTAGTTTAGCGTCCAAGAGACTGCAAAATATCCCCCAAGTTCCGGGAAATCCATTCGAAGTTCGTCAAAATTATGATGCGCGTAAGGCGGTCTCATCTACTCTTTCAGTCTTAAAGTAAAGTGGGGCTATATTTCTGCCCAGAAGCTCCAAAGTTGTGCTCTGTCCATTTCACTGAAAACCAAGGCCATCAGGAGTTACTTTAGAGCCCCTTTGACTGGAATATATCCCCCAAGTTTCGGGAAATAAACGCGAAATTGGTCAAAATCACGATTCGCGGAAGACGGTCTCGCCTACTCTTTCAGTCTTAAGGTAAAATGGGGCTCTATTTCGGCCCAGAAGCTCGAGAGTGAGCGTTCAAAAACTTTCGCTGTGTCCATTTCACTGCAAACCAAGACAAGCAGGAGTTAGTTGAGAGTCCCCGGGACTGGAAAATATCCCCCAAGTTCCGGCAAATCCACCCGAAGTTTGTCAAAATCACGATGCGCGTAAGGCGGTCTCGGCTACTCTTTCAGTGTTAAAGTAATGGGGGCCTATATTTTCGCCCAGAAGCTGGAAATTGAGCGTTCAAAAAGTTTTGCTGGGTCCATTTTACTGCAAACCAAGGCCATCAGGAATTAGTTTAGAGTCCTCAGAACTGGAATATATCCCCTTAGTTCCGGCAAATCGAGCCGAAGTTGCTCAAGATCACGATGCACGTAAGGCGGTCTCGGCTACTCTTTCAGTCTTCAAGTGAAGTGGGGTTCTATTTCGGTCCAGAAGCTCGAAAGTCTGCGTTCAAACACTTTTTCTGTTTCCGTTTCACTGCAAACCAAGACCAGCACGAGTTAGTTTAGAGTCCCCGGGACTGGAAAATATTTCGCAAGTTCCGGGAAATCGAGCCGAAGTTGATCAAAATCACGATGCGCGAAACGTGGTCTCGGCTACTGTTTCAGTCTTAAAGTGAAGTATGGCTATATTTCGGCCCACAAGCTCGAAAGTGAGCGTTCAAAAAGCTTTGCTGTGTCCATTTCACTGCAAAACAAGGCCATCGGCACCTAGTTTAGCGTCCAAGGGACTGGAAAATATCCCCCAAGTTCCGAAATATCGACCCGAAGTTGGTCAAAATCACGATGCGCGCACGCCAGTCTTGGCTACTCTTTAAGTCGTAAATGATGTGGGACTATATTTCGGCCTAGAAGCTCGAAAGTGTGCCTTCAAAAACTTGTGCTGTGTGAATTTCACTGCAAACCAAGGCCATCAGGAGTTAGTTTAGAGTCCCCGGGACTGGAAAATATTCCCCAAGTTCCAGGAAAGCGAGCAAGAGTTGATCAAAATCACGATGCGCGTAACGCGGTCTCGGCTACTGTTTCAGTCTTAAAGTGAAGTGTGGCTATATTTAGGCCCACAAGCTCGAAAGTGAACGTTCAAAAAGTTTTGCTGTGTTCTTTCACTGAAAAACAAGGCCATCAGGAGTTAGTATAGAGTCCCCGGGACTGGAAAATATTCTCCAAGTTCCAGGAAATGGCGCCGAAGTTGATGAAAATTACGATGTGCGTAACGGGCTCTCGGCTATTCTTTCAGTCTTAAATTTAAGTAGGGCTATATTTCGGCCCTGAAGCTCGAGAATATTTGGAGAATACTTGGAGAATATTTTCCAGTCCCGGGGACTCTATACTAACTCCTGATGGCCTTGTTTTTCAGTGAAAGAACACAGCAAAACTTTTTGAACGTTCACTTTCGAGCTTGTGGGCCTAAATATTGCCACACTTCACTTTAAGACTGAAAGAGTAGCCGAGACCGCGTTACGCGCATCGTGATTTTGATCAACTTTTTCTCGCTTTCCTGGAACTTGGGGAATATTTTCCAGTCCCGGGGACTCTAAACTAACTCCTGATGGCCTTGGTTTGCAGCGTTCAGAATGTTTTGCTGTGTTCATTAAACTGCAAACCAAGGTCATCGGGAGTTAGTTTAGCGTCCCCGGGACTTTAAATTATTCGCCAACTTCCGGGAAATCGAGCAAAAGTGGCCCAAAATCACGATGCGCGTAAGGCGGTCTCGGCTACTCTTTCAGTGTTAAAATGAAGTGGGGCTATATTTCGGCCGACAAGCTCAACACCCAACGTGCGCTCCTTTTGCCTGTGTACATTAAGGGGGGCTATGTTTCGACCTAGAAGCTCGAGACCGGGCGTGCGCTAATTTTACCTGTGTCCATTTCACTGACATCTTAGGCCATCAGGAGTTAGTTTAGAGTCCTTGGGACTGGAAAATATTTCCCAAATTTTGGCAGATCGAGCCAAAGTTGCTCAAAATTACGATGCGCGTAAGGCGGTCTCGGCTACTCTTTCAGTCTTAAAATGAAGTGGGGCTATATTTCGGCCGACAAGCTCAACACCGAGTGTGCGCTCCTTTTTCCTGTGTACATATCACTGAAAACTAAGTTCATCAGGAGTTAGCATAGAGTCCTCGGGACTGGAAAATATTCCCCGAATTCCGGCAAATCGAGCCAAAGATGCTCAAAATCACGATCCGCGTAAGGCGGTCTCGGCTACTCGTTTACTCCGAAAATGAAGTGGGGCTATATTTCGGTTCAACAAGCTCGACACCGAGCGTGCTCTCCTTTTACCTGTGTCCATTTCCCTAAGAACTAAGTCCATCAGGAGATAGTTTAGAATCCTCGAGACTGGAAGCTATCCTCCAAGTTTCGGCAAATTGAGCCATACTTTCTTAAAATTACGATAAGCTTACGGCAGTTTCGTTTACTCTTTCAGTCTTAAAATGAACTGGGGCTACATTTCGGCCTAGAAGCTCGACACCGAGCGAGCGTTCCTGTTACCTGTGACCATTTCACTGAAAACTAAGGGCATCAAGAGTTAGGGTAGAGTCCCCGAGACTGGAAAATATCCCCCAAGTTTTGGCAGATCGAGCCATAGTGGCTAAAAATTTCGATGCGCTTAAGGCGGTTTCGTGTACACTTTCAGTCTTATAATAAAGTGGGGCTATATTTCGGCCTACAACCTGGAAACCTAGCGTGCGCCCCTTTTACCTGTGTCCATTTCACTAAAAACCAAGGCATTCAGGAGTTAGTTTAGAGCTTCCGGGACTGGATAATATCCCCCAAGTCCCAGGAAATCAAGCCGAAGTTCCACAAAATTACCATGCGCGTAAGGCGGTCCCGGCTACTCTTTCAGTCTTAAAGTGAAGTGGGACTATATTTCGGCCCAGAAGCCCCAAAGTGAACGTTTAAAGAGTTTGGCTGTGTCCATTTCACTGAAAACCAAGGCTATCAGGAATTAGTTTAGAGTGGCCGGGACTGGGAATTATCTCCCAAGTTCCGGAAAATCGAGCCCAAGTAGCCCAAAATCACGATGCGCGTAAGGCGGTCTCAACTAGCCTTTCCGTCTTAAAGTGAAGTAGGGCTATGCTTCGGCCCAGAAGCTCAAACGTGAGCGTTCAAAAAGTTGTGCTGTGTCCATTTCACTGCAAACCAAGGCAATCAGGAGTTAGTTTACAGTTCCCGGTACAGGGAAATATCCCCCATTACCAGGGAAATCGAGCCAAAGTTGGTCAAAATCACGATCCACGTAAGGCTGTCCCGGTTACTCTTTCATTCTTAAAGTTAACTGGGGCAATATTTCCGCCCAGAAGCTGGAAGGTCAGCGTTCAAAAAGCTGTGCTGTGTCCATTTCACTCCAGAGCAAGGCCATCAGGAGTTATTTTAGAGTCAGCGGGACTGGAAAATATCCCCCAAGTTCCGGGAAATCGAGCCGAAGTTGGTCAAAATTACGATGGGCGTAAGGTGGTCCCGGCTACTCTTTGACTCTTAAAGTGAAGTGGAGCTATATTTCGGCCCAGAAGCTCAAAAGTGAGCGTTCAAAAAGTTTTGCTGCGTCCATTTTACTGCAGACCAAGGACGTTGGGGGTCAGTTTAGGGTCCGCGGGACTGGAAAATATCCCCCAAGTTCCGGGAAAGTTAACCGAAGTTGGTGAAAATCAGGACGCGCGTACGGCGGTCTCGGCTACTCTTTCAGTCTTAAAGTGAAGTGGGGCAATATTTCGGCCCAGAAGCTCGAAACTGAGTGTTTAAAAAGTTTTGCTGTGTCCATTTCACTGCAAAACAAGGCCATCACGACTTAGTTTAGCGTCTAAGGGACTGGAGATATTCCCCAAGTTCCGGGAAATCCACCCGAAGTTAGTCAAAATCACGATGCGCTTAAGGGGGTCGCGGCTACTCTTTCAGTCTTAAGGTAAAGTGGGCTTAGATTTAGCTCCAGAAGCTCGAAAGTAAGGGTTCAAAAATTTTTGTCTCTATTACACTCACATCTTAGACAATCAGGAGTGAGTTTAGAGACTTTGGGACTGGAAAATATCTCCCAAGTTTCGCCAGATCGAGCCGAAGATCCTCAAAATCACAATGCGCGTAAGGCGCTCCCGCCTACTCTTTCAGTCTTAAAAAGAAGTAGAGCTATATTTCGGCCAGCAAGCTCGAAAGTGCGCGTTCAAAAAGTGTTCCTGTGTCCATTTCACTGGAAACCAAGGCCATCAGAAGTTAGTTTAGAGTCAACGGGACTGGAAAATATCCCCCTATTTGAGGGAAATCGAGCCGAAGTATCCCAAAATCACGATGCGCGTAAGGCGGTCTCGGCTACTCTTTCAGTCTTAAAGTGAAGTGGGGCTATATTTCGGCCGACAAGCTCAACACCCAACGTGCGCTCCTTTTGCCTGTGTACATTAAGGGGGGCTATGTTTCGACCTGGAAGCTCGAGACCGGGCGTGCGCTAATTTTACCTGTGTCCATTTCACTGACATCTTAGGCCATCAGGAGTTAGTTTAGAGTCCTTGGGACTGGAAAATATTTCCCAAATTTTGGCAGATCGAGCCAAAGTTGCTCAAAATTACGATGCGCGTAAGGCGGTCTCGGCTACTCTTTCAGTCTTAAAATGAAGTGGGGCTATATTTCGGCCGACAAGCTCAACACCGAGCGTGCGCTCCTTTTGCCTGTGTACATATCACTGAAAACTAAGTTCATCAGGAGTTAGCATAGAGTCCTCGGGACTGGAAAATATTCCCCGAATTCCGGCAAATCGAGCCAAAGATGCTCAAAATCACGATCCGCGTAAGGCGGTCTCGGCTACTCGTTTACTCCGAAAATGAAGTGGGGCTATATTTCGGTTCTACAAGCTCGACAGAAGCTCAAAAGTGAGCGTTCAAAAAGTTTTGCTGTATCCATTTCAATGCAAACCAAGGCCATCAGGGGTTACTTAAGAGTCTTCGGAACTGGAAAATATCCCCAAAGTTCCGGTAAAGCGAGCCGAAGTTGGCCAAAATCACGATGCGCGTAAGGCGTTCTCGGCTACTCTTTCAGTCTTAAAGTTAAGTGGGGCTATATTTCGACGCACAAGTTCGAAAGTGAGCGTTCAAAAAGTTTTGCTGTGTCCATTTAACTGCAAACTAAAACCATCGGAAGTTAGTTTAGCTTCCCCGGGAATTGAAAATATTCGCCAACTTCCGGGAAATCGAGCCGAAGTTGGTCAAAATTACGATGCGCGTAAGGCGGTCTCGGCTACTCTTTCAGTCTTAAAGTGAAGTAGGGCTATATTTCGGCCGAGAAGCTAGAAATTGAAAGTTCAAAAAGTTTTGCTGTGCTCATTTCACTGCAAACCAAGGCAATCAGGAGTTAGTTTAGACTCCTCGGGACTGGAAAATATCGCCCAAGTTCGGGGAAATCGAGCCGAATTTACTCAAAATCAGGATGCGCGTAAGGCGGTCTCGGCTACTTTTTCAGTATTAAAGTAAAGTGGGCTATATTTCGGCCCAGAAGCTTGAAGGTGAGCGTTCAAAAAGTTTTGCTGTCTCCATTTCACTGCAAACCAAGGCCATCAAGAGTTAGTTTAGAGTCCCTGGGACTGGAAAATATCCCCCAAGTTCCGGAATATCGACCCGAAGTTGGTCAAAATCACCATGCGCGCACGCCGGTCTCGGCTAGTCTTTAAGTCGTAAGTGATGTGGGACTATATTTCGGCCTAGAAGCTCGAAAGTGTGCCTTCAAAGACTTGTGCTGTGTGAATTTCACTGCAAACCATGGCGATCAGGAGTTAGTTTAGAGTCCCCGGGACTGGAAAATATTCCCCAAGTTCCAGGAAAGCGAGCAAAAGTTGATGAAAATCACGATGCGCGTAACGCGGTCTCGGCTACTGTTTCAGTCTTAAAGTGAAGTGTGGCTATATTTAGGCCCACAAGCTCGAAAGTGAGCGTTCAAAAAGTTTTGCTGTGTCCATTTCACTGCAAACCAAGGCCATCAGGAGTCAGTTTAGAGTCCCCGGGAGTGGAAAATATTCTCCAAGTTCCAGGAAATAGCGCCGAAGTTGATGAAAATTACGGTGCGCGTAACGGGCTCTCGGCTATTCTTTCAGTCTTAAATTTAAGTAGGGCTATATTTCGGCCCTGAAGCTCGAAGGTGAGCGTTCAGAATGTTTTGCTGTGTTCATTAAACTGCAAACCAAGGTCATCGGGAGTTAGTTTAGCGTCCCCGGGACTTTAAATTATTCGCCAACTTCCGGGAAATCGAGCAAAAGTGGCCCGAAATCACGATCCGCGTAAGGCGGTCTCGGCTACTCTTTCAGTCTTAAAATTAAGGGGGGCTATATTTCGGCCCAGAAGCTCGAAACTGAGTGTTTAAAAAGTTTTGCTGTGTCCAGTTTACTGCAAAACAAGGCCATCACGACTTAGTTTAGCGTCCAAGGGACTGGAAATATCCCCCAAGTTACGGGAAATCCACCCGAAGTTAGTCAAAATCACGATGCGCTTAAAGGGGTCTCGGCTACTCTTTCAGTCTTAAGGTAAAGTGGGCTTAGATTTTTTAGACCGGGCGTGCGCTAATTTTACCTGTGTCCATTTCACTGACATCTTAGGCCATCAGGAGTTAGTTTAGAGTCCTTGGGACTGGAAAATATTTCCCAAATTCTGGCAGATCGAGCCAAAGTTGCTCAAAATCACGATGCGCGTAAGGCGGTCTCGGCTACTCGTTTACTCCGAAAATGAAGTGGGGCTATATTTCGGTTCTACAAGCTCGACACCGAGCGTGCTCTCCTTTTACCTGTGTCCATTTCACTAAGAACTAAGTTCATCAGGAGATAATTTAGAATCCTCGAGACTGGAAGGTATCCTCCAAGTTTCGGCAAATTGAGCGATACTTTCTTAAAATTACGATAAGCGTACGGCAGTTTCGTTTACTCTTTCAGTCTTAAAATGAACTGGGGCTACATTTCGGCCTAGAAGCTCGACACCGAGCGTGCGCTCCTGATACCTGTGACCATTTGACTGAAAACTAAGGGCATCAAGAGTTAGGGTAGAGTCCCCGGGATTGGAAAATATCCCCCAAGTTTTGGCAGATCGAGCCATAGTGGCTAAAAATTTCGATGCGCTTAAGGCGGTTTCATGTACACTTTAAGTCTTAAAATAAAGTGGGGCTATATTTCGGCCTACAACCTGGAAACCTAGCGTGAGCCCCTTTTACTTGTGTCCATTTTACTAAAAACCAAGGCATTCAGGAGTTAGTTTAGAGCTTCCGGGACTGGAAAATATCCCCCAAGTCCCAGGAAATCAAGCCGAAGTTCGACAAAATTACCATGCGCGTAAGGCGGTCCCGGCTACTCTTTCAGTCTTAAAGTGAAGTGGGGCTATATTTCGGCCCAGAAGCTCCAAAGTGAACGTTCAAAGAGTTTGGCTGTGTCCATTTCACTGAAAACCAAGGCCATCAGGAATTTGTTTAGAGTGGCCGGGACTGGGAATTATCTCCCAAGTTCCGGGAAATCGAGCCCAGGTAGCCCAAAATCACGATGCGCGTAAGGCGGTCTCGGCTAGTCCTTCAGTCTTAAAGTGAAGTAGGGCTATGCTTCGGCCCAGAAGCTCAAACGTGATCGTTTAAAAAGTTGTGCTGTGTCCATTTTACTGGAAACCAAGGCAATCAGGAGTTAGTTTACAGTCCCCGGTACCGGAAAATATCCCCCATTGCCAGGGAAATCGAGCCAAAGTTGGTCAAAATCACGATGCGCGTAACGCGGTCCCGGTTACTCTTTCATTCTTAAAGTGAACTGGGGCAATATTTCCGCCCAGAAGCTGGAAAGTCAGCGTTCAAAAAGTTGTGCTGTGTCCATTTCACTCCAGAGCAAGGCCATCAGGAGTTACTTAGAGTCCGCGGGACTGGAAAATATCCCCCAAGTTCTGGGAAATCGAGCCGAAGTTGGTCAAAATTACGATGGGCGTAAGGCGGTCTCGGCTACTCTTTCGCTCTAAAGTGAAGTGGACCTATAATTCGGCCAAGAAGCTCAAAAGTGAGCGTTCAAAAAGTTTTGCTGTGTCTATTTTACTGCAGACCAAGGACGTCGGGGGTCAGTTTAGAGTCCGCGGGACTGGAAAATATCCCCCAAGTTCCGGGAAATTTAACCGAAGTTGGTCAAAATCACGACGCGCGTACGGCGGTCTCGGCTACTCTTTAAGTCTTAAAGTGAAGTGGGGCAATATTTCGGCCCAGCAGCTCGAAACTGAGTGTTTAAAAAGTTTTGCTGTGTCCATTTCATTGCAAAACAAGGCCATCACGACTTAGTTTAGCGTCCAAGGGACTGGAAATATCCCCCAAGTTACAGGAAATCCACCCGAAGTTAGGCAAAATAACAATGTGCTTAAGGGGGTCTCGGCTACTCTTTCAGTCTTAAGGTAAAGTGGGCTTAGATTTAGCTCCAGAAGCTCGAAAGTAAGGGTTCAAAAATTTTTGTCTCTATTTCACTCACATCTTAGACAATCAGGAGTGAGTTTAGAGACTTTTGGACTGGAAAATATCTCCCAAGTTTCGCCAGATCGGCCCGAAGATCCTCAAAATCACAATGCGCGTAAGGCGCTCCCGCCTACTCTTTCAGCCTTAAAAAAAAGCAGGGATATATTTCGGCCAGCAAGCTCGAAAGTGCGCGTTCAAAAAGTGTTCCTGTGTCTATTTCCCTGGAATTCAAGGCCATCAGGAGTTAGTTTAGAGTCCCCGGGACTGGAAAATATCGCCCAAGTTCGGGGAAATCCAGCCGAATTTTGTCAAAATCACGATGCGCGTAAGGCGCTCTCGGCTACTCTATCATTCTTAAAGTGAACTGGGGCTATATTTCGGCCCATAAGCTCGAAAGTGAGCGTTCAAAAAGTTTTGCTGTGTCCATTTCACCGCAAACCAAGCCACATCAGCAGATTGTTTACAGTGTCCGGGACATCAAAATATCCCCCAAGTCCCGGGAAATCGAGCCGAAGTTTGTCAAAATCACGATGCGCGTAAAGCAGTCTCGGCTACTCTTTGAGTCTTAAAGTGACGTGGCTGTATATTTCGGCCCAGAAGCTCGAAAGTGAGCGTTCAAAAAGTTTTGCTCTCTCAATTTAACTGAAAACCAAGGCCATCATGAGTTAGTTTAGAGTCCACGGGACTGGAAAATATCCCTTCAGTTCTGGTAACTCAAGCCGAAGTTGGTCAAAATCACGATGCGTCTAAGGCGGTCTCGGCCACTATTTCAGTCTTGAAGTGAAGTGGGGCTATATTTCGGCCCAGAATTTCGAAAGTAAGCGTTGAAAAAAATTTGCTGTGTCCATTTCACTGCAGACCAAGGCCATCAGGGGTTAGTTTAGAGTCCTTGGGACTTGAATATATACCCGGAGTTTCGGGAAATCGAGCCGAAGTTGGTCAAAATCACGATGCGCGTAAGACGGTGTCGGCTACTGTTTCAGTCTTAAACTGAAGTGGGGCTATATTTCGGCTCAGAAGCCCGAAGGGGAGCGTTGAAAAAGTTTTGCTCTCTCCATTTCAATGCAAACCAAGGCAATCAGGAGTTACTTTAGAGTCCCCGGTACCGGAAAATATTCCCCATTTCCCGGGAAATCGAGCCAAAGTTGGTCAAAATCACGATGCGCGTAAGCCGGTCTCGGCTATTCTTTCATTCTTAAAGTGAGCTCGGGCTATATTTCGGGCCAGAAGCTCGAAAGTTAAAGTTCAAAAAGTTTTGCTGTGTGCATTTCACTGCAAACCAAAGCTATCAAAAGTTAGTTTAGGGTCCCCGGGACTGGAAAATATTCCCCAAGTTCCGGGAAAGCGAGCCGAAGTTGATCAAAATCACGATGCGCGAAATGCGGTCTCGGCTACTGTTTCAGTCTTAAAGTAAGGTGTGGCTATATTTCGGCCCACAAGCTCGAAAGTGAGCGTTCAAAAAGTTTTGCTGTGTCCATTTCACTGCAAAGCAAGGCCATCAGGACTTAGTTTAGCGTCCAAGGGACTGGAAAATGTTCCCCAAGTTCCGGGAGATCCACCCGAATTTTCTCAAAATCACAATGCGCGTAAGGTGGTCTCGGTTACTCTTTAAGTCTTAAAGTAAAGTGGGGCTTTATTTCGGCCAGGAAGCTCGAAGGTGAGCGTTCAAAAAGTTTTCCTCTGTCCATTTCACTGCAAACCAAGGCCATGAGGAGTTAGTTTAGAGTTCCTGGGACTGGAAAATATCCCCCAAGTTCCGGAATATTGACCCGAAGTTCTCAAACTCACGATGTGAGCAAGGCGGTCTCGGCTACTCTTTCAGTCTTAAGTGAAGTGGGGCTATATTTCGGCCAAGAATCTCGAAAGTGTGCGTTCAAAAAATTGTGCTGTGTCCATTTCAATGGAAACCAAGGCCATCAGAGGTTAGTTTAGAGTCCCCGGGACTGGAAAATATCCCCCAAGTCCCGGGAATTGGAGCCCAAGTTGATCAAATTCATGATGCACGTAACGTGGTCTCGGCTACTGTTTCAGTTTTAAAGTCAAGTGTGCCTATATTTCGGCCCACAAGCTAGAAAGTGAGCGTTCAAAAAGTTTTGCTGTGTCCATTTCACTTCAAAACAAGGCCATCAGGACTTAGTTTAGCGTCCAAGGGACTGGAAAATATACCCCAAGTTCCGGGAAATCCATTCGAAGTTCGTCAAAATTACGATATACGTAAGGCGGTTACGGCTACTCTTTCAGTCTTAAAGTAAAGTCGGGCTATATTTCTGTCCAGAAGCTCGAAAGTGAGCCTTCAAAAACTTTTGCTGTGTGCATTTCACTGCAGACCAAAGCTATCAAAAGTTAGTTTAGGGTCCCCAGGATTGGAAAATATTCCCCAAGTTCCGGGAAAGCGAGCCGAAGTTGATCAAAATCACGATGCGCGAAATGCGGTCTCGGCTACTGTTTCAGTCTTAAAGTAGTGTGGCTATATTTCGGCCCACAAGCTCGAAAGTGAGCGTTCAAAAATTTTTCCTCTGTCCATTTCAATGCAAAGCAAGGCGATCAGGAGTTAGTTTAGAGTCCCCGGGACTGGAAAATATCCCCCAAGTTCCGAGAAATCGATCCGAAAATGGTCAAAATCACGATGCGCGTAAGGCGATCTCGGCTACTCTTTCAGTCTTAAGTGAAGTGGGGCTATATTTCGGCCCAGAAGCTCCACAGTGGGCGTCAAAAAGTTATGCTGTGCGCATTTCAGTGCAAACCAAGGCCATCCGGAGTTACTTTAGAGTCCCCCGGACTGGAAAATATCCCAAAAGTGGCGTGAAATAGAGCTGAACTTGGTCTAACTCAGGATGCACGTGAGGCGGTCTCGGCTACTATTTCAGTCTGAAAGTGAAGTGGGATTCTATGTCGGCCCAGAAGCTACAAAGAGAGTGTTCAAAAAGCTTTCCTTTGTCTATTTCACTGAAAACCAAGGCAATCAGGAGTTACTTTAGAGCTCGCGGAAATGGAATATATCCCCCATGTTCCAGGAAACCGACCCGAAGTTGGTCAAAATCACGATTTGCGCAAGACGGTCTTGGCTACTCTTTCAGTCTTAAAGTAAAGTGGGGCTATATTTCGGGCCAGAAGCTCGAGAGTGAGCGTTCAAAAAGTTTCGCTGTGTCCATTTCACTGAAAACCAAGACAATCAGGAGTTAGTTTAGAGTCCCCGGGACTGGAAAATATCCTCCAAGTTGCGGCAAATCGAGCCGAAGTTGGTCAAAATCACGGTGTGCTTAAGGCGGTGTCGGCTACTCCTTCAGTCTTAACGTGAAGTGGGGCTCTATTTCGGCCCACAAGCTCAAAGCTCAAAAAAAATTACTGTGTCTATTTCACTGCAAACCAAGGCTATCAGGAGTTAGTTTAGAGTCCCCGGGAGTGGAATGTATTTCCCAAGTTCCGGAAAATCGAGAAGACGTTGGTCAAAATCACGATGCCCGTAGGACCTTCTCGGCTACTCTTTCAGTCTTAAAGTGAAGTGGGGCTATATTTCGGCCCAGAAGCTCGAAAGTGAGCGTTCAAAAAGTTTTGCTGTATCCATTTCAATGTAAACCAAGGCTATCAGGGGTTACTTAAGAGTCCTCGGGACTGGAAAATATCCCCCAAGTTCCGGTAAATCGAGCCGAAGTTGGTCAAAATCACGATGTGCGTAAGGTGGTCTCGGCTACTCTTTCAGTCTTAAAGTGAAGTGGGGCAATATTTCGGCCCAGAAGCTCGAAAGTGAGTGTTTCAAAAGTTTTGCTCTGTCACTTTCAGTGCAAACCAAGGCCATCAGAAGTTAGTTTAGAGTCCCCAGGACTGGAGAATATCCCCCAAGTCCCGGGAAATCGAGCCGAAGTTGATCAAATTCATGATGCGCGTAACGTGGTCTCGGCTACTGTGTCAGTCCTAAAGTGAAGTGTGGCTATATTTCGGCCCACAAGCTAGAAAGTGAGCGTTCAAAGAGTTTTGTTGTGTCCATTTTACTTCAAAACAAGGCCATCAGGACTTAGTTTAGCATCCAAGGGACTGCAAAGTATCCCCCAAGTTCCGGAAAATCCATGCAAAGTTCGTCAAAATTACGATGAGCGTAAGGCGCTCTCATCTACTCTTTCAGTCTTAAAGTAAAGTGGGGCTATATTTCTGCCCAGAAGCTCCAAAGTTGTACTCTGTCCATTTCACTGAAAACCAAGGCCATCAGGAGTTACTTTAGAGTCCCTTTGACTGGAATGTATCCCCCAAGTTTCGGGAAATAAACGCGAAATTGGTCAAAATCACGATTCGCTCAAGACGGTCTCGCCTACTCTTTCAGTCTCAAAGTAAAATGGGGCTCTATTTCTGCCCAGAAGCTCGAGAGTGAGCGTTCAAAAACTTTCGCTGTGTCCATTTCACTGCAAACCAAGACAAGCAGGAGTTAGTTGAGAGTCCCCGGGACTGGAAAATATCACCCAAGTTCCGGCAAATCCACCCGAAGTTTGTCAAAAGCACGATGCGCGTAAGGCGGTCTCGGCTACTCTTTCAGTGTTAAAGTAATGGGGGGCTATATTTTGGCCCAGAAGCTCGAAATTGAGCGTTCAAAAAGTTTTGCTGGGTCCATTTTACTGCAAACCAAGGCCATCAGGAATTAGTTTAGGTCCTCAGAACTGGAATATATCCCCTTAGTTCCGGCAAATCGAGCCGAAGTTGCTCAAAATCACGATGCACGTAAGGCGGTCTCGGCTACTCTTTCAGTCTTCAAGTGAAGTGGGGTTCTATTTCGGTCCAGAAGCTCCAAAGTATGCGTTCAAAAACTTTTTCTGTTTCCGTTTCACTGCAAACCAAGACCAGCACGAGTTAGTTCAGAGTCCCCGGGACTGGAAAATATTTCGCAAGTTCCGGGAAATCGAGCCGAAGTTGATCAAAATCACGATGCGCGAAACGTGGTCTCGGCTACTCTTTCAGTCTTAAAGTGAGGTATGGCTATATTTCGGCCCACAAGCTCGAAAGTGAGCGTTCAAAAAGCTTTGCTGTGTCCATTTCACTGCAAAACAAGGCCATCGGCACCTAGTTTAGCGTCCAAGGGACTGGAAAATATCCCCCAATTTCCGGGAAATCCACCCGAAGTTTGTCAAAACCACGATGCGCGTAAGGCGGTCTCGACTACTTTTTCAGTATTAAAGTAAAGTGGGCTATATTTCGGCCAGGAACCTTGAAGGTGAGCGTTCAAAAAGTTTTGCTGTCTCTATTTCACTACAAACCAAGGCCATCAAGAGTTAGTTTAGAGTCCCTGGGACTGGAAAATATCCCCCAAGTTCCGGAATATCGACCCGAAGTTGGTCAAAATCACGATGCGCGCACGCCGGTCTCGGCTACTCTTTAAGTCGTAAGTGATGTGGGACTATATTTCGGCCTCGAAGCTCGAAAGTGTGCGTTCAAAAACCTGTGCTGTGTGAATTTCACTGCAAACCATGGCAATCAGGAGTTAGTTTAGAGTCCCCGGGACTGGAAAATATTCCCCAAGTTCCAGGAAAGCGAGCAGAAGTTGATGAAAATCACGATGCGCGTAACGCGGTCTCGGCTACTGTTTCAGTCTTAAAGTGAAGTGTGGCTATATTTAGGCCCACAAGCTCGAAATTGAGCGTTCAAAAAGTTTTGCTGTGTCCATTTCACTGCAGACCAAGGCAATCAGGAGTTAGTTTAGAGTCCCCGGGACCGGAAAATATTCTCCTAATTCCAGGAAATGGCGCCGAAGTTGATGAAAATTACGGTGCGCGTAACGGGCTCTCGGCTATTCTTTCAGTCTTAAATTTAAGTAGGGCTATATTTCGGCCCTGAAGCTCGAAGGTGAGCGTTCAGAATGTTATGCTGTGTTCGTTAAACTGCAAACCAAGGTCATCGGGAGTTAGTTTAGCGTCCCCGGGACTTCAAATTATTCGCCAACTTCCGGGAAATCGAGCAAAAGTGGCCCAAAATCACGATGCGCGTAAGGCGGTCTCGGCTAGTCTTTCAGTCTTAAAGTGAAGTAGGGCTATGCTTCGGGCCAGAAGCTCAAAAGTGAGCGTTCAAAAAGTTGTGCTGTATCCATTTCACTGCAAACCAAGGCAATCAGGAGTTAGTTTACAGTCCTCGGTACCGGAAAATATCGCCCATTTCCCGGGAAATCGAGCCAAAGTTGGTCAAAATCACGATGCGCGTAAGGCGGTCCCGGTTACTCTTTCATTCTTAAAGTGAACTGGGGCAATATTTCCGCACAGAAGCTGGAAAGTGAGCGTTCAAAAAGTTGTGCTGTGTCCATTTCACTCCAGAGCAAGGCCATCAGGAGTTACTTTAGAGTCCGCGGGACTGGAAAATATCCCCCAAGTTCTGGGAAATCGAGCCGAAGTTGGTCAAAATTACGATGGGCGTAAGGTGGTCCCGGCTACTCTTTGACTCTTAAAGTGAAGTGGAGCTATATTTCGGCCCAGAAGCTCAAAAGTGAGCGTTCAAAAAGTTTTGCTGTGTCCATTTTACTGCAGACCAAGGACGTCGGGGGTCAGTTTAGAGTCCGCGGGACTGGAAAATATCCCCCATGTTCCGGGAAATTTAACCAAACTTGGTCAAAATCACGACGCGCGTACGGCGGTCTCGGCTACTCTTTCAGTCTTAAAGTGAAGTGGGGCAATATTTCGGCCCAGAAGCTCGAAACTGAGTGTTTAAAAAGTTTTGCTGTGTCCATTTCACTGCAAAACAAGGCCATCACGACTTAGTTTAACGTCCAAGGGACTGGAAATATCCACCAAGTTACGGGAAATCCACCCGAAGTTAGTCAAAATCACGATGCGCTTAAGCGGTCTCGGCTACTCTTTCAGTCTTAAGGTAAAGTGGGCTTAGATTTAACTCCAGAAGCTCGAAAGTAAGGGTTCAAAAATTTTTCCTGTGTCCATTTCACTGGAAACCAAGGCTATGAGGAGTTAGTTTAGAGTCCCCGGGACTGGAAAATATCCCCCTATTTGCGGGAAATTGAGCCGAAGTATCCCAAAATCACGATGTGGTAAGGCGCTCTCGGCTACTCTTTCAGTCTTAAAGTTAAGTGCGGCTATATTTCGGCCCAGAAACTCAAAAGTGAGCGTTCAAACAGTTTTGCTGTATCCATTTCAATGCAAACCAAGGCCATCGGGGGTTGCTTAAGAGTCCTCGGGACTGGAAAATATCCCCAAAGTTCCGGTAAAGCGAGCCAAAGTTGGTCAAAATTACGATGCGCGTAAGACGATCTCGGCTACTCTTTCAGTCTTAAAGTAAAGTGGGGCTATATTTCGGTCCAGAAGCTCGAAAGTGACCCTTTAAAAAGTTACGCTTTCCGTATTTAACTGCAAACCAAGGCCATCAGGACTTAGTTTAAAGTCCCTCGGACTGGAAAATATCCCCCAAGTTCCGGGAAATCGAGCTGAACTTGGTCAAAATCACGATGCTCGTAAGGCCGTCTCGGCTACTATTTCAGTCAAAGTGAAATACGGCTGTATTTTGGACCAGAAGCTCGAAACTGAGCGTTCAAAAAGTTTTCCTGCGTCCATTTCACTGCAAACCAAGGCCATCAGGAGTTAGTTTAGAATCCCCGAGACTTGAAAATATCGCCAAAATTCTAGAAAATCGAGCGGAAGTTGCTCAAAATCACGATGCGCGTAAGGCGGTCTCGCCTACTCTTTCAGGCTTAAAGTGAAGTGGGGCTATATTTCATCCCAGACGCCCGAAAATAAGCCTTCAAAAAGTGTTACTGTGTTCATTTCACTGCAAACCAAGGCCATCAGGAGTTAGTTTAGACTCCTCGGGACTGGAAAATATCGCCCAAGTTCGGGGAAACCGAGCCGAATTTTGTCAAAATCACGATGCGCGTAAGGCGGTCTCAGCTACTCTTTCATTCTTAAAGTGAACTGGGGCTATATTTCGGCCCAGAAGCTACAAAGTGAAAGTTCAAAAAGTTTTGCTGTGTTCATTTCACTGCAAACCAAGGCCATCAGGAGTTAGTTTAGACCCTCGGGAATGGAAAATATCGCCCAACTACGGGGAAATCGAGCCGAATTTTGTCAAAATCACGATGCGCGTAAGGCGCTCTCGGCTACTCTTTCATTCTTAAAGTGAACTGGGGCTATATTTCGGCCCAGAAGCTAGAAAGTGAAAGTTCAAAAAGTTTTGCTGTGTCCATTTCACCGCAAACCAAGCCACATCAGCAGATTGTTTACAGTGTCCGGGACATCAAAATATCCCCCAAGTCCCGGGAAATCGAGCCGAAGTTTGTCAAAATCACGATGCGCGTAAAGCAGTCTCGGCTACTCTTTTAGTCTTAAAGTGACGTGGCTGTATATTTCGGCCCAGAAGCTCGAAAGTGAGCGTTCAAAAAGTTTTGCTCTCTCAATTTAACTGAAAACCAAGGCCATCATGAGTTAGTTTAGAGTCCACGGGACTGGAAAATATCCCTTAAGTTCTGGCAACTCAAGCCGAAGTTGTTCAAAATCACGATGCGTCTAAGGCGGTCTCGGCTACTCTTTCAGTCTTAAAGTGAAGTGGGGCTATATTTCGGCCCAGAATTTCGAAAGTAAGCGTTGAAAAAAATTTGCTGTGTCCATTTCACTGCAGACCAAGGCCATCAGGGGTTAGTTTAGATTCCTTGGGACATGAATATATCCCCGAAGTTTCGGGAAATCGAGCCGAAGTTGGTCAAATCACGATGCGCGTAAGACGGTGTCGGCTACTCTTTCAGTCTTAAACCGAAGTGGGGCTATATTTCGGCTCAGAAGCCCGAAGGGGAGCGTTGAAAAAGTTTTGCTCTCTCCATTTCAATGCAAACCAAGGCAATCAGGAGTTACTTTAGAGTCCCCGCTACCGGAAAATATTCCGCATTTGCCGGGAAATCGAGCCAAAGCTGGTCAAAATCACGATGGACGTAAGGCGGTGTCGGCTATTCTTTCATTCTTTAAAGTGAGCCCGGGCTATATTTCGGCCCAGAAGCTAGAAAGTGAAAGTTCAAAAAGTTTTGCTATGTCCATTTCACCGCGAACCAAGCCACATCAGGAGATAGTTTACAGTCTCCGGGACATCAAAATATCCCCCAAGTTGCGGGAAATCGAGCCGAAGTTTGTCAAAATCACGATGCGCGTAAAGCAGTCTCGGCTACTCTTTGAGTCTTAAAGTCACGTGGCTGTATATTTCGGCCCACAAGCTCGAAAGTGAGCGTTCAAAAAGTTATGCTGTGCCCATTTCACTGCAAAGCAAGGTCCTCAGGAAGTAGTTTACAGTGCCCGGAACTGGAAAATATCCCCCAAGTTCCGCGAAATCGAGACGAAGTTGGTCAAAATAACGATTCGCGTAAGGCGGTCCCGGCTACTCTTTCAGTCTTAAAGTGAAGTAGGGCTATATTTCGGTCCAGACGCTCGAAAGTGAGCGTTCAAAAAGTTTTCCTCTCTCAATTTCACTGAAAAGAAAGGCCATCATGAGTTAGTTTAGAGTCCCCGGGACTGGAAAATATCTTTTAAGTTCTGGCAACTCAAGCCGAAGTTGGTCAAAATTACGATGCGCCTAAGGCGGCCTCGGCTACTCTTTCAGTCTTAAAGTGAAGTGGGGCTCTATTTCGGCCCAGAAGCTCCAAAGTGAGCGCTGCAAAATATTTGCTGTGTCCATTTCACTGCAAACCAAGGCTATCAGGAGTTACTTTAGTGTCCCCGGGACTGCCATATATTTCCCAAGTTCCGGAAAATGGAGAAGACGTTGGTCAAAGTCACGATGCCCGCAAGACGGTCTTGGCTAGTGTTTCAGTCTTAAAGTGAAGTGGTCAAAATCACGGTGCGCGTTAGGCGGTCTCGCTTACCGTTTCAGTCTTAAAGTAAAGTGAGGCTTTATTCCTGCCCAGGAGCTTCAACGTGAGCGTTCAAAAAGTTTCCCTGTGTTTATTTCACCGCAAACCAAAGCCATCAGGAACTAGTTTAGACTCCCCGGGACTGGAAAATATCCCCCAACTTCCGGGAAATCGAGCCGAAGTTGGTCAAAATCACGATTTGCGTAAGGTAGTGTCGGCTACTCTTTCAGTCTTAAAGTGAAGTGGGGCTATATTTCGGGCCAGAAGCCCGAAAGTGAGCGTTCAAAATGTTTTGCTGTGTCCATTTCACTGCAAACCAAGCCCATCAGGCGTTAGTTTAGAGTCCTCGGGACTGAAAAATATTGCCCGAGTTCCGGGGAATCGAACCGAAGTTGATCAAAATCACGATGCCCGAAATGCGGTATCGGCTACTGTTTCAGTCTTAAAGTGAAGTGGGGCTATATTTCGGCCCAGAAGGCCGAAAGTGAGCGTTCAAAAAGCTTTGCTGTGTTCTTTGACTGAAAAACAAGGCCATCACGAGTTAGTTTAGCGTCCATGGGACTGGAAAATATTCCCCAAGTTCCAGTAAATCGAGCTGAAGTTGGTCAAAATCACGACGCTCCCAAAGCGGTCTCGGCTACCCTTTCAGTCCTAAAGTGAAGTGGGGCTATATTTCTGTCCAGAAGCTCGAAAGTGTGCGTTCAAAAAGTTTTGCTCTGTGCATTTCACTGCAAACCAAAGCGATCAAAAGTTAGTTTAGAGTCCCCGGCTCTGGAAAATATTCCCCAAGTTCCGGGAAAGCGGGCCGTAGTTGACCAAAATCACGATGCGCGAAATGCGGTCTCGGCTACTGTTTCAGTCTTAAAGTAAAGTGTGGCTATATTTCGGCCCACAAGCTCGAAAGTGAGCGTTCAAAAAGTTTTGCTGTGTCCATTTTGCTGCAAAGCAAGGCCATCAGGACTTAGTTTAGCGTCCAAAGGACTGGAAAATGTTCCCCAAGTTCCGGGAAATCCACCCGAAGTTTGTCAAAATCACAATGCGCGTAAGGTGGTCTCGGTTACTCTTTAAGTCTTAAAGTAAAGTGGGGCTTTATTTCGGCCAGGAAGCTCCAAAGTTGTGGTCTGTCCATTTCACTGAAAACCAAGGCCATCAGGAGTTACCTTGGAGTCCCTTTGACTGGAATATATCCACCAAGTTTCGGGAAATAAACGCGAAATTGGTCACAATCACGATTCGCTCAAGACGGTCTCGCCTACTCTTTCAGTCTTAAAGTAAAATGGGGCTCTATTTCTGCCCAGAAGCTCGAGAGTGAGCGTTCAAAAACTTTCGCTGTGTCCATTTCACTGCAAACCAAGACAAGCAGGAGTTAGTTGAGAGTCCCCGGGACTGGAAAATATCACCCAAGTTCCGGGAAATCAACCCCAAGTTTGTCAAAATCACGATGCGCGTAAGGCGGTCTCGGCTACTCTTTCAGTGTTAAAGTAATGGGGGGCTATATTTTGGCCCAGAAGCTCGAAATTAAGCGTTCAAAAAGTTTTGCTGGGTTCATTTTACTGCAAACCAAGGCCACCAGGAATTAGTCTAGAGTCCTCAGAACTGGAATATATCCCCTTAGTTCCGGCAAATTCAGCCGAAGTTGCTCAAAATCACGATGCACGTAAGGCGGTCTCGGCTACTCTTTCAGTCTTCAAGTGAAGTGGGGTTCTATTTCGGTCCAGAAGCTCGAAACTATGCGTTCAAAAACTTTTTCTGTTTCCGTTTCACTGCAAACCAAGACCAGCACGAGTTAGTTTAGAGTCCCCGGGACTGGAAAATATTTCGCAAGTTCCGGGAAATCGAGCCGAAGTTGATCAAAATCACGATGCGCGAAACGTGGTCTCGGCTACTCTTTCAGTCTTAAAGTGAAGTATGGCTATATTTCGGCCCACAAGCTCGAAAGTGAGCGTTCAAAAAGCTTTGCTGTGTCCATTTCACTGCAAAACAAGGCCATCGGCACCTAGTTTAGCGTCCAAGGGACTGGAAAATATCCCCCAAGTTCCGGGAAATCCACCCGAAGTTTGTCAAAATCACGATGCGCGTAAGGCGGTCTCGGCTACTTTTTCAGTATTAAAGTAAAGTGGGCTATATTTCGGCCCAGAAGCTTGAAGGTGAGCGTTCAAAAAGTTTTGCTGTCTCCATTTCACTGCAAACCGAGGCCATCAAGAGTTAGTTTAGAGTCCCTGGGACTGGAAAATATCCCCCAAGTTCCGGAATATCGACCCGAAGTTGGTCAAAATCACCATGCGCGCACGCCGGTCTCGGCTACTCTTTAAGTCGCTAGTGATGTGGGACTATATTTCGGCCTAGAAGCTGGAAAGTGTGCGTTCAAAAACTTGTGCTGTGTGAATTTCACTGCAAACCATGGCCATCAGGAGTTAGTTTAGAGTCCACGGGACTGGAAAATATTCCCCAAGTTCCAGGAAAGCGAGCAGAAGTCTATCAAAATCACGATGCGCGTAACGCGGTCTCGGCTACTGTTTTAGTCTTAAAGTGAAGTGTGGCTATATTTAGGCCCACAAGCTCGAAAGTGAGCGTTCAAAAAGTTTTGCTGTGTCCATTTCACTGCAAACCAAGGCCATCAGGAGTTAGTATAGAGTCCCCGGGACTGGAAAATATTCTCCAAGTTCCAGGAAATAGCGCCGAAGTTGATGAAAATTACGATGCGCGTAACGGGCTCCCGGCTATTCTTTCAGTCTTAAATTTAAGTAGGGCTATATTTCGGCCCTGAAGCTCGAAGGTGAGCGTTCAGAATGTTTTGCTGTGTTCGTTAAACTGCAAACCAAGGTCATCGGGAGTTAGTTTAGCGTGCCCGGGACTTTAAATTATTCGCCAACTTCCGGGAAATCGAGCAAAAGTGGCCCAAAATCACGATGCGCGTAAGGCGGTCTCCGCTACTCTTTCAGTCTTAAAATTAAGGAGGGCTATATTTCGACCTAGAAACTCGAGATCGGGTGTGCGCTAATTTTACCTGTGTCCATTTCACTGACATCTTAGGCCATCAGGAGTTAGTTTAGAGTCCTTGGGACTGGAAAATATTTCCCAAATTCTGGCAGATCAAGCCAAAGTTGCTCAAAATCACGATGCGCGTAAGGCGTTCTCGGCTACTCTTTGAGTCTTAAAATAAAGTGGGGCTATATTTCGGCCGACAAGCTCAACACCGAGCGTGCGCTCCTTTTGCCTGTGTACATATCACTGAAAACTAAGTTCATCAGGAGTTAGCATAGAGTCCGCGGGACTGGAAAATATTCCCCGAATTCCGGCAAACCGAGCCAAAGATGCTCAAAATCACGATGCGCGTAAGGCGGTCTCGGCTATTCGTTTACTCCGAAAATGAAGTGGTGCTATATTTCGGTTCTACAAGCTCGACACCGAGCGTGCTCTCCTTTTACCTGTGTCCATTTCACTAAGAACTAAGTCCATCAGGAGATAGTTTAGAATCCTCGAGACTGGAAGCTATCCTCCAAGTTTCGGCAAATTGAGCCATACTTTCTTAAAATTACGATAAGCCTACGGCAGTTTCGTTTACTCTTTCAGTCTTAAAATGAACTGGGGCTACATTTCGGCCTAGAAGCTCAACACCGAGCGTGCGCTCCTGTTACCTGTGACTATTTGACTGAAAACTAAGGCCATCAAGAGTTAGGGTAGAGTCCCCGGGACTGGAAAATATCCCCCAAGTTTTGGCAGATCGAGCCATAGTGGCTAAAAATTTCGATGCGCTTAAGGCGGTTTCGTGTACACTTTCAGTCTTAAAATAAAGTGGCGCTATATTTCGGCCTACAACCTGGAAACCTAACGTGCGCCCCTTTTACCTGTGTCCATTTCACTAAAAACCAAGGCATTCAGGAGTTAGTTTAGAGCTTCCGGGACTGGAAAATATCCCCCAAGTCCCAGGAAATCAAGCCGAAGTTCGACAAAATTACCATGCGCGTAAGGCGGTCCCGGCTACTCTTTCAGTCTTAAAGTGAAGTGGGGCTATATTTCAACCCAGAAGCTCGAAAGTGAACGTTCAAAGAGTTTGGCTGTGTCCATTTCACTGAAAACCAATTAGGAATTAGTTTAGAGTGGCCGGGACTGGGAATTATCTCCCAAGTTCCGGGAAATCGAGCCGAAGTAGCCCAAAATCACGATGCACGTTATGCGGTCTTGGCTAGCCTTTCAGTCTTAAAGTGAAGTGGGGCTATATTTCGGCCCAGAAGCTCAAACGTGATCGTTCAAAAAGTTGTGCTGTGTCCATTTCACTGCAAACCAAGGCAATCAGGAGTTAGTTTAGAGTCCCCAGTACCGGAAAATATCCCCCATTTCCCGGGAAATCGAGCCAAAGTTGGTCAAAATCACGATGCGCGTAAGGCGGTCCCGGTTACTCTTTCATTCTTAAAGTGAACTGGGGCAATATTTCCGCCCAGAAGCTGGAAAGTGAGCGTTGAAAAAGTTGTGCTGTGTCCATTTCACTCCAGAGCAAGGCCATCAGGAGTTACTTTAGAGTCCGCGGGACTGCAAAATATCCCCCAAGTTCCGGGAAATCGACCCGAAGTTGGTCAAAATTAGGATGGGCGTAAGGCGGTCTGGGCTACTCTTTGACTCTTAAAGTGAAGTGGAGCTATATTTCGGCCCAGAAGCTCAAAAGTGAGCGTTCAAAAAGTTTTGCTGTGTCCATTTTACTGCAGACCAAGGATTTCGGGGGTCAGTTTAGAGTCCCCGGGACTGGAAAATATCCCCCAAGTTCCGGGAAATTTTCTCGGCTACTCTTTCAGTCTTAAAGTGAAGTGGGGCAATATTTCGGCCCAGCAGCTCGAAACTGAGTGTTTAAAAAGTTTTGCTGTGTCCATTTTACTAAAAAACAAGGCGATCACGACTTACTTTAGCGTCCAAGGGACTGGAAATATCCCCCAAGTTACGGGAAATCCACCCGAAGTTAGTCAAAATCACGATGGGCTTAAGGGAGTCTCGGCTACTCTTTCAGTCTTAAGGTAAAGTGGGCTTAGATTTAACTCCAGAAGCTCGAAAGTAAGGGTTCAAAAATTTTTGTCTCTATTTCACTCCCATCTTAGACAATCAGGAGTGAGTTTAGAGACTTTTGGACTGGAAAATATCTCCCAAGTTTCGCCTGATCGACCCGAAGATCCTCAAAATCACAATGCGCGTAAGGCGCACCCGCCTACTCTTTAAGTCTTAAAAAGTAGTAGTAGTGTCCATTTAACTGCAAACTAAGGCCATCGGAAGTTAGTTTAGCTTCCCCGGGATTTGAAAATATTCGCCAACTTCCGGGAAATCGAGCCGAAGTTGGTCAAAATTACGATGCGCGGAAGGCGGTCTCGGCTACTCTTTCAGTCTTAAAGTGAAGTAGGGCTATATTTCGGCCGAGAAGCTCGAAAGTGAGCGTTCAAAAAAATGTGCTGTGTCCATTTCACTGCAAACCAAGGCCATCAGCAGTTAGTTTAGAGTCCCCGGGACTGGAATATATCCCCCAAGTTCCGGGAAATCGAACGGAAGTTGGTCAAAATCACGATGCGCGTAAGACGGTCTCGGCTACTCTTTCAGTCTTAAAGTAAAGTAAGGCTATATTTCGGCCCAGAAGCTCGAAAGTGACCCTTTAAAAAGTTCCGCTTTCTGCATTTAACTGCAAACCAAGGCCATCAGGACTTAGTTTAAAGTCCCCCGGACTGGAAAATATCCCCCAAGTTTCGGGAAATCGAGCTGAACTTGGTCAAAATCACGATGCTCGTAAGGCGGTCTCGGCTACTATTTCAGTCTTAAAGTGAAGTACGGTTGTATTTCGACCCAGAAGCTCGAAACTGAGCGTTCAAAAAGTTTTCCTGCGTCCATTTCACTGGAAACCAAGGCCATCAGGAGTTAGTTTAGAGTCCACGGGACTGGAAAATATCGCCAAAATTCTAGAAAATCGAGCGGAAGTTGCTCAAAATCACGATGCGCGTAAGGCGGTCTCGTCTACTCTTTCAGTCTTAAAGTGAAGTGGGGATATATTTCATCAAAGAAGCTCGAAAATAAGCGTTCAAAAAGTGTTACTGTGTTCATTTCACTGCAAACCAAGGCCATCAGGAGTTAGTTTAGACTACTCGGGACTGGAAAATATCGCCCAAGTTCGGGGAAATCGAGCCGAATTTTGTCAAAATCACGATGCGCGTAAGGCGCTCTCGGCTACTCTTTCATTCTTAAAGTGAACTGGGGCTATATTTCGGCCCAGAAGCTAGAAAGTGAAAGTTCAAAAAGTTTTGCTGTGTCCATTTCACCGCAAACCAAGCCACATCAGCAGATTGTTTACAGTGTCCGGGACATCAAAATATCCCCCAAGTCCCGGGAAATCGAGCCGAAGTTTGTCAAAATCACGATGCGCGTAAAGCAGTCTCGGCTACTCTCTTAGTCTTAAAGTGACGTGGCTGTATATTTCGGCCCAGAAGCTCGAAAGTGAGCGTTCAAAAAGTTTTGCTCTCTCAATTTAACTGAAAACCAAGGCCATCATGAGTTAGTTTAGAGTCCACGGGACTGGAAAATATCCCTTAAGTTCTGGCAACTCAAGCCGAAGTTGTTCAAAATCACGATGCGTCTAAGGCGGTCTCGGCTACTATTTCAGTCTTAAAGTGAAGTGGGGCTATATTTCGACCCAGAATTTCGAAAGTAAGCGTTCAAAAAAAATTTGCTCCGTCCATTTCACTGCAGACCAAGGCCATCAGGGGTTAGCTTAGATTCGTTGGGACTTGAATATATCCCCGAAGTTTCGGGAAATCGAGCCGAAGTTGGTCAAAATCATGATGCGCGTAAGACGGTGTCGGCTACTCTTTCAGTCTTAAACTGAAGTGGGGCTATATTTCGGCTCAGAAGCCCGAAGGGGAGCGCTGAAAAAGTTTTGCTCTCTCCATTTCAATGCAAACCAAGGCAATCAGGAGTTACTTTAGAGTCCCCGCTACCGGAAAATATTCCATATTTCCCGGGAAATCGAGCCAAAGTTGGTCAAAATCACGATGCGCGTAAGGCGGTCGCGGCTATTCTTTCATTCTTAAAGTGAAGTCGGGCTATATTTCGGCCCAGAAGCTAGAAAGTAAAAGTTCAAAAAGTTTTGCTATGTCCATTTCACCGCGAACCAAGCCACATCAGGAGATAGTTTACAGTCTCCGGGACATCAAAATATCCCCCAAGTTGCGGGAAATCGAGCCGAAGTTTGTCAAAATCACGATGCGCGTAAAGCAGTCTCGGCTACTCTTTGAGTCTTAAAGTCACGTGGCTGTATATTTCGGCCCACAAGCTCGAAAGTGAGCGTTCAAAAAGTTATGCTGTGCCCATTTCACTGCAAAGCAAGGTCCTCAGGAAGTAGTTTACAGTGCCCGGAACTGGAAAATATCCCCCAAGTTCCGCGAAATCCACCCGAAGTTGGTCAAAATAACGATTCGCGTAAGGCGGTCCCGGCTACTCTTTCAGTCTTAAAGTGAAGTAGGGCTATATTTCGGTCCAGACGCTCGAAAGTGAGCGTTCAAAAAGTTTTCCTCTCTGAATTTCACTGAAAACCAAGGCCATCAGGAGTTAGTGTAGAGTCCCCGGGACTGGAAAATATCTTTTAAGTTCTGGCAACTCAAGCCGAAGTTGGTCAAAATCACGATGCGCCTAAGGCGGCCTCGGCTACTCTTTCAGTCTTAAAGTGAAGTGGGGCTCTATTTCGGCCCAGAAGCTCCACAGTGAGCGCTGCAAAAAAATTTGCTGTGTCCATTTCAGTGCAAACCAAGGCCATGAAGGGTTAGTTTAGAGTCCCCGGGACTGCAATTATTTCCCAAGTTCCGGATAATGGAGAAGACGTTGGTGAAAATCACGATGCGCGCAAGACGGTCTTGGCTAGTCTTGCAGTCTTAAAGTGAAGTGGGGCTATATTTCGGCCCAGAAGCTCAAAAGTGAGCTTCAAAAAGTTTTGCTGTATCCATTTCAATGTAAACGAAGGCCATCAAGGGTTACTTAAGAGTCTTCGGGACTGAAAAATATCCCCCAAGTTCAGGGAAATTTAGCCGAAGTTGGTGAAAATCACGGTGCGCGTTAGGCGGTCTCGCTTACTGTTTCAGTCTTAAAGTGAAGTAAGGCTTTATTCCTGCCCAGGAGCTTGAAAGTGAGCGTTCAAAAAGTTTCCCTGTGTTTATTTCGCTGCAAACCAAAGACATCGTGAGTTAATTTAGGGTCCCCGGGACTGGAAAATATCTTTTAAGTTCTGGCAACTCAAGCCGAAGTTGGTCAAAATCACGATGCGCCTCAGGCGCCCTCGGCTACTCTTTCAGTCTTAAAGTGAAGTGGGGCTCTATTTCGGCCCAGAAGCTCCACAGTGAGCGCTGCAAAAAATTTGCTGTGTCCATTTCAGTGCAAACCAAGGCCATGAAGGGTTAGTTTAGAGTCCCCGGGACTGCAATTATTTCCCAAGTTCCGGATAATGGAGAAGACGTTGGTGAAAATCACGATGCGCGCAAGACGGTCTTGGCTAGTCTTGCAGTCTTAAAGTGAAGTGGGGCTATATTTCGGCCCAGAAGCTCAGAAGTGAGCTTCAAAAAGTTTTGCTGTATCCATTTCAATGCAAACAAAGGCCATCAGGGGTTACTTAAGAGTCTTCGGGACTGGAAAGTATCCCCCAAGTTCAGGGAAATTTAGCCGAAGTTGGTGAAAATCACGGTGCGCGTTAGGCGGTCTCGCTTACTGTTTCAGTCTTAAAGTGAAGTGAGGCTTTATTCCTGCCCAGGAGCTTGAAAGTGAGCGTTCAAAAAGTTTCACTGTCTTTATTTCACTGCAAACCAAAGCCATCAGGAGCTACTTTAGAGTCCCCGGGACTGGAAAATATCCCCCAACTTCCGGGAAGTCGAGCCGAAGTTGGTCAAAATCACGATTTGCGTAAGGTAGTCTCGGCTACTCTTTCAGTCTTAAAGTAAAGTGGGGCTATATTTCGGGCCAGAAGCCCGAAAGTGAGCGTTCAAAAAGTTTTGCTGTGATCATTTCACTGCAAACCAAGGCCATCAGGAGTTAGTTTAGCGTCCCCGGGACAAGAAAATATGCCCCAAGGTCCGGGAAATTGAGCCGAGGTTGGCGAAAATCAAGATGCCCCTAAAGTGATCTCGGCTACTCTTTCTGTCTTAATGTGAAGTGGGGCTATATTTCGGGCCAGAAGCCCGAAAGTGAGCGTTCAAAAAGTTTTGCTGTGTCCATTTCACTGCAAACCAAGGCCATAAGGGCTTAGTTTAGAGTACCCGGCACTGAAAAATATTGCGGAAGTTCCGGGGAATCGAACCGAAGGTGATCAAAATCACGATGCGCGAAATGCTTTATCGGCTACTGTTTCAGTCTTAAAGTGAGGTGGGGCTATATTTCGGCCCAGAAGCCCGAAAGTGAGCGTTCAAAAAGTTTTGCTGTGTTCTTTGACTGAAAAACAAGGCCATCACGAGTTAGTTTAGCGTCCCTGGGACTGGAAAATATTCCCCAAGTTCCGGTAAATCGAGCTGAAGTTGGTCAAAATCACAATCCTCCCAAAGCGGTGTCGGCTACCCTTTCAGTCTTCAAGTGAAGTGGGGCTATATTTCTGTCCACAAGCTCGAAAGTGAGCGTTCAAAGAGTTTTGCTGTGTGCATTTCACTGCAAACCAAAGGTATCAAAAGTTAGTTTAGGGTCCCCGGGACTGGAAAATATCCCCCAACTTCCGGAATATCGACCCGACGTTTGTCAAACTTACGATGCGAGCAAGGCGGTCTCGGACACTCTTTCAGTCTTAAGTGAAGTGGGGCTATATTTCGGCCCAGAATCTCGAAGGTCTGCGTTCAAAAAATTGTGCTGTGTCCATTTCAATGCAAACCAAGGCCATCAGAAGTTAGTTTAGAGTCCCCGGGACTGGAAAATATCCCCCAAGTCCCGGGAATTGGAGCCCAAGTTGATCAAATTCATGATGCGCGTAACGTGGTCTCGGCTACTGTTTCAGTCTTAAAGTCAAGTGTGCCTATATTTCGGCCCACAAGCTAGAAAGTGAGCGTTCAAAAAGTTTTGCTGTGTCCATTTCACTTCAAAACAAGGCCATCAGGACTTAGTTTAGCGTCCATGGGACTGGAAAATATACCCCAAGTTCCGGGAAAGCGAGCCGAAGTTGATCAAAATCACGATGCACGAAATGCGGTCTCGGCTACTGTTTCAGTCTTAAAGTAAAGTCGGGCTATATTTCTGTCCAGAAGCTCGAAACTATGCGTTCAAAAAGTTTTGCTGTGTGCATTTCACTGCAAACCAAAGCTATCAAAAGTTAGTTTAGGGTCCCCGGGACTGGGAAATATTCCCCAAGTTCCGGGAAAGCGAGCCGAAGTTGATCAAAATCACGATGCGCGAAATGCGGTCTCGGCTACTGTTTCAGTCTTAAAGTAAAGTGTGGCTATATTTCGGCCCACAAGCTCGAAAGTGAGCGTTCAAAAAGTTTTGCTCTGTCCATTTCAATGCAAAGCAAGGCGATCAGGAGTTAGTTTAGAGTCCCCGGGACTGGAAAATATCCCCCAAGTTCCGAGAAATCGATCCAAAAATGGTCAAAATCACGATGCGAGTAAGGCGATCTCGGCTACTCTTTCAGTCTTAAGTGAAGTGAGGCTATATTGCGGCCCAGAAGCTCCACAGTGGGCGTTCAAAAAGTTATGCTGTGCGCATTTCAGTGCAAACAAAGGCCACCCGGAGTTAGCTTAGAGTCCCCCGGACTGGAAAATATCCCAAAAGTTGCGTGAAATCGAGCTGAACTTGGTCTAACTCACGATGCGCGTGAGGCGATCTCGGCTACTATTTCAGTCTGAAAGTGAAGTGGGATTCTATTTCGGCCCAGAAGCTACAAAGAGAGTGTTCAAAAAGCTTTTCTTTGTCCATTTCACTGAAAACCAAGGCCATCAGGAGCTAGTTTAGAGCCCGCGGAAATGGAATATATCCCCCAAGTTCCGGGAAACCGACCCGACGTTGGTCAAAATCGCGATTTGCGCAAGACGGTCTCGGCTACTCTTTCAGTCTTAAAGTAAAGTGGGGCTATATTTCGGTCCAGAAGCTCGAGAGTGAGCGTTCAAAAAGTTTCGCTGTGTCGATTTCACTGAAAACCAAGACAATCAGGAGTTAGTTTAGAGTCCCCGGGAGTGGAAAATATCCTCCAAGTTGCGGCAAATCGAGCCGAAGTTGGTCAAAATAACGGTGCGCTTAAGGCGGTGTTTGCTACTCCTTCAGTCTTAAAGTGAAGTGGGGCTCTATTTCGGCCCACAAGCTCAAAGCTCAAAAAAAATTACTGTGTCTATTTCACTGCAAAACAAGGCCATCACGACTTAGTTTAGCGTCCAAAGCACTGGAAATATCCCCCAAGTTACGGGAAATCCACCCGAAGTTAGTCAAAATCACGATGCGCTTAAGGGCGTCTCGGCTACTCTTTCAGTCTTAAAGTGAAGTAGGGCTATATTTCGGTCTAGAAGCTCGAAAGTGAGCGTTCAAACAGTTTTCTTCTCTGAATTTCACTGAAAACCAAGGTCATCATGAGTTAGTCTAGAGTCCCCGGGACTGGAAAATATCTTTTAAGTTCTGGCAACTCAAGCCGAAGTTGGTCAAAATCACGATGCGCCTAAGGCGGCCTCGGCTACTCTTTCAGTCTTTAAGTGAAGTGGGGCTCTATTTCGGCCCAGAAGCTCCACAGTGAGCGCTGCAAAAAATTTGCTGTGTCCATTGCACTGCAAACCAAGGCCATCAGGAGTTAGTTTAGAGTCCCCGGGACTGCAATATATTTCCCAAGTTCCGGAAAATGGAGAAGACGTTGGTGAAAATCACGATGCGGGCAAGACTGTCTTGGCTACTCTTTCAGTCTTAAAGTGAAGTGGGGCTATATTTCGGCCCAGAAGCTCAAAAGTGAGCGTTCAAAAAGTTTTGCTGTATCCACTTCAATGCAAACGAAGGCCATCAGGGGTTACTTAAGAGTCTTCGGGACTGGAAAATATCCCCCAAGTTCAGGGAAATTTAGCCGAAGTTGGTGAAAATCACGGTGCGCGTTAGGCGGTCTCCCTTACTGTTTCAGTCTTAAAGTGAAGTGAGGCTTTATTCCTGCCCAGGAGCTTGAAAGTGAGCGTTCAAAAAGTTTCCCTGTCTTTATTTCACTGCAAACCAAAGCCATCAGGAGCTAGTCTAGAGTCCCCGGGACTGGAAAATATCCCCCAACTTCCGGGAAATCGAACCCAAGTTGGTCAAAATCACGATTTGCGTAAGGTAGTCTCGGCTACTCTTTCAGTCTTAAAGTGAAGTGGGGTTATATTTCGCGCCGGAAGCCCGAAAGTGAGCGTTCAAAAAGTTTTGCTGTGTTCATTTCACTGCAAACCAAGGCCATCAGGAGTTAGTTTAGCGTCCCCGGGTCAAGAAAATATGCCCCAAGGTCCGGGAAATTGAGCCGAGGTTGGTCAAAATCACGATGCCCCTAAAGTGGTCTCGGCTACTCTTTTTGTCTTAAAGTGAAGTGGGGCTATATTTCGGTCCAGAAGCCCGACAGTGAGCGTTCAAAAAGTTTTGCTGTGTCCATTTCACTGCAAACCAAGGCCATCAGGGGTTAGTTTAGAGTCCCCGGGACTGAAAAATATTGCGGAAGTTCCGGGGAATCGAATCGAAGTTGATCAAAATCACGATGCGTGAAATACGGTATCGGCTACTGTTTCAGTCTTAAAGTGAGGTGGGGCTATATTTCAGCCCAGAAGCCCGAAAGTGAGCGTTCAAAAAGTTTTGCTGTGTTCTTTGACTGAAAAACAAGGCCATCACGAGTTAGTTTAGCGTCCCTGGGACTGGAAAATATTCCCCAAGTTCCGGTAAATCGAGCTGAAGTTGGTCAAAATCACGATGCTCCCAAACCTGTCTCGGCTACCCTTTCAGTCTTAAAGTGAAGTGGGGCTATATTTCTGTCCAGAAGCTCGAAAGTGAGCGTTCAAAAAGTTTTGCTGTGTGCATTTCACTGCAAACCAAAGCTATCAAAAGTTAGCTTAGGGTCCCCGGGACTGGGAAATATTCCCCAAGTTCCGGGAAAGCGAGCCGAAGTTGATCAAAATCACGATGCGCGAAATACGGTCTCGGCTACTGTTTCAGTCTTAAAGTAAAGTGTGGCTATATTTCGGCCCACAAGCTTGAAAGTGAGCGTTCAAAAAGTTTTCCTCTGTCCATTTCTATGCAAAGCAAGGCGATCAGGAGTTAGTTTAGAGTCCCCGGGACTGGAAAATATCCCCCAAGTTCCGGGAAATCGATCCGAAAATGGTCAAAATCACGATGCGCGAAATGCGATCTCGGCTACTCTTTCAGTCTTAAAGTGAAGTGGGGCTATATTTCGGCCCAGAAGCTCCAAAGTGGGCGTTCAAAAAGTTATGCTGTGCCCATTTCACTGCAAACCAAGGCCATTCGGAGTTAGTTTAGAGTCTGCCGGACTGGAAAATATCCCAAAAGTTGCGTGAAATCGAGCTGAACTTGGTCTAACACACGATGCGCGTGAGGCGGTCTCTGCTACTATTTCAGTCTGAAAGTGAAGTGGGATTCTATTTCGACCCAGAAGCTACAAAAAGAGTGTTCAAAAAGCTTTCCTTTGTCCAATTCACTGAAAACCAAGGCAATCAGGAGTTAGTTTAGAGCCCGCGGAAATGCAATATATCCCCCAAGTTCTGGGAAACCGACCCGAAGTTGGTCAAAATTACGATTTGCGCAAAACTTAAGGCGGTCTCATCTACTCTTTCAGTCTTAAAGTAAAGTGGGGCTATATTTCTACCCAGAAGCTCCAAAGTTGTGCTCTGTCCATTTCACTGATAACCAAGGCCATCACGAGTTACTTTGAGTCCCTTTGACTGGAATATATCCCCCAAGTTTCGGGAAATAAACGCGAAATTGGTCAATGTCACGATTCGCTCAAGACGGTCTCGCCTACTCTTTCAGTCTTAAAGTAAAATGGGGCTCTATTTCGGCCCAGAAGCTCGAGAGTGAGCGTTCAAAAACTTTCGCTGTGTCCATTTCACTGCAAACCAAGACAAGCAGGAGTTAGTTGAGAGTCCCCGGGACTGGAAAATATCCTCCAAGTTCCGGCAAATCAACCCGAAGTTTGTCAAAATCACGATGCGCGTAAGGCGGTCTCGGCTACTCTTTCAGTGTTAAAGTAATGGGGGGCTATATGTTGGCCCAGAAGCTCGAAATTGAGCGTTCAAAAACTTTTGCTGGGTCCATTTTACTGCAAACCAAGGCCACCAGGAATTAGTTTAGAGTCCTCAGAACTGGAATATATCCCCTTAGTTCCGGCAAATTCAGCCGACGTTGCTCAAAATCACGATGCACGTAAGGCGGTCTCGGCTACTCTTTCAGTCTTCAAGTGAAGTAGGGTTCTATTTCGGTCCAGAAGCTCGAAAGTATGCGTTCAAAAACTTTTTCTGTTTCCGTTTCACTGCAAACCAAGACCAGCACGAGTGAGTTTAGAGTCCCCGGGACTGGAAAATATTTCGCAAGTTCCGGGAAATCGAGCCGAAGTTGATCAAAATCACGATGCGCGAAACGTGGTCTCGGCCACTGTTTCAGTCTTAAAGTAAAGTGGGCTATATTTCGGCCAGGAAGCTTGAAGGTGAGCGTTCAAAAAGTTTTGCTGTCTCCAATTCACTGCAAACCAAGGCCATCAAGAGTTAGTTTAGGGTCCCTGGACTGGAAGGTATCCCCCAAGTTCCGGAATATCGACCCAAAGTTGGTCAAAATCACGATGCGCGCACGCCAGTCTGGGCTACCCTTTAAGTCGTAAGTGATGTGGGGCTATATTTCGGCCTAGAAGCTCGAAAGTGTGCCTTCAAAAACTTGTGCTTTGTGAATTTCACTCAGACCATGGCCATCAGGAGTTAGTTTAGAGTCGCCGGGACTGGAAAATATTCCCCAAGTTCCAGGAAAGCGAGCAGAAGTTGATCAAAATCACGATGCGCGTAACGCGGTCTCGGCTACTATTTCAGTCTTAAAGTGAAGTGTGGCTATATTTAGGCCCACAAGCTCGAAAGTGAGCGTTCAAAAAGTTTTCCTGTGTCCAGTTAACTGCAAACCAAGGCCATCACGAGTTAGTATAGAGTCCCCGGGACTGGAAAATATTCTTCAAGGTCCAGGAAATGGCGCCGAAGTTGATGAAAATTACGATGCGCGTAACGGGCTCTCGCCTATTCTTTCAGTCTTAAATTTAAGTAGGGCTATATTTCGGCCCTGAAGCTCGAAGGTGAGCGTTCAGAATGTTTTGCTGTGTTCATTAAACTGCAAACCAAGGTCATCGGGAGTTAGTTTAGCGTCCCCGGGACTTTAAATTATTCGCCAACTTCCGGGAAATCGAGCAAAAGTGGCCCAAAATCACGATGCGCGTAAGGCGGTCTCGGCTACTCTTTCAGTCTTAAAATTAAGGGGGGCTATATCTCGACCTAGAAGCTCGAGACCGGGCGTGCGCTAATATTACATGTGTCCATTTCACTGACATCTTAGGCCATCAGGAGTTAGTTTAGAGTCCTTGGGACTGGAAAATATTTCCCAAATTCTGGCAGATCGAGCCAAAGTTGCTCAAAATCACGATGCGCGTAAGGCGGTCTCGGCTACTCTTTCAGTCTTAAAATGAAGTGGGGCTATATTTCGGCCGACAAGCTCAACACCGAGCGTGCGCTCCTTTTGCCTGTGTACATATCACTGAAAACTAAGTTCATCAGGAGTTAGCATAGAGTCCTCGAGACTGGAAAATATTCCCCGATTTCCGGCAAATCGAGCCAAAGATGCTCAAAATCACGATGCGCGTAAGGCGGTGTCGGCTACTCGTTTACGCCGAAAATGAAGTGGGGCTATATTTCGGTTCTACAAGCTCGACACCGAGCGTGCTCTCCTTTTACCTGTGTCCATTTCACTAAGAACTAAGTCCATCAGGAGATAGTTTAGAATCCTCGAGACTGGAAGCTATCCTCCAAGTTTCGGCAAATTGAGCCATACTTTCTTAAAATTACGATAAGCGTACGGCAGTTTCGTTTACTCTTTCAGTCTTAAAATGAACTGGGGCTACATTTCGGCCTAGGCAATCAGGAGTTAGTTTAGAGTCCCCGGTACCGGAAAATATCCCCCATATCCTGGGAAATCGAGCCAAAGTTGGTCAAAATCACGATGCGCGTAAGGCGGTCCCGGTTACTCTTTCATTCTTAAAGTGAACTGGGGCAATATTTCCGCCCAGAAGCTGGAAAGTGAGCGTTCAAAAACTTGTGCTGTGTCCATTTGACTCCAGAGCAAGGCCATCAGGAGTTACTTTAGAGTCCGCGGGACTGGAAAATATCCCCCAAGTTGCGGGAAATTTAACCGAAGTTGGTCAAAATCACGACGCGCGTACGGCGGTCTCGGCTACTCTTTCAGTCTTAAAGTGAAGTGGAGCAATATTTCGGCCCAGAAGCTCGAAACTGAGTGTTTCAAAAGTTTGTTTCAGAAGTTAGTCAAAATCACGATGGGCTTAATGGGGTCGCGGCTACTCTTTCAGTCTTAAGGTAAAGTGGGCTTAGATTTAACTCCAGAAGCTCGAAAGTAAGGGTTCAAAAATTTTTGTCTCTATTTCACTCACATCTTAGACAATCAGGAGTGAGTTTAGAGACTTTGAGACTGGAAAATATCTCCCAAGTTTCGCCAGATCGAGCCGAAGATCCTCAAAATCACAACGTGCGTAAGGCGCTCCCGCCTACTCTTTCAGTGTTAAAAAGAAGTAGGGCTATATTTCGGCCAGCAAGCTCGAAAGTGCGCGTTCAAAAAGTGTTCCTGTGTCCATTTCACTGGAAACCAAGGCCATCAGCAGTTAGTTTAGACTCCTCGGGCCTGGAAAATATCGCCCAAGTTCGGGGAAATCGAGCCGAATTTTGTCAAAATCACGATGCGCGTAAGGCGGTCTAGGCTACTCTTTCATTCTTAAAGTGAACTGGGGCTATATTTCGGCCCAGAAGCTAGAAAGTGAAAGTTCAAAAAGTTTTGCTGTGTCCATTTCACCGCAAACCAAGCCACATCAGCAGATTGTTTACAGTGTCCGGGACATCAAAATATCCCCCAAGTCCCGGGAAATCGAGCCGAAGTTTGTCAAAATCACGATGCGCGTAAAGCACTCTCGGCTACTCTTTGAGTCGTAAAGCGACGTGGCTGTATATTTCGGCCCAGAAGCTCGAAAGTGAGCGTTGAAAAAGTTATGCTGTGCCCATTTCACTGCAAAGCAAGGCCCTCAGGAAATAGTTTACACTGCCCGGAACTGGAAAATATCCCCCAAGTTCCGCGAAATCGAGACGAAGTTGGTCAAAATAACGATTCGCGTAAGGCGGTCTCGGCTACTATTTCAGGCCTAAAGTGAAGTAGGGCTATATTTCGGTCCAGAAGCTCGAAAGTGAGCGTTCAAAAAGTTTTCCTCTCTGAATTTCACTGAAAACCAAGGCCATCATGAGTTAGTTTAGAGTCCACGAGACTGGAAAATATCCCTTAAGTTCTGGCAACTCAAGCCGAAGTTGGTCGAATTCACGATGCGTCTAAGGCGGTCTCGGCTACTATTTCAGTCTTAAAGTGAAGTGGGGCTATATTTCGGCCCAGAATTTCGAAAGTAAGCGTTCAAAAAAAAAATTCCTGTGTCCATTTCACTGCAGACCAAGGCCATCAGGGGTTAGTTTAGAGTCCTTGGGATTAGAATATATCCCCGAAGTTTCGGGAAATCGAGCCGAAGTTGGTCAAAATCACGATGCGCGTAAGACGGTGTCGGCTACTCTTTCAGTCTTAAAGTGAAGTGGGGCTATATTACGCCCCAGAAGCTCGAAAGTGAAAGTTCAAATAGTTTTGCTGTGTCCATTTCACCGCGAACCTAGCCACATCAGGAGATAGTTTACAGTCTGCGGGACATCAAAATATCCCCCAAGTTCCGGGAAATCGAGCCGAAGTTTGTCAAAATCACGATGCGCGTAAAGCAGTCTCGGCTACTCTTTGAGTCTTACAGTGACGTGTCTGTATATTTCGGCCCAGAAGCTCGAAAGTGAGCGTTCAAAAAGTTTCCCTCTCTTAATTTCACTGAAAACCAACGCCATCATGAGTTAGTTTAGAGTCCCGGGACTGGAAAATATCTTTCAAGTTCTGGCAGATCAAGCCGAAGTTGGTCAAAATCACGATGCGCCTAAGGCGGCCTCGGCTACTCTTTCAGTCTTAAAGTGAAGTGGGGCTCTATTTCGGCCCAGAAGCTCCAAAGTGAGCGCTGCAAAAAATTTGCTGTGTCCATTTCACTGCAAACCAAGGCCATCAGGAGATAGTTTAGAGTCCCCGGGACTGCAATATATTTCCCAAGTTCCGGAAAATGGAGAAGACGTTGGTCAAAATCACGATGCGCGTAAGACGGTCTTGGCTAGTCTTTCAGTCTTAAAGTGAAGTGGGGCTATATTTCGGCCCAGAAGCTCAAAAGTGAGCGTTCAAAAAGTTTTGCTGTATCCATTTCAATGCAAACGAAGGCCATCAGGGGTTACTTAAGAGTCTTCGGGACTGGAAAATATCCCCCAAGTTCAGGGAAATTTAGCCGAAGTTGGTCAAAATCACGGTGCGCGTTAGGCGGTCTCGCTTACTGTTTCAGTCTTAAAGTGAAGTGAGGCTTTATTCCTGCCCAGGAGCTTGAAAGTGAGCGTTCAAAAAGTTTCCCTGTGTTTATTTCACTGCAAACCAAAGCCATCATGAGCTACTTTAGAGTCCCCGGGACTGGAAAATATCCCCCAACTTCCGGGAAATCGAGCCGAAATTGGTTAAAATAACGATTCGCGTAACACGGCCTCGGCTACTCTTTCAGTCTTAAAGTAAAGTGGGGCTATATTTCAGGCTAGAAGCCCGAAAGTGAGCGTTCAAAAAGCTTTGCTGTGTTCATTTCACTGCAAACCAAGGCCATCAGGAGTTAGTTTAGCGTCCCCGGGACAAGAAAATATGCCCCAAGGTCCGGTAAATTGAGGGGAGGTTGCTCAAAATCACGATGCCCCTAAAGTGGTCTCGGCTATTCTTTCTGTCTTAAAGTGAAGTGGGGCTATATTTAAGGCCAGAAGCCCGAAAGTGAGCGTTCAAAAAGTTTTGCTGTGTCCATTTCACTGCAAACCAAGGCCATCAGGGGTTACTTTAGAGTCCCCGGGACTGAAAAATATTGCCCAAGTTCCGGGGAATCGAACCGAAGTTGATCAAAATAACGATGCGCGAAATGTGGTATCGGCTACTGTTTCAGTCTTAAAGTGAAGTGGGGCTATATTTCGGCCCACAAGCTCGAAAGTGAGCGTTCAAAAAGTTTTGCTGTGTCCATTCCACTGCAAAACAAGGGCATCAGGACTTAGGTTAGCGTCTCTGGGACTGGAAAATCTTCCCCAAGTTCCGGGAGATCCACCCGAAGTTAGTCAAAATCACAATGCGCGTAAGGTGGTCTCGGTTACTCTTTAAGTCTTAAAGTAAAGTGGGGGCTTATTTCGGCAAGGAAGCTCGAAGGTGAGCGTTCAAAAAGTTTTGCTCTGTCCTTTTCACTGCAAACCAAGGCCATCAGGAGTTAGTTTAGAGTTCCTGGGACGGAAAAATATCCCGCAAGTTCCGGAATATCGATCCGAAGTTTCTCAAACTCACGATGCGAGCAAGGCGGTCTCGGCTACTCTTTCAGTCTTAAGTGAAGTGGGGCTATATTTCGGCCCAGAATCTCGAAAGTGTGCGTTCAAAAAATTGTGCTGTGTCCATTTCAATGCAAACCAAGGCCATCAGGAGTTAGTTTAGAGTCCCCGGGACTGCAAAATATCCCCAAGTCCCGGGAATTGGAGCCCAAGTGTATCAAATTCATGATGCGCGTAACCTGGTCTCGGCTACTGTTTCAGTCTTAAAGTCAAGTGTGCCTATATTTCGGTCCAAAAGCTAGAAAGTGAGCGTTCAAAAAGTTTTGCTGTGTCCATTTCACTTCAAAACAAGGCCATCAGGACTTAGTTTAGCGTCAAAGCGACTGGAAAATATCCCCCAAGTTCCGGGAAATCCATTCGAAGTTCGTCAAAATTACGATATACGTAAGGCGGTTTCGGCTACTCTTTCAGTCTTAGAGTAAAGTCGGGCTATATTTCTGTCCAGAAGCTCGAAAGTGAGCGTTCAAAAAGTTTTGCTGTCGGCATTTCACTGCAAACCAAAGCTATCAAAAGTTAGTTTAGGATTCCCGGGACTGGAAAATATTCCCCAAGTTCCGGGAAATCGATCCGAAAATGGTCAAAATCACGATGCGCGTAAGGCGATCTCGGCTACTCTTTCAGTCTTAAAGTGAAGTGGGGCTATATTTCGGCCCAGAAGCTCCAAAGTGGGCGTTCAAAAAGTTATGCTGTGCCCATTTCACTGCAAACCAAGGCCATCCGGAGTTAGTTTAGAGTCCCCCGGACTGGAAAATATCCCAAAAGTTGCGTGAAATCGAGCTGAACTTGGTCTAACTCACGATGCGCGTCAGGCGGTCTCGGCTACTATTTCTGTCTGAAAGTGAAGTGGGATTCTATTTCGGCCCAGAAGCTACAAAGAGAGTGTTCAAAAAGCTTTCCTTTGTCCATTTCACTGAAAACCAAGGCAATCAGGAGTTAGGTTAGAGCCCAGAGAAATGGAATATATCCCCCAAGTTCTGGGAAACCGACCCGAAGTTGGTCAAAATCGCGATTTGCGCAAGACGGTCTCGTCTACTCTTTCAGTCTTAAAGTAAAGTGGGGCTATATTTCGGTCCAGAAGCTCGAGAGTGAGCGTTCAAAAAGTTTCGCTGTGTCCATTTCACTGAAAACCAAGACAATCAGGAGTTAGTTTAGAGTCCCCGGGACTGGAAAATATCCCCCAAGTTCCGGCAAATCGAGCCGAAGTTGGGCAAAATCACGGTGCGCTTAAGGCGGTGTTTGCTACTCCTTCAGTCTTGAAGTGAAGTGGGGCTCTATTTCGGCGCACAAGTTTAAAGCTCGAAAAAAAATTACTGTGTCTATTTCACTGAAAACCAAGGCTATCAGGAGTTAGTTTAGAGTCCCCGGGAGTGGAATGTATTTCCCAAGTTCCGGAAAATCGAGAAGACGTTGGTCAAAATCACGATGCGCGTAAGACGGTCTCGGCTACTCTTTCAGTCTTAAAGTGAAGTTGGGCTATATTTCGGCCCAGAAGCTCGAAAGTGAGCGTTCAAAAAGTTTTGCTGTATCCATTTCAATGCAAACCAAGGCTATCAGGGGTTACTTAAGAGTCCTCGGGACTGGAAAATATCCCCCAAGTTCTGGTAAATCGAGCCGAAGTTGGTCAAAATCACGATGTGCGTAAGGTGGTCTCGGCTACTCTTTCAGTCTTAAAGTGAAGTGGGGCAATATTTCGGCCCAGAAGCTCGAAAGTGAGTGTTTAAAAAGTTTTGCTCTGTCACTTTCAGTGCAAACCAAGGCCATCAGAAGTTAGTTTAGAGTCCCCGGGACTGGAGAATATCCCCCAAGTTCCAAGAAATCGAGCCGAAGTTGATCAAATTCATGATGCGCGTAACGTGGTCTCGGCTACTGTGTCAGTCCTAAAGTGAAGTGTGGCTATATTTCGGCCCACAAGCTAGAAAGTGAGCGTTCAAAAAGTTTTGTTGTGTCCATTTTACTTCAAAACAAGGCCATCAGGACTTAGTTTAGCGTCCAAGGGACTGCAAAATATCCCCCAAGTTCCGGGAAATCCATTCAAAGTTCGTCAAAATTACGATGCGCGTAAGGCGGTCTCATCTACTCTTTCAGTCTTAAAGTAAAGTGGGGCTATATTTCTGCCCAGAAGCTCCAAAGTTGTGCTCTGTCCATTTCACTGAAAACCAAGGCCATCAGGAGTTACTTTAGAGTCCCTTTGACTGGAATATATCCCCCAAGTTTCGGGAAATAAACTCGAAATTGGTCAAAATCACGATTCGCTCAAGACGGTCTCGCCTACTCTTTCAGTCTTAAAGTAAAATGGGGCTCTATTTCGGCCCAGAAGCTCGAGAGTGAGCGTTCAAAAACTTTCGCTGTGTCCATTTCACTGCAAACCAAGACAAGCAGGAGTTAGTTGAGAGTCCCCGGGACTGGAAAATATCACCCAAGTTCGGGGAAATGGACCCGAAGTTTTTCAAAATCACGATGCGCGTAAGGCGGTCTCGGCTACTCTTTCAGTGTTAAAGTAATGGGGGGCTATATTTTGGCCCAGAAGCTCGAAATTCAGCATTCAAAAAGTTTTGCTGGGTCCATTTTACTGCAAACCAAGGCCACCAGGAATTAGTTTAGAGTCCTCAGAACTGGAATATATCCCCTTAGTTCCGGCAAATCCAGCCGAAGTTGCTCAAAATCACGATGCACGTAAGGCGGTCTCGGCTACTCTTTCAGTCTTCAAGTGAAGTGGGGTTCTATTTCGGTCCAGAAGCTCGAAAGTATGCGTTCAAAAACTTTTTCTGTTTCCGTTTCACTGCAAACCAAGACCAGCACGAGTGAGTTTAGAGTCCCCGGGACTGGAAAATATTTCGCAAGTTCCGGGAAATCGAGCCGAAGTTGATCAAAATCACGATGCGCGAAACGTGGTCTCGGCTACTGTTTCAGTCTTAAAGTGAAGTATGGCTATATTTCGGCCCACAACCTCGAACGTGAGCGTTCAAAAAGCTTTGCTGTGTCCATTTCACTGCAAAACAAGGCCATCGGCACCTAGTTTAGAGTCCAAGGGACTGGAAAATATCCCCCAATTTCCGGGAAATCCACCCGAAGTTTGTCAAAATCACGATGCGCGTAACGCGGTCTCGGCTACTTTTTCAGTCTTAAAGTAAAGTGGGCTATATTTCGGCCCAGAAGCTTGAAGGTGAGCGTTCAAAATGTTTTGCTGTCTCCATTTCACTGCAAACCAAGGCCATCAAGAGTTGGTTTAGAGTCCCTGGGACTGGAAAATATCCCCCAAGTTCCGGAATATCGACCCGAAGTTGGTCAAAATCACGATGCGCGCACGCCAGTCTCGGCTACTCTTTAAGTCGTAAGTGATGTGGGACTATATTTCGGCCTAGAAGCTCGAAAGTGTGCGTTCAAAAACTTGTGCTGTGTGAATTTCACTGCAAACCATGGCCATCAGGAGTTAGTTTAGAGTCCCCGGGACTGGAAAATATTCCCCAAGTTCCAGGAAAGCGAGCAGAAGTTGATCAAAATCACGATGCGCGTAACGCGGTCTCGGCTACTGTTTTAGTCTTAAAGTGAAGTGTGGCTATATTTAGGCCCACAAGCTCGAAAGTGAGCGTTCAAAAAGTTTTGCTCTGTCCATTTCACTGCAAACCAAGGCCATCAGGAGTTAGTATAGAGTCCCCGGGACTGGAAAATATTCTCCAAGTTCCAGGAAATGGCGCCGAAGTTGATGAAAATTACGATGCGCGTAACGGGCTCTCGGCTATTCTTTCAGTCTTAAATTTAAGTAGGGCTATATTTCGGCCCTGAAGCTCGAAGGTGAGCGTTCAGAATGTTTTGCTGTGTTCATTAAACTGCAAACCAAGGTCATCGGGAGCTAGTTTAGCGTCCCCGGGACTTTAAATTATTCGCCAACTTCCAGGAAATCGAGCAAAAGTGGCCCAAAATCACGATGCGCGTAAGGCGGTCTCGGCTACTCTTTCAGTCTTAAAATTAAGGGCGGCTATATCTCGACCTAGAAGCTCGAGACCGGGCGTGCGCTAATTTTACCTGTGTCCATTTCAATGACATCTTAGGCCATCAGGAGTTAGTTTAGAGTCCTTGGGACTGGAAAATATTTCCCAAATTCTGGCAAATCGAGCCAAAGTTACTCAAAATCACGATGCGCGTAAGGCGGTCTTGCCTACTCTTTCAGTCTTAAAATGAAGTGGGGCTATATTTCGGCCGACAAGCTCAACACCGAGCGTGCGCTCCTTTTGCCTGTGTACATATCACTGAAAACTAAGTTCATCAGGAGTTAGCATAGAGTCCTCGGGACTGGAAAATATTCCCCGAATTCCGGCAAATCGAGCCAAAGATGCTCAAAATCACGATGCGCGTAAGGCGGTGTCGGCTACTCGTTTACTCCGAAAATGAAGTGGTGCTATATTTCGGTTCTACAAGCTCGACACCGAGCGTGCTCTCCTTTTACCTGTGTCCATTTCACTAAGAACTAAGTCCATCAGGAGATAGTTTAGAATCCTCGAGACTGGAAGCTATCCTCCAAGTTTCGGCAAATTGAGCCATACTTTCTTAAAATTACGATAAGCGTACGGCAGTTTCGTTTACTCTTTCAGTCTTAAAATGAACTGGGGCTACATTTCGGCCTACAAGCTCGACACCGAGCGTGCGCTCCTGTTACCTGTGACCATTTGACTGAAAACTAAGGCCACCAAGAGTTAGGGTAGAGTCCCCGGGACTGGAAAATATCCCCCAAGTTTTGGCAGATCGAGCCATAGTGGCTAAAAATTTCGATGCGCTTAAGGCGGTTTCGTGTACACTTTCAGTCTTAAAATAAAGTGGGGCTATATTTCGGCCTACAACCTGGAAACCTAGCGTGCGCCCCTTTTACCTGTGTCCATTTCACTAAAAACCAAGGCATTCAGGAGTTAGTTTAGAGTCCCCGGGACTGGAAAATATCCCCTAAGTCCCAGGAAATCAAGCCAAAGTTCGACAAAATTGCCATGCGCGTAAGGCGGTCCCGGCTACTCTTTCAGTCTTAAAGTGAAGTGGGGCTATATTTCGGCCCAGAAGCTCGAAAGTGAACCTTCAAAGAGTTTGGCTGTGTCCATTTCACTAAAAAACAAGGCCATCAGGAATTAGTTTAGAGTGGCCGGGACAGGGAATTATCTCCCAAGTTCCGGGAAATCGAGCCGAAGTAGCCAAAAATCACGATGCGCGTAAGGCGCTCTCGGCTAGTCTTTCAGTCTTAAAGTGAAGTAGGGCTATGCTTCGGCCCAGAACCTCAAACGTGAGCGTTCAAAAAGTTGTGCTGTGTCCATTTCACTGCAAACCAAGGCAATCAGGAGTTACTTTAGAGTCCCCGGTACCGGAAAATATCCCGCATTTCCCGGGAAATCGAGCCAAAGTTGGTCAAAATCACGATGCGCGTAACGCGGTCCCGGTTACTCTTTCATTCTTAAAGTGAACTGGGGCAATATTTTCGCCTAGAAGCTGGAAAGTGAGCGTTCAAAAAGTTGTGCTGTGTCCATTTCACTCCAGAGCAAGGCCATCAGGACTTACTTTAGAGTCCGCGGGACTGGAAAATATCCCCCAAGTTCCGGGAAATCGAGCCGAAGTTGGTCAAAATTAGGATGGGCGTAAGGCGGTCTCGGTTACTCTTTCACTCTTAAAGTGAAGTGGAGCTATATTTCGGCCCAGAAGCTCAAAAGTGAGCGTTCAAAAAGTTTTGCTGTGTCCATTTTACTGCAGACCAAGCACGTCGGGGGTCAGTTTAGAGTCCCCGGGACTGGAAAATATCCCCCAAGTTCCGGGAAATTTAACCGAAGTTGGTCAAAATCACGACGCGCGTACGGCGGTCTCCGCTACTCTTTCAGTCGTAAAGTGAAGTGGGGCAATATTTTGGCCCAGAAGCTCGAAACTGAGTGTTTAAAAAGTTTTGCTGTGTCCATTTCACTGCAAAACAAGGCCATCACGACTTAGTTTAGCGTCCAAGGGACTGGAAATATCCCCCAAATTACGGGAAATCCACCCGAAGTTAGTCAAAATCACGATGCGCTTAAGGGGGTCTCGGCTACTCTTTCAGTCTTAAGGTAAAGTGGGCTTAGATTTAACTCCAGAAGCTCGAAAGTAAGGGTTCAAAAATTTTTGTCTCTATTTCACTCACATCTTAGACAATCAGGAGTGAGTTTAGAGACTTTGGGACTGGAAAATATCTCCCAAGTTTCGCCAGATCGAGCCGAAGATCCTCAAAAACACAATGCGCGTAAGGCGCTCCCGCCTACTCTTTCAGTGTTAAAAAGAAGTAGGGCTATATTTCGGCCAGCAAGCTCGAAAGTGCGCGTTCAAAAAGTGTTCCTGTGTCCATTTCACTGGAAACCAAGGCCATCAGGAGTTAGTTTAGAGTCCCCGGGACTGGAAAATATCCCCCTATTTGCGGGAAATCCAGCCGAAGTATCCCAAAATCACGATGCGCGTAAGGCGGTCTCGGCTACTCTTTCAGTCTTAAAGTTAAGTGGTTATATATTTCGGCCGAGAAGCTCGAAAGTGAGCGTTCAAAAAAATGTGCTGTGTCCATTTCACTGCAAACCAAGGCCATCAGCAGTTAGTTTAGAGTCCCCGGGACTGGAATATATCTCCCAAGTTCCGGGAAATCGAACGGAAGTTGGTCAAAATCACGATGCGCGTAAGACGGTCTCGGCTACTCTACTCACTCAGTGAAGTGGGGCTATATTTGGGCCCAGAATTTCGAAAGTAAGCGTTCAAAAAAATTGCTGTATCCATTTCACTGCAGACCAAGGCCATCAGGGGTTAGTTTAGAGTCCTTGGGACTTGAATATATACCCGAAGTTTCGGGAAATCGAGCCGAAGTTGGTCAAAATCACGATGCGCGTAAGACGGTCGCGGCTACTCTTTCAGTCTTAAACTGAAGGGGGGCTATATTTCGGCTCAGAAGCCCGAAGGGGAGCGTTGAAAAAGTTTTGCTCTCTCCATTTCAGTGCAAACCAAGGTAATCAGGAGTTATTTTAGGTTCCCCGGTACCGGAAAATATTCCCCATTTTCCGGGAAATCGAGCCAAAGTTGGTCAAACTCACGATGCGCGTAAGGCGGTCTCGGCTATTCTTTCATTCTTAAAGTGAACTGGGGCTATATTTCGGCCCAAAAGCTAGAAAGTGAAAGTTCAAAAAGTTTTGCTGTGTCCATTTCACCGCGAACAGAGCCACATCCGGAGATAGTTTACAGTCTCCGGGACATCAAAATATCCCCCAAGTTCCGGGAAATCGAGCCGAAGTTTGTCAAAATCACGATGCGCGTAAAGCAGTCTCGGCTACTCTTTGGGTCTTAAAGTGACGTGGCTGTATATTTCGGGTTAGGGATTGGAAAATATTCCTAAAGTTCTAGCAACTCAAGCCGAAGTTGGTCAAAGTCACGATGCGCCTAAGGCGGCCTCGGCTACTCTTTCAGTCTTAAAGTGAAGTGGGGCTCTATTTCGGCCCAGAAGCTCCACAGTGAGCGCTGCAAAAAATTTGCTGTGTCCATTTCACTGCAAACCAAGGCCATCAGGAGTTAGTTTAGAGTCTCCGGGACTGCAATATATTTCCCAAGTTCCGGAAAATGGAGAAGACGTTGGTCAAAATCACGATGCGCGCAAGACGGTCTTGGCTAGTCTTTCAGTCTTAATGTGAAGTGGGGCTATATTTCGGCCCAGAAGCTCAACAGTGAGCTTCAAAAAGTTTTGCTGTATCCATTTCAATGCAAACGAAGGCCATCAGGGGTTACTTAAGAGTCTTCGGGTCTGGAAAATATCCCCCAAGTTCAGGGAAATTTAGCCGAAGTTGGTCACAATCCCGGTGCGAGTTAGGCGGTCTCGCTTACTGTTTCAGTCTTAAAGTGAAGTGAGGCTTTATTCCTGCCCAGGAGCTTGAAAGTGAGCGTTCAAAAAGTTTCCCTGTGTTTATTTCACTGCAAACCAAAGCCATCAGGAGCTACTTTAGAGTCCCCGGGACTGGAAAATATCCCCCAACTTCCGGGAAATCGAGCCGAAGTTGGTCAAAATCACGATTTGCGTAAGGTAGTCTCGGCTACTCTTTCAGTCTTAAAGTGAAGTGGGGCTATATTTCGGGCCAGAAGCCCGAAAGTGAGCGTTCAAAAAGTTTTGCTGTGTTCATTTCACTGCAAACCAAGGCCATCAGGAGTTAGTTTAGCGTCCCCAGAACAAGAAAATATGCCCCAAGATCCGGGAAATTGAGCCGAGGATGGTCAAAATCAAGATGCCCCTAAAGTGGTCTCGGCTACTCTTTCTGTCTTAAAGTGAAGTGGGGCTATATTTCGGGCCAGAAGCCCGAAAGTGAGCGTTCAAAAAGTTTTGCTGTGTCCATTTCACTGCAAACCAAGGCCATCCGGGGTTAGTTTAGAGTCCCCGGGACTGAAATATATTGCCCAAGTTCCGGGGAATCGAACCGAAGTTGATCAAAATCACGATGCGCGAAATGCGGTATCGGCTACTGTTTCAGTCTTAAAGTGAAGTGGGGCTATATTTCGGCCCAGAAGCCCGAAAGTGAGCGTTCAAAAAGTTTTCCTCTCTGAATTTAACTGAAAACCAAGGCCATCACGAGTTAGTTTAGCGTCCCTGGGACTGGAAAATATTCCCCAAGTTCCGGTAAATCGAGCTGAAGTTGGTCAAAATCACAATGCTCCCAAAGCGGTCTCGGCTACCCTTTCAGTCTTAAAGTGAAGTGGGGCTATATTTCTGTCCAGAAGCTCGAAAGTGAGCGTTGAAAAAGTTTTGCTGTGTGCATTTCACTGCAAACCAAAGCTATCAAAAGTTAGTTTAGGGTCCCCGGGACTGGAAAATATTCCCCAAGTTCCGGGAAAGCGAGCCGAAGTTGATCAAAATCACGATGCGCGAAATGCGGTCTCGGCTACTGTTTCAGTCTTAAAGTAAAGTGTGGCTATATTTCCGCCCACAAGCTCGAAAGTGAGCGTTCAAAAAGTTTTGCTGTGTCCATTTCACTGCAAAACAAGGCCATCAGGACTTAGGTTAGCGTCCAAGGGACTGGAAAATGTTCCCCAAGTTCCGGGAGATCCCCCCGAAGTTTGTCAAAATCACAATGCGCGTAAGGTGGTGTCGGTTACTCTTTAAGTCTTAAAGTAAAGTGGGGCTTTATTTCGGCCAGGAAGCTCGAAGGTGAGCGTTCAAAAAGTTTTGCTCTGTCCATTTCACTGCAAACCAAGGCCATCAGGAGTTAGTTTAGAGTTCCTGGGACTGGAAAATATCCCCCAAGTTCCGGAATATCGATCCGAAGTTTCTCAAACTCACGATGCGAGCAAGGCGGTCTCGGCTACTCTTTCAGTCTTAGGTGAAGTGGGGCTATATTTCGGCCCAGAATCTCGAAGGTGTGCGTTCAAAAAATTGTGCTGTGTCCATTTCAATGCAAACCAAGGCCATCATTAGTTAGTTTAGAGTCCCCGGGACTGCAAAATATCCCCCAAGTCCCGGGAATTGGAGCCCAAGTTGATCAAATTCATGATGCGCGTAACGTGGTCTCGGCTACTGTTTCAGTCTTAAAGTCAAGTGTGCCTATATTTCGGCCCACAAGCTAGAAAGTGAGCGTTCAAAAAGTTTTGCTGTGTCCATTTCACTTCAAAACAAGGCCATCAGGACTTAGTTTAGCGTCCACGGGACTGGAAAATATACCCCAAGTTACGGGAAATCCATTCGAAGTTCGTCAAAATTACGATATACGTAAGGCGGTTTCGGCTACTCTTTCAGTGTTAAAGTAAAGTCGGGCTATATTTCTGTCCAGAAGCTCGAAAGTGAGCGTTCAAAAAGTTTTGCTGTGTGCATTTCACTGCAAACCAAAGCTATCAAAAGTTAGTTTAGGGTCCCCGGGACTGGAAAATATTCCCCAAGTTCCGGGAAAGCGAGCCGAAGTTGATCAAAATCACGATGCGCGAAATGCGGTCTCGGCTACTGTTTCAGTCTTAAAGTGAAGTGTGGCTATATTTCGGCCCACAAGCTCGAAAGTGAGCGTTCAAAAAGTTTTGCTCTGTCCATTTCAATGCAAAGCAAGAGGATCAGGAGTTACTTTAGAGTCCCCGGGACTGGAAAATATCCCCCAAGTTCCGAGAAATCGATCCGAAAATGGTCAAAATCACGATGCGCGTAAGGCGGTTTCGGCTACTCTTTCAGTCTTAAAGTGAAGTGGGGCTATATTTCGGTCCAGAAGCTCCAAAGTGGGCGTTCAAAAAGTTATGCTGTGCCCATTTCAGTGCAAACCAAGGCCATCCGGAGTTAGTTTAGAGTCCCTCGCACTGGAAAATATCCCAAAAGTTGCGTGAAATCGAGCTGAACTTGGTCTAACTCACGATTCGCGTGAGGCGGTCTCGGCTACTATTTCAGTCTGAAAGTGAAGTGGGATTCTATTTCGGCCGGGAAGCTACAAAGAGAGTGTTCAAAAAGCTTTCCTTTGTCCATTTCACTGAAAACCAAGGCCATCAGGAGTTAGTTTAGATCCCGCGGAAATGGAATATATCCCCCAAGTTCTGGGGAACCGACCCGAAGTTGGTCAAAATCGCGATTTGCGCAAGACGGTCTCGGCTACTCTTTCAGTGTTAAAGTAAAGTAGGGCTATATTTCGGTCCAGAAGCTCGAGAGTGGCGTTCAAAAAGTTTCGCTGTGTCGATTTCACTGAAAACCAAGACAGTCAGGAGTTAGTTTAGAGTCCCCGGGACTGGAAAATATCCCCCAAGTTCCGGCAAATAGAGCCGAAGTTGGGCAAAATCACGGTGCGCTTAAGGCGGTGTCGGCTACTCCTTCAGTCTCAAAGTGAAGTGGGGCTCTATTTCGGCCCACAAGCTCAAAGCTGAAAAAATTACTGTGTCTATTTCACTGCAAACCAAGGCTATCAGGAGTTAGTTTAGAGTCCCCGGGAGTGGAATGTATTTCCCAAGTTCCGGAAAATCGAGAAGACGTTGGTCAAAATCACGATGCGCGTAAGACGGTCTCGGCTACTCTTTCAGCCTTAAAGTGAAGTGGGGCTATATTTCGGCCCAGAAGCTCGAAAGTGAGTGTTTAAAAAGTTTTGCTCTGTCACTTTCAGTAAAAACCAAGGCCATCAGAAGTTAGTTTAGAGTCCCTGGGACTGGAGAATATCCCCCAAGTCCCGGGAAATATAGCCGAAGTTGATCAAATTCATGATGCGCGTAACGTGGTCTCGGCTACTGTGTCAGCCCTAAAGTGAAGTGTGGCTATATTTCGGCCCACAAGCTAGAAAGTGAGCGTTCAAAAACTTTTGTTGTGTCCATTTTACTTCAAAACAAGGCCATCAGGACTTAGTTTAGTGTCCAAGGGACTGGAAAATATCCCCCAAGTTCCGGGAAATCCATTCAAAGTTCGTCAAAATTACGATGCGCGTAAGGCGGTCTCATCTACGCTTTCAGTCTTAAAGTAAAGTGGGGCTATATTTCTGTCCAGAAGCTCCAAAGTTGTGCTCTGTCCATTTCACTGAAAACCAAGGCCATCAGGAGTTACTTTAGAGTCCCTTTGACTGGAATATATCCACCAAGTTTCGGGAAATAAACGCGAAATTGGTCAAAATCACGATTCGCTCAAGACGGTCTCGCCTACTCTTTCAGTCTTAAAGTAAAATAGGGCTCTACTTCGGCCCAGAAGCTAGAGAGTGAGCGTTCAAAAACTTTCGCTGTGTCCATTTCACTGCAAACCAAGACAAGCAGGAGTTAGTTGAGAGTCCCCGGGACTAGAATATATCCCCGATGTTCCGGGAAATCGAACGGAAGTTGGTCAAAATCACGATGCGCGTAAGACGGTCTCGGCTACTCTTTCAGTCTTAAAGTAAAGTTGGGCTATATTTCGGCCCAGAAGCTCGAAAGTGACCCTTTAAAAAGTTACGCTTTCTGCATTTAACTGCAAACCAAGGCCATCAGGAGTTAGTTTAAAGTCCCCCGGACTGGAAAATATCCCCCAAGTTCCGGGAAATCGAGCTGAACTTGGTCAAAATCACGATGCTCGTAAGGCGGTCTCGGCTACTATTTCAGTCTTCACGTGAAATACGGTTGTATTTCGGCCCAGAAGCTCGAAACTGAGCGTTCAAAAAGTTTTCCTGCGTCCATTTCACTGCAAACCAAGGCCATCAGGAGTTAGTTTAGAATCCCCGAGACTTGAAAATATCGCCAAAATTCTAGAAAATCGAGCGGAAGTTGCGCAAAATCATGATGCGCGTAAGGCAGTCTCGCCTACTCTCTCAGTCTTAAAGTGAAGTGGGGCTATATTTCATCCGAGAAGCTCGAAAATAAGCCTTCAAAAAGTGTTACTGTGTTCATTTCACTGCAAACCAAGGCCATCAGCAGTTAGTGTAGACTCCTCGGGACTGGAAAATATCGCCCAAGTTCGGGGAAATCGAGCCGAATTTTGTCAAAATCACGTTGCGCGTAAGGCGGTCTCGGCTACTCTTTCATTCTTAAAGTGAACTGGGGCTATATTTCGGCCGAGAAGCTAGAAAGTGAAAGTTCAAAAAGTTTTGCTGTGTGCATTTCACCGCAAACCAAGCCACATCAGCAGATTGTTTACAGTGTCCGGGACATCAAAATATCCCCCAAGTCCCGGGAAATCGAGCTGAAGTTTGTCAAAATCACGATGCGCGTAAAGCAGTCTCGGCTACTCTTTGAGTCTTAAAGTGACGTGGCTGTATATTTCGCCCCAGAAGCTCGAAAGTCAGCGTTCAAAAAGTTATGCTGTGCCCATTTTACTGCAAAGCAAGGCCATCAGGAAGTAGTTTACAGTGCCCGGAACTGGAAAATATCCCCCAAGTTCCGCGAAATCGAGACGAAGTTGGTCAAAATAACGATTCACGTAAGGCGGTCTCGGCTACTCTTTCAGTCTTAAAGTGAAGTAGGGCTATATGTCGGTCTAGAAGCTCCAAAGTAAGCGTTCAAAAAGTTTTCCTCTCTCTATTTCACTGAAAACCAAGGCCATCAGGAGTTAGTTTAGAGTCCCCGGGACTGGAAAATATCTTTTAAGTTCTGGCAACTCAAGCCGAAGTTGGTCAAACTCACGATGCGCCTAAGGCGGCCTCGGCTACTCTTTCAGTCTTAAAGTGAAGTGGGGCTCTATTTCGGCCCAGAAGCTCGAAAGTGACCCGTTAAAAAGTTGCGCTTTCTGCATTTAACTGCAAACCAAGGCCATCAGGAGTTAGTTTAAAGTCCCCCGGACTGGAAAATATCCCCCAAGTTCCCGGAAATCGAGCTGCACTTGGTCAAAATCACGATGCTCGTAAGGCGGTCTCGGCTACTATTTCAGTCTTAAAGTGAAATACGGTTGTATTTCGGCCCAAAAGCTCGAAACTGAGCGTTCAAAAAGTTTTCCTGCGTCCATTTCACTGCAAACCAAAGCCATCAGGTGTTGGTTTAGAATCCCCGGGACTTGAAAATATCGCCCAACTTCGGGGAAATCGAGCCGAATTTTGTCAAAATCGCGATGCGGGTAAGGAGGTCTCGGCTACTCTTTCAGTCTTAAAGTGAACTGGGGCTATATTTTGGCCCAGAAGCTAGAAAGTGAAAGTTCAAAAAGTTTTGCTGTGTTCATTTCACTGTAAACCAAGGCCATCAGCAGTTACTTTAGACTCCTCGGGACTGGAAAATGTCGCACAAGTTCGGGGAAATCGAGCCGAAGTTTGTCAAAATCACTTTGCGCGTAAGGTGGTCTCGGCTACTCTTTCATTCTTAAAGTGAACTGGGGCTATATTTCGGCCCAGAAGCTAGAAAGTGAAAGTTCAAAAAGTTTTGCTCTGTCCATTTCACTGCAAACCAAGCCACATCAGCAGATTGCTTACAGTGTCCGGGACATCAAAATATCCCCCCAGTCCCGGGAAATCGAGCCGAAGTTTCTCAAAATCACGATGCGCGTAAAGCAGTCTCGGCTACTCTTTTAGTCTTAAAGTGACGTGGCTGTATATTTCGCCCCAGAAGCTCGAAAGTGAGCGTTCAAAAAGTTGTCCTCTCTGAATTTCACTAAAAACCAAGGCCATCATGAGTTAGTTTAGAGTCCACGGGACTGGAAAATATTCCTTAAGTTCTAGCAACTCAAGCCGAAGTTGCTCAAAATCACGATGCGTCTAAGGCGGTCTCGGCTACTATTTCAGTCTTAAAGTGAATTGGGGCGATATTTTGGCCCAGAATTTCGAAAGTAAGCGTTCAAAAAATTTCCTGTGTCCATTTCACTGCAGACCAAGGCCATCAGGGGTTAGTTTAGAGTCCTTGGGACTTGAATATATACCCGAAGTTTCGGGAAATCGAGCCTAAGTTGGTCAAAATCACGATGCGCGTAAGACGGTCTCGGCTACTCTTTCAGTCTTAAACTGAAGGGGGGCTATATTTCGGCTCAGAATCCCGAAGGGGAGCGTTGAAAAAGTTTTGCTCTCTCCATTTCAGTGCAAACCAAGGCAATCAGGAGTTACTTTAGAGTCCCCGGTACCGGAAAATATTCCCCATTTCCCGGGAAATCGAGCCAAAGTTGGTCAAAATCACGATGCGCGTAAGGCGGTCTCGGCTATTCTTTCATTCTTAAAGTGAACTAGGGCTATATTTCGGCCCAGAAGCTAGAAAGTGAAAGTTCAAAAAGTTTTGCTGTGTCCATTTCACCGCGAACAGAACCACATCCGGAGATAGTTTACAGTCTCCGGGACATCAAAATATCCCCCAAGTCCCGGGAAATCGAGCCGAAGTTTGTCAAAATCACGATGCGCGTAAACCAGTCTCGGCTACTCTTTGGGTCTTAAAGTGACGTGGCTGCATATTTCGGCCCAGAAGCTCGAAAGTGAGCGTTCAAAGAGTTATGCTGTGCCCATTTCACTGCAAAGCAAGGCCCTCAGGAAGTAGTTTACAGTCCCCGGAACTGGAAAATATCCCCCAAGTTCCGCGAAATCGAGACGAAGTTGGTCAAAATAACGATTCGCGTAAGGCGGTCTAGGCTACTCTTTCAGTCTTAAAGTGAAGCAGGGCTATATTTCGGTCCACACGCTCGAAAGTGAGCGTTCAAAAAGTTTTCCTCTCTGAATTTCACTGAAAACCAAGGCCATCATGAGTTAGTTTAGAGTCCCCGGGACTGGAAAATATCTTTTAAGTTCTGGCAACTCAAGCCGAAGTTGGTGAAAATCACGATGCGCCTAAGCCGGCCTCGGCTACTCTTTCAGTCTTAAAGTGAAGTGGGGCTCTATTTCGGCCCAGAAGCTCCAAGCTCAAAAAAATTACTGTGTCTATTTCACTGCAAACCAAGGCTATCAGGAGTAAGTTCAGAGTCCCCGGGAGTGGAATGTATTTCCCAAGTTCCGGAAAATCGAGAAGACGTTGGTCAAAATCACGATGCGCGTAAGACGGTCTCGGCCACTCTTTCAGTCTTAAAGTGAAGTGGGGCTATATTTCGGCCCAGAAGCTCAAAAGTGAGCGTTCAAAAAGTTTTGCTGTATCCATTTCAATGCAAACCAAGGCCATCAGGGGTTACTTAAGAGTCCTCGAGACTGTAAAATATCCCCCAAGTTCCGGTAAATCGAGCCCAAGTTGGTCAAAATCACGATGTGCGTAAGGTGGTCTCGGCTACTCTTTCAGTCTTAAAGTGAAGTGGGGCAATATTTCGGCCCAGAAGCTCGAAAGTGAGTGTTTAAAAAGTTTTGCTCTGTCACTTTATGTAAAAACCATGGCCATCAGAAGCTAGTTTAGAGTCCCTGGGACTGGAGAATATCCCCCAAAACCGGGGAAATCGAGCCGAAGTTGATCAAATTCATGATGCGGGTAACGTGGTCTCGGCTACTGTGTCAGTCCTAAAGTGAAGTGTGGCTATATTTCGGCCCACAAGCTAGAAAGTGAGCGTTCAAAAAGTTTTGTTGTGTCCATTTTACTTCAAAACAAGGCCATCAGGACTTAGTTTAGCGTCCAAGGGACTGCAAAATATCCCCCAAGTTCCGGGAAATCCATTCAAAGTTCGTCAAAATTACGATGCGCGTAAGGCGGTCTCATCTACTCTTTCAGTCTTAAAGTAAAGTGGGGCTATATTTCTGCCCAGAAGCTCCAAAGTTGTGCTCTGTCCATTTCACTGAAAACCAAGGCCATCAGGAGTTACTTTAGAGTCCCTTTGACTGGAATATATCCCCCACGTTTTGGGAAATAAACGCGAAATTGGTCAAAATCACGATTAGCTCAAGACGGTCTCGCCTACTCTTTCAGTCTTAAAGTAAAATGGGGCTCTATTTCGGCCCAGAAGCTCGAGAGTGAGCGTTCAAAAACTTTCGCTGTGTCCATTTCACTGCAAACCAAGACAAGCAGGAGTTAGTTGAGAGTCCCCGGGACTGGAAAATATCCCCCAAGTTCCGGGAAATCAACCCGAAGTTTGTCAAAATCACGATGCACGTAAGGCGGTCTCGGCTACTCTTTCAGTGTTAAAGTAATGGGGGGCTATATTTTGGCCCAGAAGCTCGGAATTGAGCATTCAAAAAGTTTTGCTGAGTCCATTTTACTGTAAATCAAGGCCATCAGGAATTACTTTAGAGTCCCCGGGATTGGAATATATTCCCGAAGTTCCGGGAAATCGAACGGAAGTTGGTCAAAATCACGATGCGCGTAAGGCGGTCTCGGCTACTCTTTCATTCTTAAAGTAAACTGGGGCTATATTTCGGCCCAGAAGCTAGAAAGTGAAAGTTCAAAAAGTTTTCCTCTGTCCATTTCACCGCAAACCAAGCCACATCAGGAGATTGTTTACAGTGTCCGGGACATCAAAATATCCCCCAAGTCCCGGGAAATCGAGCCGAAGTTTGTCAAAATCACGATGCGCGTAAAGCAGTCTCGGCTACTCTTTGAGTCTTAAAGTGACGTGGCTGTATATTTCGGCCCAGAAGCTCGAAAGTCAGCGTTCAAAATGTTATGCTGTGCCCATTTCACTGCAAAGCAAGGCCCTCAGGAAGTAGTTTACAGTGCCCGGAACTGGAAAATATCCCCCAAGTTCTGCGAAATCGAGACGAAGTTGGTCAAAATAACGATTCGCGTAAGGCGGTCTCGGCTACTCTTTCAGTGTTAAAGTGAAGTAGGGCTATATTTCGGTCTAGAAGCTCGAAAGTGAGCGTTCAAAAAGTTTTCCTCTCTGAATTTCACTGAAAACCAAGGCCATCATGAGTTAGTTTAGAGTCCTCGGGACTGGAAAATATCTTTCAAGTTCTGGCAACTCAAGCCGAAGTTGGTGAAAATCACGATGCGCCTAAGGCGGCCGCGGCTACTCTTTCAGTCTTAAAGTGAAGTGGGGCTCTATTTCGGCCCAGAAGCTCCAAAGTGAGCGCTGCAAAAAATTTGCTGTGTCCATTTCACTGCAAACCAAGGCCATCAGGAGTTAGTTTAGAGTCCCCGGGACTGCAATATATTTCCCAAGTTCCGGAAAATGGAGAAGACGTTGGTCAAAATCACGATGCGCGCAAGACGGTCTTGGCTAGTCTTCCAGTCTTAAAGTGAAGTGGGGCTATATTTCGGCCCAGAAGCTCAAAAGTGAGCTTCAACAAGTTTTGCTGTATCCATTTCAATGCAAACGAAGGCCATCAGGGGTTACTTAAGAGTCTTCGGAACTGGAAAATATCTCCCAAGTTCAGGAAAAGTTAGCCGAAGTTGGTCAAAATTACGGTGCGCGTTAGGCGGTCTCGCTTCCTTTTTCAGTCTTAAAGTGAAGTGAGGCTTTATTCCTGCCCAGGAGCTTGAAAGTGAGCGTTCAAAAAGTTTCCCTGTGTTTATTTCACTGCAAACCAAAGCCATCAGGAGCTACTTTAGAGTCCCCGGGACTGGAAAATATCCCCCAACTTCCGGGAAATCGAGCCGAAGTAGGTCAAAATCACGATTTGCGTAAGGTAGTCTCGGCTACTCTTTCAGTCTTAAATTGAAGTGGGGCTATATTTCGGGCCAGAAGCCCGAAAGTGAGCGTTCAAAAAGTTTTGCTGTGTTCATTTCACTGCAAACCAAGGCCATCAGGAGTTAGTTTAGCGTCCCCGGGACAAGAAAATATGCCCCAAGGTCCGGGAAATTGAGCCGAGGTTGGTCAAAATCAAGATGCCCCTAAAGTGGTCTCGGCTACTCCTTCTGTCTTAAAGTGAAGTGGGGCTATATTTCGGGCCAGAAGCCCGAAAGTGAGCGTTCAAAAAGTTTTGCTGTGTCCATTTCACTGCAAACCAAGGCCATCAGGGGTTAGTTTAGAGTCCCTGGGACTGAAAAATATTGCCTAAGTTCCGGGGAATCGAACCGAAGTTGATCAAAATCACGATGCGCGAAATGCGGTATCGGCTACTGTTTCAGTCTTTAAGTGAAGTGGGGCTATGTTTCGGCCCAGAAGCCCGAAAGTGAGCGTTCAAAAAGTTTCCTCTCTGAATTTCACTGAAAACCAAGGCCATCACGAGTTAGTTTAGCGTCCGTGGGACTGGAAAATATTCCCCAAGTTCCCGTAAATCGAGCTGAAGTTGGTCAAAATCACAATGCTCCCAAACCGGTCTCGGCTACCCTTTCAGTCTTAAAGTGAAGTAAGGCTAAATTTCTCTCCAGAAGCTCGAAAGTGAATGTTCAAAAAGTTTTGCTGTGTGCATTTCACTGCAAACCAAAGCTATCAAAAGTTAGTTTAGGGTCCCCGGGACTGGAAAATATTCCCCAAGTTCCGGGAAAGCGAGCCGAAGTTGATCAAAATCACGATGCACGAAATGCGGTCTCGGCTACTGTGTAGCTATATTTCGGCCCACAAGCTCGAAAGTGAGCGCTCAAAAAGTTTTGCTGTATCCATTTCAATGCAAACCAAGGCCATCAGGGGTTACTTAACAGTCCTCGGGACTGGAAAATATCGCCCAAGTTCCGGTAAATCGAGCCGAGGTTTGTCAAAATCACGATGTGCGTAAGGTGGTCTCGGCTACTCTTTCAGTCTTAAAGTGAAGTGGGGCTATATTTCGGCCCAGAAGCTCAAAACTAAGCGTTCAAAAAGTTTTGCTGTATCCATTTAAATGCAAACCAAGGCCATTAGGGGTTACTTAAGAGTCCTCGGGACGGGAAAATATCCCCAAAGTTCCAGTAAATCGACCCGAAGTTGGTCAAAATCACGATGTGCGTAAGGTGGTCTCGGCTACTCTTTCAGTCTTAAAGTGAAGTCGGGCAATATTTCGGCCCAGAAGCTCGAAAGTGAGTGTTTTAAGAGTTTTGCTCTGTCACTTTCAGTGCAAACCAAGGCCATCAGAAGTTAGTTTACAGTCCCTGGGACTGGAGAATATCCCCCAAGTCCCGGGAAATCGAGCCGAAGTTCATCAAATTCTTGATGCGCGTAACGTGGTCTCGGCTACTGTGTCAGTCCTAACGTGAAGTGTGGCTATATTTCGGCCCAGAAGCTAGAAAGTGAGCGTTCAAAAACTTTTGTTGTGTCCATTTTACTTCAAAACCAGGCCATCAGGACCTACTTTAGCGTCCAAGGGACTGCAAAATATCCCCCAAGTTCCGGGAAATCCATTCAAAGTTCGTCAAAATTACGATGCGCGTAAGGCGGTCACATCTACTCTTTCAGTCTTAAAGTAAAGTGGGGCTATATTTCTGCCCAGAAGCTCCAAAGTTGTGCTCTGTCCATTTCACTGAAAACCAAGGCCATCAGGAGTTACTTTAGAGTCCCTTTGACTGGAATATATCCCCCACGTTTTGGGAAATAAACGCGAAATTGGTCAAAATCAGGATTCGCTCAAGACGGTCTCGCCTACTCTTTCAGTCTTAAAGTAAAATGGGGCTCTATTTCGGCCCAGAAGCTCGAGAGTGAGCGTTCAAAAACTTTCGCTGTGTCCATTTCACTGCAAACCAAGACAAGCAGGAGTTAGTTGAGAGTCCCCGGGACTGGAAAATATCCCCCAAGTTCCGGGAAATCCACCCGAAGTTTGTCAAAATAACGATGCGCGTAAGGCGGTCTCGGCTACTCTTTCAGTGTTAAAGTAATGGGGGGCTATATTTTGGCCCAGAAGCTCGAAATTCAGCATTCAAAAAGTTTTGCTGGGTCCATTTTACGGCAAACCAAGGCCACCAGGAATAAGTTTAGAGTCCTCAGAACTGGAATATATCCCCTTAGTTCCGGCAAATCGAGCCGAAGTTGCTCAAAATCACGATGCACGTAAGGCGGTCTCGGCTACTGTTTCAGTCTTCAAGTGAAGTGGGGTTCTATTTCGGTCCAGAAGCTCGAAAGTATGCGTTCAAAAACTTTTTCTGTTTCCGTTTCACTGCAAACCAAGACCAGCTCGAGTTAGTTTAGAGTCCCCGGGACTGGAAAATATTTCGCAAGTTCCGGGAAATCGAGCCGAAGTTGATCAAAATCACGATGAGCGAAACGTGGTCTCGGCTACTGTTTCAGTCTTAAAGTGAAGTATGGCTATATTTCGGCCCACAAGCTCGAAAGTGAGCGTTCAAAAAGCTTTGCTGTGTCCATTTCACTGCAAAACAAGGCCATCGGCACCTAGTTTAGCGTCCAAGGGACTGGAAAATATCCCCCAATTTCCGGGAAATCCACCCGAAGTTTGTCAAAATCACGATGCGCGTAAGGCGGTCTCGGCTACTTTTTCAGTATTAAAGTAAAGTGGGCTATATTTCGGCCCAGAAGCTTGAAGGTGAACGTTCAAAAACTTTTGCTGTCTCCATTTCACTGCAAACAAAGGCCATCAAGAGTTAGTTTAGAGTCCCTGGGACTGGAAAGTATCCCCCAAGTTCCGGAATATCGACCCGAAGTTGATCAAAATCCTGATGCGCGCACGCCGGTCTCGGCTACTCTATAAGTCGTAAGTGATCTGGGACTATATTTCGGCCTAGAAGCTCGAAAGTGTGCCTTCAAAAACTTGTGCTGTGTGAATTTCACTGCAAACCATGGCCATCAGGAGTTAGTTTAGAGTCCCCGGGACTGGAAAATATTCCCTAAGTTCCAGGAAAGCGAGCAGAAGTTGATCAAAATCACGATGCGCGTAACGCGGTCTCGGCTACTGTTTCAGTCTTAAAGTGAAGTGTGGCTATATTTAGGCCCACAAGCTCGAAAGTGAGCGTTCAAAAAGTTTTGCTCTGTCCATTTCACTGCAAACCAAGGCCATCAGGAGTTAGTTTAGAGTCCCCGGGACTGGAAAATATTCTCCAAGTTCTAGGAAATGGCGCCGAAGTTGATGAAAATTACGATGCGCGTAACGGGCTCTCGGCTATTCTTTCAGTCTTAAATTTAAGTAGGGCTATATTTCGGCCCTGAAGCTCGAAGGTGAGCGTTCAGAATGTTTTGCTGTGTTCATTAAACTGCAAACCAAGGTCATCGGGAGTTAGTTTAGCGTCCCCGGGACTTTAAATTATTCGCCAACTTCCGGGAAATCCAGCAAAAGTGGCCCAAAATCACGATGCGCGTAAGGCGGTCTCGGCTACTCTTTCAGTCTTAAAATTAAGGGGGGCTATATTTCGACCTAGAAGCTCGAGACCGGGCGTGCGCTAATTTTACCTGTGTCCATTTCACTGACATCTTAGGTCATCAGGAGTTAGTTTAGAGTCCTTGGGACTGGAAAATATTTCCCAAATTCTGGCAGATCGAGCCAAAATGTCCCAAAATCATGATGCGCGTAAGGCGGTCTCGGCTACTCTTTCAGTCTTAAAATGAAGTGGGGCTATATTTCGGCCGACAAGCTCAACACCGAGCGTGCGCTCCTTTTGCCTGTGTACATATCACTGAAAACTAAGTTCATCAGGAGTTAGCATAGAGTCCTCGGGACTGGAAAATATTCCCCGAATTCCGGCAAATCGAGCCAAAGATGCTCAAAATCACGATGCGCGTAAGGCGGTGTCGGCTACTCGTTTACTCCGAAAATGAAGTGGTGCTATATTTCGGTTCTACAAGCTCGACACCGAGCGTGCTCTCCTTTTACCTGTGTCCATTTCACTAAGAACTAAGTCCATCAGGAGATAGTTTAGAATCCTCGAGACTGGAAGCTATCCTCCAAGTTTCGGCAAATTGAGCCATACTTTCTTAAAATTACGATAAGCCTACGGCAGTTTCGTTTACTCTTTCAGTCTTGAAATGAACTGGGGCTACATTTCGGCCTACAAGCTCGACACCGAGCGTGTGCTCCTGTTACCTGTGACCATTTTACTGAAAACTAAGGCCATCAAGAGTTAGGGTAGAGTCTCCGGGACTGGAAAATATCCCCCAAGTTTTGGCAGATCGAGCCATAGTGGTTAAAAATTTCGATGCGCTTAAGGCGGTTTCGTGTACACTTTCAGTCTTAAAATAAAGTGGGGCTATATTTCGGCCTACAACCTGGAAACCTAGCGTGCGCCCCTTTTACCTGTGTCCATTTCACTAAAAACCAAGGCATTCAGGAGTTAGTTTAGAGCTTCCGGGACTGGAAAATATCCCCCAAGTCCCAGGAAATCAAGCCGAAGTTCGACAAAAGTACCCTGCGCGTCAGCCGGTCCCGGCTACTCTTTCAGTCTTAAAGTGAAGTGGGGCTATATTTCGGCCCAGAAGCTCGAAAGTGAACCTTCAAAGAGTTTGGCTGTGTCCATTTCACTGAAAACCAAGGCCATCAGGAATTAGTTTAGAGTGCCCGGCACTGGGAATTATCTCCCAAGTTCCGGGAAATCGAGCCGAAGTAGCCCAAAATCACGATGCGCGTAACGCAGTCTCGGCTAGTCTTTCAGTCTTAAAGTGAAGTAGGGCTATGCTTCGGCCCAGAAGCTCAAACGTGAGCGTTCAAAAAGTTTTGCTGTGTCCATTTCACGGCAAACCAAGGCAATCAGGAGTTACTTTGGAGTTCCCGGTACCAGAAAATATCCCCCATTTCCCGGGAAATCGAGCCAAAGTTGGTCAAAATCACCATGCGCGTAAGGCGGTCCCGGTTACTCTTTCATTCTTAAAGTGAACTGGGGCAATATTTCCGCCCAGAAGCTGGAAAGTGAGCGTTCAAAAAGTTGTGCTGTGTCCATTTCACTCCAGAGCAAGGCCATCAGGAGTTACTTTAGAGTCCGCGGGACTGGAAAATGTCCCCCAAGTTCCGGGAAATCGAGCCGAAGTTGGTCAAAATTAGGATGGGCGTAAGGCGGTCTCGGCTACTCTTTCACTCTTAAAGTGTAGTAGAGCTATATTTCGGCCCAGAAGCTCAAAAGTGAGCGGTCAAAAAGCTTTGCTGTGTCCATTTTACTGCAGACCAAGGACGTCGGGGGTCAGTTTAGAGTCCCCGGGACTGGAATATATCCCCGAAGTTCCGGGAAATCGAACGGAAGTTGGTCAAAATCACGATGCGCGTAAGACGGTCTCGGCTACTCTTTCAGTCTTAAAGTAAAGTGGGGCTATATTTCGGCCCAGAAGCTCGAAAGTGACCCTTTAAAAAGTTACACTTTCTGCATGTAACTGCAAACCAAGGCCATCAGGAGTTAGTTTAAAGTCCCCCGGACTGGAAAATATCCCCCAAGTTCCGGGAAATCGAGCTGAACTTGGTCAAAATCACGATGCTCGTAAGGCGGTCTCGGCTACTATTTCAGTCTTCACGTGAAATACGGTTGTATTTCGGCCCAGAAGCTCGAAACTGAGCGTTCAAAAAGTTTTTCTGCGTCCATTTCACTTCAAACCAAGACCATCAGGAGTTAGTTTAGAGTCCCCGGGACTTGAAAATATCGCCAAAATTCCAGAAAATCGAGCGGAAGTTGCTCAAAATCACGATGCTCGTAAGACGGTCTCACCTAATCTTTCAGTCTTGAAGTGAAGTGGGGCTATATTTCATCCCAGAAGCTCGAAAATAACCGTTCAAAAAGTGTTACTGTGTTCATTTCACTGCAAACCAAGGCCATCAGGAGTTAGTTTAGACTCATCGGGACTGGAAAATATCGCCCAAGTTCGGGGAAATCGAGCCGAATTTTGTCAAAAGCACGATGCGCGTAAGGCGGTCTCCGCTACTCTTTCATTCTTAAAGTGAACTGGGGCTATATTTCGGCCGAGAAGCTAGAAAGTGAAAGTTCAAAAAGTTTTGCTGTGTTTATTTCACTGCAAACCAAGGTCATCAGGAGTTAGTTTAGACTCGTCGGGACTGGAAAATATCGCCGAAGTTTGGGGAAATCGAGCCGAATTTAGTAAAAATCACGATTCGCGTAAGGCGGTTTCGGCTACTCTTTCATTCTTAAAGTGAACTGGGGCTATATTTCGGCCCAGAAGCTAGAAAGTGAAAGTTCAAAAAGTTTTGCTGTGTCCATTTCACCGAAGTTTGTCAAAATCACGATGCGCATAAAGCAGTCTCGGCTACTCTTTTAGTCTTAAACTGACGTGGCCATCAGGAGTTAGTTTAGAGTCCCCAGGACTGCCATATATTTCCCAAGTTCCGGAAAATGGAGAAGACGTTGGTCAAAATCACGATGCGCGCAAGACGGTCTTGGCTAGTCTTTCAGTCTTAAAGTGAAGTGGGGCTATATTTCGGCTCAGAAGCTCAAAAGTGAGCTTCAACAAGTTTTGCTGTATCCATTTCAATGCAAACGAAGGCCATCAGGGGTTACTTAAGAGTCTGCGGGACTGGAAAATATTATCCAAGTTCAGGGAAAGTTACCCGAAGTTGGTCAAAATCACGGTGCGCGTTAGGCGGTCTCGCTTACTGTTTCAGTCTTAAAGTGAAGTGAGGCTTTATTCCTGCCCAGGAGCTTGAAAGTGAACGTTCAAAAAGTTTCCCTGTGTTTATTTCACTGCAAACCAAAGCCATCATGAGCTACTTTAGAGTCCCCGGGACTGGAAAATATCCCCCAACTTCCGGGAAATCGAGCCGAAGCTGCTCAAAATCACGATTTGCGTAAGGTGGTCTCGGCTACTCTTTCAGTCTTAAAGTGAAGTGGGGCTATATTTCGGGCCAGAAGCCCGAAAGTGAAAGTTCAGGAAGTTTTGCTGTGTTCATTTCACTGCAAACCAAGACCATCAGGAGTTAGTTTAGACTCCTGGGGACTGGAAAATATCGCCCAAGTTCGGGGAAATCGAGCCGAATTTTGTCAAAATCACGATGCGCGTAAGGCGGTCTCGGCTACTCTTTCATTCTTAAATTGAACTGGGGCTATATTTCGGCCCAGAAGCTAGAAAGTGAAAGTTCAAAAACTTTTGCTGTGTCCATTTCACCGCAAACGAAGCCACAGCAGCAGATTGTTTACAGTGTCCGGGACATCAAAATATCCCCCAAGTCCTGGGAAATCGAGCCGAAGTTTGTCAAAATCACGATGCGCGTAAAGCAGTCTCGGCTACTCTTTTAGTCTTAAAGTGACGTGGCTGTATATTTCGGCCCAGAAGCTCGAAAGTGAGCGTTCAAAAAGTTTTGCTCTCTCAATTTAACTGAAAACCAAGGCCATCATGAGTTAGTTTAGAGTCCACGGGACTGGAAAATATCCCTTAAGTTCTGGCAACTCAAGCCGAAGTTGATCAAAATCACGATGCGTCTAAGGCGGTCTCGGCTACTATTTCAGTCTTAAAGTGAAGTGGGGCTATATTTCGGCCCAGAATTTCGAAAGTAAGCGTTCAAAAAAATTTGCTGTGTCCATTTCACTGCAGACCAAGGCCATCAGGGGTTAGTTTAGCGTCCTTGGGACTTGAATATATCCCCGAGATCTCGAGAAATCGAGCCGAAGTTGGTCAAAATCACGATGCGCGTAAGACGGTCTTGGCTACTCTTTCAGCCTTAAACTGAAGTGGGGCTATATTTCGGCTCAGAAGCCCGAAGGGGAGCGTTGAAAAAGTTTTGCTCTCTCCATTTCAATGCAAACCAAGGCAGTCAGGAGTTACTATAGAGTCCGCAGTACCGGAAAATATTCCCCATTTCCCGGGAAATCGAGCCAAAGTTGGTCAAAATCACGATGCGCGTAAGGCGGTCTCGGCTATTCTTTCATTCTTAAAGTGAACTCGAGCTATATTTCGGCCCAGAGGCTCGAAAGTGAAAGTTCAAAAAGTTTTGCTGTGTCCATTTCACCGCAAACCAAGCCACATCAGGAGATAGTTTACAGTCTCCGGGACATCAAAATATCCCCCAAGTTCCGGGAGATCAAGCCGAAGTTTGTCAAAATCACGATGCGCGCAAAGCAGTCTCGGCTACTCTTTGAGTCTTAAAGTGACGTGGCTGTATATTTGGGCCCAGAAGCTCGAAGGTGAGCGTTCAAAAAGTTATGCTGTGCCCATTTCACTGCAAAACAAGGCCATCATGAGCTAGTTTACAGTCCCTGGGACTGGAAAATATCTTTTAAGTTCTGGCAGATCAAGCCGAAGTTTGTCAAAATCACGATGCGCCTAAGGTGGCCTCGGCTACTCTTTCAGTCTTAAAGTGAAGTGGGGCTCTATTTCGGCCCAGAAGCTCAAAAGTGAGCGCTGCAAAAATTTGCTGTGTCCATTTCACTGCAAACCAAGGCCATCAGGAGTTAGTTTAGAATCCTCGGGACTGCAATATATTTCCCAAGTTCCGGAAAATGGAGAAGACGTTCGTCAAAATCACGATGCGTGCAAGACGGTCTTGGCTAGTCTTTCAGTCTTAAAGTGAAGTGGGGCTATATTTCGGCCTAGAAGCTCAAAAGTGAACGTTCAAAAAGTTTTGCTCTATCCATTTCCATGCAAACGAAGGCCATCAGGGGTTACTTAAGAGTCTTCGGGACTGGAAAATAACCCCCAAGTTCAGGGAAAGTTAGCCGAAGTTGGTCAAAATCACGGTGCGCGTTAGACGGTCTCGCTTACTGTTTCAGTCTTAAAGTGAAGTGAGGCTTTATTCCTGCCCAGGAGCTTGCAAATGAGCGTTCAAAAAGTTTTGCTGTGTTCATTTCACTGCAAACCAAGGCCATCAGGAGTTAGTTTAGTGTCCCCGGGACAAGAAAATATGCCCCAAGGTCCGGGAAATTGAGCCGAGGTTGGTCAAAATCACGATGCCCCTAAAGTGGTCTCGGCTACTCTTTCTGTCTTAAAGTGAAGTGGGACTATATTTCGGGCCAGAAGCCCGAAAGTGAGCGTTCAAAAAGTTTTGCTGTGTCCATTTCACTGCAAACCAAGGCCATCAGGGGTTAGGTTAGAGTCCCCGGGACTGGAAAATATTGCCCAAGTTCCGGGGAATCGAACCGAAGTTGATCAAAATCACGATGCGCGAAATGCGGTATCGGCTACTGTTTCAGTCTTAAAGTGAAGTGGGGCTATATTTCGGGCCAGAAGCCCGAAAGTGAGCGTTCAAAAAGTTTTGCTGTGTTCTTTGACTGAAAAACAAGGCCATCAGGAGTTAGTTTAGCGTCCCTGGGACTGGAAAATATTCCCCAAGTTCCGCGAAAGCGAGCTGAAGTTGGTCAAAATCACGATACTCCCAAAGCGGTCTCGGCTACCCTTTCAGTCTTAAAGTGAAGTGGGGCGATATTTCTGTCCAGAAGCTCGAAAGTGAGCGTTCAAAAAGTTTTCCTGTGTGCATTTCACTGCAAACCAAAGCTATCAAAAGTTAGTTTAGGGTCACCGCGACTGGAAAATATTCCCCAAGTTCCGGGAAAGCGAGCCGAAGTTGATCAAAATCACGATGCGCGAAATGCGGTCTCGGCTACTGTTTCAGTCTTAAAGTAAAGTGTGGCTATATTTCGGCCCACAAGCTCGAAATTGAGCGTTCAAAAAGTTTTGCTGTGTCCATTTCACTGCAAAACAAGGCCATCAGTACTTAGGTTTCCGTCCAAGGGACTGGAAAATGTTCCCCAAGTTCCGGGAGATCCACCCGAAGTTTGTCAAAATCCCAATGCGCGTAAGGTGGTCTCGGTTACACTTTAAGTCTTAAACTAAAGTGGGGCTTTATTTCGGCCAGGAAGCTCGTAGGTGAGCGTTCAAAAAGTTTTGCTCTGTCCATTTCACTGCAAACCAAGGCCATCAGGAGTTAGTTTAGAGTTCCAGGGACTGGAAAGTATCCCCCAAGTTCCGGAATATCGACCCGAAGTTTGTCAAACTCACGATGCGAGCAAGGCGGTCTCGGCTACTCTTTCAGTCTTAAGTGAAGTGGGGCCATATTTCGGTCCAGAATCTCGAAAGTGTGCGTTCAAAAAATTGTGCTGTGTCCATTTCAATGCAAACCAAGGCCATCAGGAGTTAGTTTAGAGTCCCCGGGACTGGAAAATATCCCCAAGTCCCGGGATTTGGAGCCTACGTTGATCAAATTCATGTTGCGCGTAACGTGGTCTCGGCTACTGTTTCAGTCTTAAAGTCAAGTGTGCCTATATTTCGGCCCACAAGCTCGAAAGTGAGCGTTCAAAAAGTTTTGCTCTGTCCATTTCAATGCAAAGCAAGGCGATGAGGAGTTAGTTTAGAGTCCCCGGGACTGGTAAATATCCCCCAACTTCCGAGAAATCGATCCGAAAATGGTCAAAATCACGATGCGCGTAAGGCGATCTCGGCTACTCCTTCAGTCTTAAAGTGAAGTGGGGCTATATTTCGGCCCAGAAGCTCCAAAGTGGGCGTTCAAAAAGTTATGCTGGTCCCATTTCAGTGCAAACCAAGGCCATCCGGAGTTAGTTTAGAGTCCCCCAGACTGGAAAATATCCCAAAAGTTGCGTTAAATCGAGCTGAACTTGGTCTAACTCACGATGCGCGTCAGGCGGTCTCGGCTACTATTTCAGTCTGAAAGTGAAGTGGGATTCTATTTCGGCCCAGAAGCTACAAAGAGAGTGTTCAAAAAGCTTTCCTTTGTCCATTTCACTGAAAACCAAGGCCATCAGGAGTTAGTTTAGATCCCGCGGAAATGGAATATATCCCCCAAGTTCTGGGAAACCGACCCGAAGTTGGTCAAAATCACGATTTGCGCAAGACGGTCTCGGCTACTCTTTCAGTCTTAAAGTAAAGTGGAGCCACATTTCGGTCCAGAAGCTCGAAAGTGAGCGTTCAAAAAGTTTCGCTGTGTCCATTTCACTGAAAACCAAGACAATCAGGAGTTAGTTTAGAGTCCCCGGGACTGGAAAATATCCCCCAAGTTTCGGCAAATCGAGCCGAAGTTGGTCAAAATCACGGTGCGCTTAAGGCGGTGTTTGCTACTCCTTCAGTCTTAAAGTGAAGTGGGGCTCTATTTCGGCCCACAAGCTCAAAGCTCAAAAAAAATTACTGTGTCTATTTCACTGCAAACCAAGGCTATCAGGAGTTAGTTTAGAGTCCCCGGGAGTGGAATGTATTTCCCAAGTTCCGGAAAATCGAGAAGACGTTGGTCAAAATCACGATGCGCGTAAGACGGTCTCGGCCACTCTTTCAGTCTTAATGTGAAGTGGGGCTATATTTCGGCCCAGAAGCTCAAAAGTGAGCGGCCAAAAAGGTTTGCTGTATCCATTTCAATGCAAACCAAGGGCATCAGGGGTTACTTAAGAGTCCTCGGGACTGGAAAATATCCCCCAAGTTCCGGTAAATCGAGCCCAAGTTGGTCAAAATCACGATGTGCGTAAGGTGGTCTCGGCTACTCTTTCAGTCTTAAAGTGAAGTGGGGCAATATTTCGGCCCATAAGCTCGAAAGTGAGTGTTTAAAAAGTTTTGCTCTGTCACTTTCAGTGCAAACCAAGGCCATCAGAAGTTAGTTTAGAGTCCCCGGGTCTGAAGAATATCCCCCAAGTCCCGGGAAATCGAGCCGAAGTTGATCAAAATCATGATACGCGTAACGTGGTCTCGGCTACTGTGTCAGTCGTAAAGTGAAGTGTGGCTATATTTCGGCCCAGAAGCTAGAAAGTGAGCGTTCAAAAACTTTTGTTGTGTCCATTTTACTTCAAAACAAGGCCATCAGGACTTAGTTTAGCGTCCAAGGGACTGCAAAATATCCCCCAAGTTCCGGGAAATTCATTCAAAGTTCGTCAAAATTACGATGCGCGTAAGGCGGTCTCATCTACTCTTTAAGTATTAAAGTAAAGTGGGCTATATTTCGGCCCAGAAGCTTGAAGGTGAGCGTTCAAAAAGTTTTGCTGTCTCCAATTCACTGCAAACCAAGGCCATCAAGAGTTAGTTTAGAGTCCCTGGGACTGGAAAATATCCCCCAAGTTCCGAAATATCGACCCGAAGTTGGTCAAAATCACGATGCGCGCACGCCGGTCTCCGCTACTCTTTAAGTCGTAAGTGATGTGGGACTATATTTCGGCCTAGAAGCTCGAAAGTGTGCGTTCAAAAACTTGTGCTGTGTGAATTTCACTGCAAACCATGGCCATCAGGAGTTAGTTTAGAGTCCCCGGGACTGGAAAATATTCCCCAAGTTCCAGGAAATCGAGCAGAAGTTGATCAAAATCACGATGCGCGTAACGCGGTCTCGGCTACTGTTTCAGTCTTAAAGTGAAGTGTGGCTATATTTAGGCCCACAAGCTCGAAAGTGAGCGTTCAAAAAGTTTTGCTGTGTCCATTTCACTGCAAACCAATGCCATCAGGAGTTAGTTTAGAGTCCCCGGGACTGGAAAATATTCTCCAAATTCCAGGAAATGGCGCCGAAGTTGATGAAAATTACGATGCGCGTAACGGGCTCTCGGCTATTCTTTCAGTCTTAAATTTAAGTAGGGATATATTTCGGCCCTGAAGCTCGAAGGTTAGCGTTCAGGATTTTTTGCTGTGTTCATTAAACTGCAAACCAAGGTCATCGGGAGTTAGTTTAGCGTCCCCGGGACTTTAAATTATTCGCCAACTTCCGGGAAATCCAGCAAAAGTGGCCCAAAATCACGATGCGCGTAAGGCGGTCTCGGCTACTCTTTCAGTCTTAAAATTAAGGGGGGCTATATTTCGACCTAGAAGCTCGAGACCGGGCGTGCGCTAATTTTACCTGTGTCCATTTCACTGACATCTTAGGCCATCAGGAGTTAGTTTAGAGTCCTTGGGACTGGAAAATATTTCCCACATTCTGGCAGATTGAGCCAAAGTTACTCAAAATCACGATGCGCGTAAGGCGATCTCGGCTACTCTTTCAGTCTTAAAATGAAGTGGGGCTATATTTCGGCCGACAAGCTCAACACCGAGCGTGCGCTCCTTTTGCCTGTGTACATATCACTGAAAACTAAGTTCATCAGGAGTTAGCATAGAGTCCGCGGGACTGGATAATATTCCCCGAATTCCGGCAAATCGAGCCAAAGGTGCTCAAAATCACGATGCGCGTAAGGCGGTCTCGGCTACTCGTTTACTCCGATAATGAAGTGGGCTATATTTCGGTTCTACAAGCTCGACACCGAGCGTGCTCTCCTTTTACCTGTGTCCATTTCACTAAGAACTAAGTCCATCAGGAGATAGTTTAGAATCCTCGAGACTGGAAGCTATCCTCCAAGTCTCGGCAAATTGAGCCATACTTTCTTAAAATTACGACAAGCGCACGGCAGTTTCGTTTACTCTTTCAGTCTTAAAATGAACTGGGGCTACATTTCGGCCTAGGTAATCAGGAGTTAGTTTAGAGTCCCCGGTACCGGGAAATATCCCCCATTTTCCGGGAAATCGAGCCAAAGTGTGTCAAAATCACCATGCGCGTAAGGCGGTCCCGGTTACTCTTTCATTCTTAAAGTGAACTGGGGCAATGTTCGCGCCCAGAAGCTCGAAAGTGAGCGTTCAAAAAGTTGTGCTGTGTCCATTTCACTCCAGAGCAAGGCCAGCAGGAGTTACTTTAGAGTCCGCGGGACTGGAAAATATTCCCCAAGTTTCGGGAAATCGAGCCGAAGTTGGTCAAAATTAGGATGGGCGTAAGGCGGTCTCGGCTACTCTTTCACTCTTAAAGTGAAGTGGAGCTATACTTTGGCCCAGAAGCTCAAAAGTGAGCGTTCAAAAAGTTTTGCTGTGTCCATTTCACTCCAGAGCAAGGCCATCAGGAGTTACTTTAGAGTCCGCGGGACTGGAAAATATCCCCCAAGTTTCGGGAAATCTGGCCGAAGTTGGTCAAAATTACGATGGTCGTAAGGCGGTCTCGGCTACTCTTTCACTCTTAAAGTGAAGTGGAGCTATACTTCGGCCCAGAAGCTCAAAAGTGAGCGTTCAAAAAGTTTTCCTGTGTCCATTTCACTCCAGAGCAAGGCCAGCAGGAGTTACTTTAGAGTCCGCGGGACTGGAAAATATTCCCCAAGTTTCGGGAAATCTGGCCGAAGTTGGTCAAAATTACGATGGGCGTAAGGCGGTCTCGGCTACTCTTTCACTCTTAAAGTGAAGTGGAGCTATACTTTGGCCCAGAAGCTCAAAAGTGAGCGTTCAAAAAGTTTTGCTGTGTCCATTTCACTCCAGAGCAAGGCCATCAGGAGTTACTTTAGAGTCCGCGGGACTGGAAAATATCCCCCAAGTTTCGGGAAATCTGGCCGAAGTTGGTCAAAATTACGATGGGCGTAAGGCGGTCTCGGCTACTCTTTCACTCTTAAAGTGAAGTGGAGCTATACTTCGGCCCAGAAGCTCAAAAGTGAGCGTTCAAAAAGTTTTCCTGTGTCCATTTCACTCCAGAGCAAGGCCATCAGGAGTTACTTTAGAGTCCGCGGGACTGGAAAATATCCCCCAAGTTCCGGGAAATCTGGCCGAAGTTGGTCAAAATTACGATGGGCGTAAGGCGGTCTCGGCTACTCTTTCACTCTTAAAGTGAAGTGGAGCTATACTTCGGCCCACAAGCTCAACAGTGAGCGTTCAAAAAGTTTTGCTGTGTCCATTTTACTGCAGACCAAGGACGTCGGGGGTCAGTTTAGAGTCCCCGGGACTGGAAAATATCCCCCAAGTTCCGGGAAATCGAACCGAAGTTGGTCAAAATCACGACGCGCGTACGGCGGTCTCCGCTACTCTTTCAGTCTTAAAGTGAAGTGGGGCAATATTTCGGCCCAGAAGCTCGAAACTGAGTGTTTAAAAAGTTTTGCTGTGTCCATTTCACTGCAAAACAAGGCCATCACGACTTAGTTTAGCGTCCAAGGGACTGGAAATATCCCCCAAGTTACGGGAAATCCACCCGAAGTTAGTCAAAATCACGATGCGCTTAAGGGGGTCTCGGCTACTCTTTCAGTCTTAAGGTAAAGTGGGCTTAGATTTAACTCCAGAAGCTCGAAAGTAAGGGTTCAAAAATTTTTCTCTCTATTTCACTCACATCTTAGACAATCAGGAGTGAGTTTAGAGACTTTGGGACTGGAAAATATCTCCCAAGTTTCGCCAGATCGAGCCGAAGATCCTCAAAATCACAATGCGCGTAAGGCGCTCCCGCCTACTCTTTCAGTCTTAAAAAGAAGTAGGGCTATATTTCGGCCAGCAAGCTCGAAAGTGCGCGTTCAAAAACTGTTCCTGTGTCCATTTCACTGGAAACCAAGGCCATCAGGAGTTAGTTTAGAGTCCCCGGGACTGGAAAATATCCCCCTATTCGCGGGAAATCGAGCCGAAGTATCCCAAAATCACGATGCGCGTAAGGCGGTCTCGGCTACTCTTTCAGTCTTAAAGTTAAGTGGGGCCATATTTCGACCCATAAGCTCGAAAGTGAGCGTTCAAAAAGTTTTGCTGTGTCCATTTAACTGCAAACTAAGGCCATCGGAAGTTAGTTTAGCTTCCCCGGGAATTGAAACTATTCGCCAACTTCCGGGAATTCGAGCCGAAGTTGGTCAAAATTACGATGCGCGTAAGGCGGTCTCGGCTACTCTTTCAGTCTTAAAGTGAAGTAGGGCTATATTTCGGCCGAGAAGCTCGAAAGTGAGCGTTCAAAAAAATGTGCTGTGTCCCTTTCACTGCAAACCAAGGCCATCAGCAGTTAGTTTAGAGTCCCCGGGACTGCAATTTATGCCCGAAGTTCCGGGAAATCGAATGGAAGTTGGTCAAAATCACGATGCGCGTAAGACGATTTCGGCTTCTCTTTCAGTCTTAAAGTAAAGTGGGGCTATATTTCGGCCCAGAAGCTCGAAAGTGAGTCTTTAAAAAGTTACGCTTTCTGCATTTAACTGCAAACCAAGGCCATCAGGAGTTAGTTTAAAGTCCTCCGGACTGGAAAATATCCCCCAAGTTCCGGGAAATCGAGCTGAGCTTGGTCAAAATCACGATGCTCGTAAGGCGGTCTCGGCTACTATTTCAGTCTTAAAGAGAAATACGGTTGTATTTCGGCCCAGAAGCTCGAAACTGAGCGTTCAAAAAGTTTTCCTGCGTCCATTTCACTTCAAACCAAGGCCATCAGGAGTTAGTTTAGAGTCCCCGGGACTTGAAAATATCACCAAAATTCTAGAAAATCGAGCGGAAGTTGCTCAAAATCACGATGCGCGTAAGGCGGTCTCGCCTACTCTTTCAGTCTTAAAGTGAACTGGGGCTATATTTCATCCCAGAAGCTCGAAAATAAGCGTTCAAAAAGTGTTACTGTGTTCATTTCACTGCAAACCAAGGCCATCAGGAGTTAGTTTAGACTCCTCGGGACTGGAAAATATCGCCCAAGTTCGGGGAAATCGAGCCGAATTTTGTCAAAATCACGATGCGCGTAAGGCGCTCTCGGCTACTCTTTCATTCTTAAAGTGAACTGGGGCTATATTTCGGCCGAGAAGCTAGAAAGTGAAAGTTCAAAAAGTTTTCCTGTGCTCATTTCACTGCAAACCAAGGCCATCAGGAGTTAGTTTAGACTCCTCGGGACTGGAAAATATCGCCCAAGTTCGGAGAAATCGAGCCGAATTTTGTCAAAATCACGATGCGCGTAAGGCGGTCTCGGCTACTCTTTCATTCTTAAAGTGAACTGGGGCTATATTTCGGCCCAGAAGCTAGAAAGTGAAAGTTCAAAAACTTTTGCTGTGTCCATTTCACCGCAAACCAAGCCACATCAGCAGATTGTTTACAGTGTCCGGGGCATCAAAATATCCCCCAAGTCCCGGGAAATCGAGCCGAAGTTTGTCAAAATCACGATGCGCGTAAAGCAGTCTCGGCTACTCTTTGAGTCTTAAAGTGACGTGGCTGTATATTTCGGCCCAGAAGCTCGAAAGTGAGCGTTCAAAAAGTTTTCCTCTCTCAATTTAACCGAAAACCAAGGCCATCATGAGTTAGTTTAGAGTCCACGGTCCTGGAAAATATCCCTTAAGTTCTGGCAACTCAAGCCCAAGTTGGTCAAAATCACGATGCGTCTAAGGCGGTCTCGGCTACTATTTCAGTCTTAAAGTGAAGTGGGGCTCTATTTCGGCCCAGAATTTCGAAAGTAACCGTTCAAAAAAATTTGCTGTGTCCATTTCACTGCAGACCAAGGCCATCAGGGGTTAGTTTAGAGTCCTTGGGACTTGAATATATACCCGAAGTTTCGGGAAATCGAGCCGAAGTTGGTCAAAATAACGATTCGCGTAAGGCGGTCTCGGCTACTCTTTCAGTCTTAAAGTGAAGTAGGGCTATATTTCGGTCCAGAAGCTCCAAAGTGAGCGTTCAAAAAGTTTTCCTCTCTCAATTTCACTGAAAACCAAGGCCATCATGAGTTAGTTTAGAGTCCCCGGGACTGGAAAATATCTTTTAAGTTCTGGCAACTCAAGCCGAAGTTGGTCAAAATCACGATGCGCCTAAGGCGGCCTCGGCTACTCTTTCAGTATTAAAGTGAAGTGGGGCTCTATTTCGGTCCAGAAGCTCCAAAGTGAGCGCTGCAAAAAATTTGATGTGTCCATTTCACTGCAAACCAAGGCCATCAGGAGATAGTTTAGAGTCCCCGGGACTGCCATATATTTCCCAAGTTCCGGAAAATCGAGAAGACGTTGGTCAAAATCACGATGCGCGCAAGACGGTCTTGGCTAGTCTTTCAGTCTTAAAGTGAAGTGGGGCTATATTTCGGCCTAGAAGCTCAAAAGTGAGCTTCAAAAAGTTTTGCTGTATCCATTTCAATGCAAACGAAGGCCATCAGGGGTTACTTAAGAGTCTTCGGGACTGGAAAATATCCCCCAAGTTCAGGGAAATTTAGCCGAAATTGGTCAAAATCACGGTGCGCGTTAGGTGGTCTCGCTTACTGTTTCAGTCTTAAAGTGAAGTGAGGCTTTATTCCTGCCCAGGAGCTTGAAAGTGAGCGTTCAAAAAGCTTCCCTGTGTTTATTTCACCGCAAACCAAAGCCTTCAGGAGCTACTTTAGAGTCCCCGGGACTGGAAAATATCCCCCAACTTCCGGAAAATCGAGCCGAAGTTGGTCAAAATCACGATTTGCGTAAGGTAGTTTCGGCTACTCTTTCAGTCTTAAAGTGAAGTTGGGCTATATTTCGGGCCAGAAGCCCGAAAGTGAGCGCTCACAAAGTTTTCCTGTGTTCTTTGACATAAAGACAAGGCCATCGCGAGTTAGTTTAGCGTCCCTGCGACTGGAAAATATTCCCCAAGTTCCGGTAAATCGAGCTGAAGTTGGTCAAAATCACGATGCTCCCAAAGCGGTCTCGGCTACCCTTTCAGTCTTAAAGTGAAGTGGGGCTATATTTCGGGCCAGAAGCTCGAAAGTGAGCGTTCAAAAAGTTTTACTGTGTGCATTTCACTGCAAACCAAAGCTATCAAAAGTTAGTTTAGGGTCCCTGGGACTGGAAAATATTCCCCAAGTTCCGGGAAAGCGAGCCGAAGTTGATCAAAATCACGATGCGCGAAATGCGGTCTGGGCTACTGTTTCAGTCTTAAAGTAAAGTGTGGCTATATTTCGGCCCACAAGCTCGAAAGTGAGCGTTCAAAAAGTTTTGCTGTATCCATTTCACTGGAAAGCAAGGCCATCAGGACTTAGTTTAGCGTCAAAGGGGCTGGAAAATGTTCCCCAAGTTCCGGGAGATCCACCCGAAGTTTGTCAAAATCACAATGCGCGTAAGGTGGTCTCGGTTACTCTTTAAGTCTTAAAGTAAAGAGGGGCTTTATTTCGGCCAGGAACCTCGAAGGTGAGCGTTCAAAAAGTTTTCTTCTGTCCATTTCACTGCAGACCAAGGCCATCAGGGATTAGTTTAGAGTCCTTCGAACTTGAATATATCCCCTAAGTTCCGGGAAACCGACCCGAATCACGATTTGCGCAAGACGGTCTCGGCTACTCTTTCAGTCTTAAAGTAAAGTTGGGCTATATTTCGGTCGAGAAGCTCGAGAGTGAGCGTTCAAAAAGTTTCGCTGTGTCCATTTCACTGAAAACCAAGACAATCAGGAGTTAGTTTAGAGTCCCAGAAACTGGAAAATATCCCCCAAGTTCCGGCAAATCGAGCCGAAGTTGGTCAAAATCACGGTGCGCTTAAGGCGGTGTCGGCTACTCCTTCAGTCTTAAAGTGAAGTGGGACTCTATTTCGGCCCACAAGCTCAAAGCTAAAAAAAATTACTATGTCTATTTCACTGCAAACCAAGGCTATCAGGAGTTAGTTTAGAGTCCCCGGGAGTGGAATGTATTTCCCAAGTTCCGGAAAATCGAGAAGACGTTGGTCAAAATCACGATACGCGTAAGACGGTCTCGGCTACTCTTTCAGTCTTAAAGTGAAGTGGGGCTATATTTCGGCCCAGAAGCTCAAAAGTGAGCGTCCAAAAAGTTTTGCTGTATCCATTTCAATGCAAACCAAGGCTATCAGGGGTTACTTAAGAGTCCTCGGGACTGGAAAATATCCCCCAAGTTCCGGTAAATCGAGCCCAAGTTGGTCAAAATCACGATTTGCGTAAGGTGCTCTCGGCTACTCTTTCAGTCTTAAAGTGAAGTGGGGCAATATTTCGGCCCAGAAGCTCGAAAGTGAGTGTTTAAAAAGTTTTGCTCTGTCACTTTCAGTGCAAACCAAGGCCATCAAAAGTTACTTTAGAGTCCCCGGGACTGAAGAATATTCCCCAAGTCCCAGGAAATCGAGCCGAAGTTGATCAAATTCATGATGCGCGTAACGTGGTCTCGGCTACTGTGTCAGTCCTAAAGTGAAGTGTGGCTATATTTCGGCCCACAAGCTAGAAAGTGAGCGTTCAAAAAGTTTTGTTGTGTCCATTTTACTTCAAAACAAGGCCATCAGGACTTAGTTTAGCGTCCAAGGGACAGCAAAATATCCCCCAAGCTCCGGGAAATCCATTCGAAGTTCCTCAAAATTACGATGCGCGTAAGGCGGTCTCGTCTACTCTTTCAGTCTTAAAGTAAAGTGGGGCTATATTTCTGCCCAGAAGCTCCAAAGTTGTGCTCTGTCCATTTCACTGAAAACCAAGGGCATCAGGAGTTACTTTAGAGTCCCTTTGACTGGAATATATCCCCCACGTTTCGGGAAATAAACGCGAAATTGGTCAAAATCACGATTCGCTCAAGACGGTCTCGCCTACTCTTTTAGTCTTAAAGTAAAATGGGGCTCTATTTCGGCCCGCAAGCTCGAGAGTGAGGGTTCAAAAACTTTCGCTGTGTCCATTTCACTGCAAACCAAGACAAGCAGGAGTTAGTTGAGAGTCTCCGGGACTGGAAAATATCCCCCAAGTTCCGGGAAATCCACCCGAAGTTTGTCAAAATCACGATGCGCGTAAGGCGGTCTCGGCTACTCTTTCAGTATTAAAGTAAAGTGGGCTATATTTCGGCCCAGAAGCTTGAAGGTGAGCGTTCAAAAAGTTTTGCTGTCTCCATTTCACTGCAAACCGAGGCCATCAAGAGTTAGTTTAGAGTCTCTGGGACTGGAAAATATCCCCCATGTTCCGGAATATCGACCCGAAGTTGGTCAAAATCACGATGCGCGCACGCCGGTCTCGGCTACTCTTTAAGTCGTAAGTGATGTGGGACTATATTTCGGCCTAGAAGCTCGAAAGTGTGTGTTCAAAAACTTGTGCTGTGTGAATTTCACTGCAAACCATGGCCATCAGGCGTTAGTTTAGAGTCCCTGGTACTGGAAAATATTCCCCAAGTTCCAGGAAAGCGAGCAGAAGTTGATCAAAATCACGATGCGCGTAACGCGGTCTCGGCTACTGTTTCAGTCTTAAAGTGTGGCTATATTTAGGCCCACAAGCTCGAAAGTGAGCCTTCAAAAAGTTTTGCTGTGTCCATTTCACTGCAAACCAAGGCCATCAGGAGTTAGTTTAGAGTCCCTGGGACTGGAAAATATTCTCCAAATTCTAGGAAATGGCGCCGAAGTTGATGAAAATTACGATGCGCGTAACGGGCTCTCGGCTATTCTTTCAGCCTTAAATTTAAGTAGGGCTATATTTCGGCCCTGAAGCTCGAAGGTGAGCGTTCAGAATGTTTTGCTGTGTTCATTAAACTGCAAACCAAGGTCATCGGGAGTTACTTTAGCGTCCCCGGGACTTTAAATTATTCGCCAACTTCCGGGAAATCGAGCAAAAGTAGCCCAAAATCATGATGCGCGTAAGGCGGTCTCGGCTACTCTTTCAGTCTTAAAATTAAGGGGCGCTATATTTCGACCTAGAAGCTCGAGACCGGGCGTACCCTAATTTTACCTGTGTCCATTTCACTGACATCTTAGGCCATCAGGAGTTAGTTTAGAGTCCTTGGGACTGGAAAATATTTCCCAAATTCTGGCACATCGAGCCAAAGTTGCTCAAAATCACGATGCGCGTAAGGCGGTCTCGGCTACTCTTTCAGTCTTAAAATGAAGTGGGGCTATATTTCGGCCGACAAGCTCAACACCGAGCGTGCGCTCCTTTTGCCTGTGTACATATCACTGAAAACTAAGTTCATCAGGAGTTAGCATAGAGTCCTCGGGACTGGAAAATATTCGCTACTACTACTCGTTGCTACTCGTTTACTCCGAAAATGAAGTGGGGCTATATTTCGGTTCTACAAGCTCGACACCGAGCATGCTCTCCTTTTACCTGTGTCCATTTCACTAAGAACTAAGTCCATCAGAAGACAGTTTAGAATCCTCGAGACTGGAAGCTATCCTCCAAGTCTCGGCAAATTGAGCCATACTTTCTTAAAATTACGATAAGCGTACGGCAGTTTCGTTTACTCTTTCAGTCTTAAAATGAACTGGGGCTACATTTCGGCCTAGAAGCTCGACACCGAGCGTGCGCTCCTGTTACCTGTGACCATTTGACTGAAAACTAAGGCCATCAAGAGTTAGGGTAGAGTCCCCGGGACTGGAAAATATCCCCCAAGTTTTGGCAGATCGAGCCATAGTGGCTAAAAATTTCAATGCGCTTAAGGCGGTTTCGTGTACACTTTCAGTCTTAAAATAAAGTGGGGCTATATTTCGGCCTACAACCTGGAAACCTAGCGTGCGCCCCTTTTACCTGTGTCCATTTCACTAAAAACCAAGGCATTCAGGAGTTAGTTTAGAGCTTCCGGGACTGGAAAATATCCCCCAAGTCCCAGGAAATCAAGCCGAAGTTCGACAAAATTACCATGCGCGTAAGGCGGTCCCGGCTACTCTTTCAGTCTTAAAGTGAAGTGGGGCTATATTTCGGCCCAGAAGCTCGAAAGTGAACGTTCAAAGAGTTTGGCTGTGTCCATTTCACTGAAAACCAAGGCCATCAGGAATTAGTTTAGAGTGGCCGGGACTGGGAATTATCTCCCAAGTTCCGGGAAATCGAGCCGAAGTAGCTCAAAATCACGATGCGCGTAAGGCGGTCTCGCCTACTCTTTCAGTCTTAAAGTGAAGTGGGGCTATATTTCATCCCAGAAGCTCGAAAATAAGCGTTCAAAAAGTGTTACTGTGTTCATTTCACTGCAAACCAAGGCCATCAGGAGTTAGTTTAGACTCCTCGGGACTGGAAAATATCGCCCAAGTTCGGGGAAATCGAGCCGAATTTTGTCAAAATCACGATTCGCGTAAGGCGCTCTCGGCTACTCTTTCATTCTTAAAGTGAACTGGGGCTATATTTCGGCCGAGAAGCTAGAAAGTGAGAGTTCAAAAAGTTTTGCTGTGTTCATTTCACTACAAACCAAGACCATCAGGAGTTAGTTTAGACTCCTCGGGACTGGAAAATATCGCCCAAGTTCGGGGAAATCGAGCCGAATTTTGTCAAAATCACGTAGCGCGTAAGGCGCGCTCGGCTACTCTTTCATTCTTAAAGTGAACTGGGGCTATATTTCGGCCCAGAAGCTAGAAAGTGAAAGTTCAAAAAAAGTTTTGCTGTGTCCATTTCATCGCAAACCAAGCCACATCAGCAGATTGTTTACAGTGTCCGGGACATCAAAATATCCCCCAAGTCCCGGGAAATCGAGCCGAAGTTTGTCAAAATCACGATGCGCGTAAAGCAGTCTCGGCTACTCTTTGAGTCTTAAAGTGACGTGGCTGTATATTTCGGTCCAGAAGCTCGAAAGTGAGCGTTCAAAAAGTTTTGCTCTCTCAATTTAACTGAAAACCAATGCCATCATGAGTTAGTTTAGAGTCCACGGGCCTGGAAAATATCCCTTAAGTTCTGGCAACTCAAGCCGAAGTTGGTCAAAATCACGATGCGTCTAAGGCGGTCTCGGCTACTATTTCAGTCTTAAAGTTAAGTGGGGCTACATTTCGGCCCAGAATTTCGAAAGTAAGCGTTCAAAAAAATTTGCTGTGTCCATTTCACTGCAGACCAAGGCCATCAGGGGTTAGTTTAGAGTCCTTGGGACTTGAATATATCCCCGAAGTTTCGGGAAATCGAGCCGAAGTTGGTCAAAATCATTATGCGCGTAAGACGGTTTCGGCTACTCTTTCAGTCTTAAACTGAAGTGGGGCTATATTTCGGCTCAGAAGCCCGAAGGGGAGCGTTGAAAAAGTTTTGCTCTCTCCATTTCAATGCAAACCAAGGCAATCAGGAGTTACTTTAGAGTCCCCGGTACCGGAAAATGTTCCCCATTTCCTGGGAAATCGAGCCAAAGTTGGTCAAAATCACGATGCCCGTAAGGCGGTGTCGGCTATTCTTTCATTCTTAAACTGAACTCGGGCTATATTTCGGCCCAGAAGCTCGAAAGTGAAAGTTCAAAAAGTTTTGCTGTGTCCATTTCACCGGGAACCAAGCCACATCAGGAGATAGTTTACAGTCTCCGGGACATCAAAATATCCCCCAAGTTCCGGGAAATCGAGCCGAAGTTTGTCAAAATCACGATGCGCGTAAAGCAGTTTCGGCTACTGTTTGAGTCTTAAAGTGACGTGGCTGTATATTTCAGCCCAGAAGCTCGAAAGTGTGCGTTCAAAAAGTTATGCTGTGCCCATTTTACTGCAAAGCAAGGCCCTCAGGAAGTAGTTTACAGTGCCCGGAACTGGAAAATATCCCCCAAGTTCCGCGAAATCGAGACGAAGTTGGTCAAAATAACGATTCGCGTAAGGCGGTCTCGGCTACTCTTTCAGTCTTAAAGTGAAGTAGGGCTATATTTCGGTCCAGAAGCTCCAAAGTGAGCGTTCAAAAGGTTTTCCTCTCTGAATTTCACTGAAAACCAAGGCCATCATGAGTTAGTTTAGAGTCCCCGGGACTGGAAAATATCTTTTAAGTTCTGGCAACTCAAGCCGAAGTTGGTCAAAATCACGATGCGCCTAAGGCGGCCTCGGCTACTCTTTCAGTCTTAAAGTGAAGTGGGCCTCTATTTCGGCCCAGAAGCTCCAAAGTGAGCGCTGCAAAAAATTTGCTGTGTCCATTTCAGTACAAACCAAGGCCATCAGGAGATAGTTTAGAATCCCCGGGACTCCAATATCTTTCCAAAGTTTCGGGAAAGCGAGCTGAAGTTGGTCGAAATCACGATGCTCCCAAAGCGGTCTCGGCTACCCTTTCAGTCTTAAAGTGAAGTGGGGCTATATTTCTGTCCAGAAGCTCGAAAGTGAGCGTTCAAAAAGTTTTGCTGTGTGCATTTCACTGCTAACCAAAGCTATCAAAAGTTAGTTTAGGGTTCCCGGGACTGGAAAATATTCCCCAAGTTCCGGTAAATCGAGCTGAAGTTTGTCAAAATCACGATGCTCCCAAAGCGGTCTCGGCTACCCTTTCAGTCTTAAAGTGAAGTGGGGCTATATTTCTGTCCAGAAGCTCGAAAGTGAGCGTTCAAAAAGTTTTGCTGTGTGCATTTCACTGCAAACCAAAGCTATCAAAAGTTAGTTTAGGGTTCCCGGGACTGGAAAATATTCCCCAAGTTCCGGGAAACCGAGCCGAAGTTGATCAAAATCACGATGCGCGAAATGCGGTCTCGGCTACTGTTTCAGTCTTAAAGTAAAGTGTGGCTATATTTCGGCCCACAAACTGGAATGTGAGCGTTCAAAAAGTTTTGCTGTGTCCATTTCACTCCAAAACAAGGCCATCAGGACTTAGTTTAGCGTCCAAGGGACTGGAAAATGTTCCCCAAGTTTCGGAAGATCCACCCGAAGTTTGTCAAAATCATAATGCGCGTAAGGTGGTTCCGGTTACTCTTTAAGTCTTAAAGTAAAGTGGGGCTTTATTTCGGCCACGAAGCTCGAATGTGAGCGTTCAAAAAGTTTTGGTCTGTCCATTTCAATGCAAAGCAAGGCGATCAGGAGTTAGTTTAGAGTCCCGGGGACCGGAAAATATCCCCCAAGTTCCGAGAAATCGATCCGAAAATGGTCAAAATCACCATGCGCGTAAGGCGATCTCGGCTACTCTTTCAGTCTTAAAGTGAAGTGGGGCTATATTTCGGCCCAGAAGCTCCAAAGTGGGCGTTCAAAAAGTTATGCCGTGCGCACTTCAGTGCAAACCAAGGCCATCAGGAATTAGTTTAGAGTGCCCGGGACTGGGAATTATCTCCCAAGTTCCGGGAAATCGAGCCGAAGTAGCCCAAAATCACGACGCGCGTGAGGCGGTCTCGGCTAGTCTTTCAGTCTTAAAGTGAAGTAGGGCTATGCTTCGGCCCCGAAGCTCAAAAGTGAGCGTTCAGAAGTTAGTTTAGAGCCCGCGGAAATGGAATATATCCCCCAAGTTCCGGGAAACCGACCCGAAGTTGGTCAAAATCACGATTTGCGCAAAACGCTCTCGGCTACTCTTTCAGTCTTAAAGTAAAGTGGGGCTATATTTCGGTCCAGAAGCTCCAGAGTGAGCTGTGTCCATTTCACTTAAAACCAAGACAATCAGCAGTTAGTTTAGAGTCCCAGAAACTGGAAAATATCCCCCAAGTTCCGGCAAATCGAGCCGAAGTTGGTCAAAATCACGGTGCGCTTAAGGCGGTGTCGGCTACTCCTTCAGTCTCCTTCAGTCTCCTTCAGTCTTCAGTCTGTGTCTATTTCACTGCAAACCAAGGCTATCAGGAGTTAGTTTAGAGTCCCCGGGAGTGGAATGTATTTCCCAAGTTCCGGAAAATCGAGAAGACGTTGGTCAAAATCACGATACGCGTAAGACGGTCTCGGCTACTCTTTCAGTCTTAATGTGAAGTGGGGCTATATTTCGGCCCAGAAGCTCAAAAGTGAGCGTTCAAAACGTTTTCCTGTATCCATTTCAATTCAAACCAACGCCATCAGGGGTTACTTAAGAGTCCCCGGGACTGGAAAATATCCCCCAAGTTCCGGTAAATCGAGCCCAAGTTGGTCAAAATCACGATGTGCGTAAGGTGGTCTCGGCTACTCTTTGAGTCTTAAAGTGAAGTGGGGCAATATTTCGGCCCAGAAGCTCGAAAGTGAGTGTTTAAAAAGTTTTGCTCTGTCACTTTCAGTGCAAACCAAGGCCATCAGAAGTTAGTTTAGAGTCCCCGGAACTCGAGAATATCCCCCAAGTCCCGGGAAATCGAGCCGAAGTTGATCAAATTCATGATGCGCGTAACGTGGTCTCGGCTACTGTGTCAGTCCTGAAGTGAAGTGTGGCTATATATCGGCCCACAAGCTAGAAAGTGAGCGTTCAAAAAGTTTTGTTGTGTCCATTTTACTTGAAAACAAGGCCATCAGGGCTTAGTTTAGCGTCCAAGGGACTGCAAAATATCCCCCAAGTTCCGGGAAATCCATTCGAAGTTCGTCAAAATTACGATGCGCGTAAGGCGGTCTCATCTACTCTTTCAGTCTTAAAGTAAAGTGGGGCTATATTTCTGCCCAGAAGCTCCAAAGTTGTGCTCTGTCCATTTCACTGAAAACCAAGGCCATCAGGAGTTACTTTACAGTCCCTTTGACTGCAATATATCCCCCGAGTTTCGGGAAATAAACTCGAAATTGGTCAAAATCACGATTCGCTCAAGACGGTCTCGCCTACTCTTTCAGTCTTAAAGTAAAATGGGGCTCTATTTCGGCCCACAAGCTCGAGCGTGAGCGTTCAAAAACTTTCGCTGTGTCCATTTCACTGCAAACCAAGACAAGCAGGAGTTAGTTGAGAGTCCCTGGGACTGGAAAATATCCCCCAAGTTCCGGGAAATCAACCCGAAGTTTGTCAAAATCACGATGCGCGTAAGGCGGTCTCGGCTACTCTTTCAGTGTTAAAGTAATGGGGGGCTATATTTTGGCCCAGAAGCTCGAAATTGAGCGTTCAAAAAGTTTTGCTGGGTCCACTTTACTGCAAACCAAGGCCACCAGGAATTAGTTTAGAGTCCTCAGAACTGGAATATATCCCCTAAGTTCCGGCAAATCGAGCCGAAGTTGCTCAAAATCACGATGCACGTAAGGCGGTCTCGGCTACTCTTTCAGTCTTCAAGTGAAGTTGGGTTCTATTTCGGTCCAGAAGCTCGAAAGTATGCGTTCAAAAACTTTTTCTGTTTCCGTTTCACTGCAAACCAAGACCAGCACGAGTGAGTTTAGATTCCCCGGGACTGGAAAATATTTCGCAAGTTCCGGGAAATCGAGCCGAAGTTGATCAAAATCATGATGCGCGTAACGTGGTCTCGGCTACTGTTTCAGTCTTAAAGTGAAGTATGGCTATATTTCGGCCCACAAGCTCGAAAGTGAGCGTTCAAAAAGCTTTGCTGTGTCCATTTCACTGCAAAACAAGGCCATCGGCACCTAGTTTAGCGTCCAAGGGACTGGAAAATATCCCCCAATTTCCGGGAAATCCACCCGAAGTTTGTCAAAATCACGATGCGCGTAAGGCGGTCTCGGCTACTTTTTCAGTATTAAAGTAAAGTGGGCTATATTTCGGCCCAGAAGCTTGAAGGTGAGCGTTCAAAAAGTTTTGCTGTCTCCATTTCACTGCAAACGAAGGCCATCAAGAGTTAGTTTAGAGTCCCTGGGACTGGAAAGTATCCCCCAAGTTCCGGAATATCGACCCGAAGTTGGTCAAAATCACGATGCGCGCACGCCGGTTTCGGCTACTCTTTAAGTCGTAAGTGATGTGGGACTATATTTCGGCCTAGAAGCTCGAAAGTGTGCGTTCAAAAACTTGTGCTGTGTGAATTTCACTGCAAACCATGGCCATCAGCAGTTAGTTTAGAGTCCCCTGGACTTGAAAATATTCCCCAAGTTCCAGGAAAGCGAGCAGAAGTTGATCAAAATCACGATGCGCGTAACCCGGTCTCCGCTACTGTTTCAGTCTTAAAGTGAAGTGTGGCTATATTTAGGCCCACAAGCTCGAAAGTGAGCGTTCAAAAAGTTTTGCTGTGTCCATTTCACTGCAAACCAAGGCCATCAGGAGTTAGTATAGAGTCCCCGGGACTGGAAAATATTCTCCAAGTTCCAGGAAATGGCGCCGAAGTTGATGAAAATTACGATGCGCGTAACGGGCACTCGGCTATTCTTTCAGCCTTAAATTTAAGTAGGGCTATATTTCGGCCCTAAAGCTCGAAGGTGAGCGTTCGGAATGTTTTGCTGTGTTCATTAACCAGCAAACCAAGGTCATCGAGAGTTAGTTTAGCGTCCCCGGGACTTTAACTTAGTCGCCAACTTCCGGGAAATCGAGATAAAGTGGCCCAAAATCACGATGCGCGTAAGGCGGTCCGGGCTACTCTTTCAGTCTTAAAATGAAGTGGGGCTATATTTCGGCCGACAAGCTCAACACCGAGCGTGCGCTCCTTTTGCCTGTGTACATATCACTGAAAACTAAGTTCATCAGGAGTTAGCATAGAGTCCTCGGGACTGGATAATATTCCCCGAATTCCGGCAAATCGAGCCAAAGATGCTCAAAATCACGATGCGCGAAAGGCGGTGTCGGCTACTCGTTTACTCCGAAAATGAAGTGGGGCTATATTTCGGTTCTACAAGCTCGACACCGAGCGTGCTCTCCTTTTACCTGTGTCCATTTCACTAAGAACTAAGTCCATCAGGAGATAGTTTAGAATCCTCGAGACTGGAAGCTATCCTCCAAGTCTCGGCAAATTGAGCCATACTTTCTTAAAATTACGACAAGCGTACGGCAGTTTCGTTTACTCTTTCAGTCTTAAAATGAGCTGGGGCTACATTTCGGCCTAGAAGCTCGACACCGAGCGTGCGCTCCTGTTACCTGTGACCATTTTACGGAAAACTAAGGCCATCAAGAGTTAGGGTAGAGTCCCCGGGACTGGAAAATATCCCCCAAGTTTTGGCAGATCGAGCCATAGTGGCTAAAAATTTCGATGCGCTTAAGGCGGTTTCGTGTACACTTTCAGTCTTAAAATAAAGTGGGGCTATATTTCGGCCTACAACCTGGAAACCTAGCGTGCGCCCCTTTTACCTGTGTCCATTTCACTAAAAACCAAGGCATTCAGGAGTAAGTTTAGAGCTTCTGGGACTGGAAAATATCCCCCAAGTCCCAGGAAATCAAGCCGAAGTTCGACAAAATTACCATGCGCGTAAGGCGGTCCCGGCTACTCTTTCAGTCTTAAAGTGAAGTGGGGCTATATTTCGGCCCAGAAGCTCCAAACTGAGCGTTTAAAAAGTTTTGCAGTGTCTATTTTACTGCAAAACAAGGCCATCACGACTTAGTTTAGCGTCCAAGGGACTGGAAATATCCCCCAAGTTACGGGAAATCCACCCGAAGTTAGTCAAAATCACGATGCGCTTAAGGGGGTCTCGGCTACTCTTTCAGTCTTAAGGTAAAGTGGGCTTAGATTTAACTCCAGAAGCTCGAAAGTAAGGGTTCAAAAATTTTTCTCTCTATTTCACTCACATCTTAGACAATCAGGAGTGAGTTTAGAGACTTTGGGACTGCAAAATATCTCCCAAATTTCGCCAGATCGAGCCGAAGATCCTCAAAATCACAATGCGCGTAAGGCGCTCCCGCCTACTCTTTCAGTCTTAAAAAGAAGTAGGGCTATATTTCGGCCAGCAAGCTCGAAAGTGCGCGTTCAAAAAGTGTTCCTGTGTTCATTTCACTGGAAACCAAGGCCATCAGGAGTTAGTTTAGAGTCAACGGGACTGGAAAATATCCCCCTATTTGCGGGAAATCGAGCCGAAGTATCCCAAAATCACGATGCGCGTAAGGCGGTCTCGGCTACTCTTTCAGTCTTAAAGTTAAGTGGGGCTCTATTTCGACCCATTAGCTCGAAAGTGAGCGTTCAAAAAGTTATCCTTTGTCCATTTAACTGCAAACTAAGGCCAACGGAAGTTAGTTTAGCTTCGCCGGGAATTGAAAATATTCGCCAACTTCCGGGAAATCGAGCCGAAGTTGGTCAAAATTACGATGCGCGTAAGGCGGTCTCGGCTACTCTTTCAGTCTTAAAGTGAAGTAGGGCTATATTTCGGCCGAGAAGCTCGAAAGTGAGCGTTCAAAAAAATGTGCTGTGTCAATTTCACTGCAAACCAAGGCCATCAGCAGCTAGTTTAGAGTCCCCGGGACTGGAATATATCCCCGAAGTTCCGGGAAATCGAACGGAAGTTTGTCAAAATCACGATGCGCGTAAGACGGTCTCGGCTACTCTTTCAGTCTTAAAGTAAAGTGGGGCTATATTTCGGCCCAGAAGATCGAAAGTGACCCTTTAAAAAGTTACGCTTTGTGCATTGGGCTATATTTCGGCCCAGAAGCTCCAAAGTGGGCGTTCAAAAAGTTAGGCTGTGCCCATTTCAGTGCAAACCAAGGCCATCAGGAGTTAGTTTAAAGTCCCCCGGACTGGAAAATATCCCCCAAGTTCAGGGAAATCGAGCTGAACTTGGTCAAAATCACGATTCTCGTAAGGCGGTCTCGGCTACTATTTCTGTCTTAAAGTGAAATACGATTCTATTTCCGCTCGGAAGCTCGAAACTGAGCGTTTAAAAAGTTCTCCTGCGTCCATTTCACTGCAAACCAAGGCCATCAGGAGTTGGTTTAGAGTCCCCGGGACTTGAAAATATCGCCCAACTTCGGGGAAATGGAGCCGAATTTTGTCAAAATCACGATGCGCGTAAGGCGGTCTCGGCTACTCTTTCATTCTTAAAGGGAACTGGGGCTATATTTCGGCCGAGAAGCTAGAAAGTGAAAGTTCAAAAAGTTTTCCTGTGTTCATTTCACTGCAAACCAAGGCCATCAGGAGTTAGTTTAGACTCCTCGGGACTGGAAAATATCGCCCAAGTTCGGGCAAAGCGAGCCGAATTTTGTCAAAATCACGATCCGCGTAAGGTGGTCTCGGCTACTCTTTCATTCTTAAAGTGAACTGGGGCTATATTTCGGCCCAGAAGCTAGAAAGTGAAAGTTAAAAAAGTTTTGCTGTGTCCATTTCATCGCAAACCAAGCCACATCAGCAGATTGTTTACAGTGTCCGGGACATCAAAATCTCCCCCAAGGCTCGGGTAATCGAGCCGAAGTTTGTCAAAATCACGATGCGCGTAAAGCAGTCTCGGCTACTCTTTGAGTCTTAAAGTGACGTGGCTGTATATTTCGGCCCAGAAGCTCGAAAGTAAGCGTTCAAAAAGTTTTGCTCTCTCAATTTAACTGAAAACCAAGGCCATCATGAGTTAGTTTAGAGTCCAAGGGACTGGAAAATATCCCTTAAGTTCTGGCAACTCAAGCCGAAGTTGGTCAAAATCACGATGCGTCTAAGGCGGTCTCGGCTACTATTTCAGTCTTAAAGTGAAGTGGGGCTATATTTCGGTCCAGAATTTCGAAAGTAAGCGTTCAAAAAAATTGCTGTGTCCATTTCACTGCAGACCAAGGCCATCAGGGGTTAGTTTAGACTCCTTGGGACTTGAATATATACCCGAAGTTTCGGGTAATCGAGCCGAAGTTGGTCAAAATCACGATGCGCGTAAGACGGTGTCGGCTACTATTTCAGTGTTAAACTGAAGTGGGGCTATATTTCGCCTCAGAAGCCCGAAGGGGAGCGTTGAAAAAGTTTTGCTCTCTCCATTTCAATGCAAACCAAGGCAATCAGGAGTTACTTTAGAGTCCCCGGTACCGGAAAATATTCCCCATTTCCCGGGAAATCAAGCCGAAGTTGGTCAAAATCACGATGCGCCTAAGGCGGCCTCAGCTACTCTTTCAGTCTTAAAGTGAAGTTGGGCTCTATTGTGGCCCAGAAGCTCCAAAGTGAGCGCTGCAAAAAATTTGCTGTGTCCATTTCACTGCAAACCAAGGCCATCAGGAGTTAGTTTAGAGTCCCCGGGACTGCAATATATTTCCCAAGTTCCGGAAAATGGAGAAGACGTTGGTCCAAAATCACGATGCGCGCAAGACGGTCTTGGCTAGTCTTTCAGTCTTAAAGTGAAGTGGGGCTATATTTCGGCCCAGAAGCTCAAAAGTGAGCTTCAAAAAGTATTGCTCTATCCATTTCAATGCAAACCAAGGCCATCAGGGGTTACTTAAGAGTCTTCGGGACTGGAAAATATCCCCCAAGTTCAGGGAAATTTAGCCGAAGTTGGTCAAAATCACGGTGCGCGTTAGGCGGTCTCGCTTACTGTTTCAGTCTTAAAGTGAAGTGAGGCTTTATTCCCGCCCAGGAGCTTGAAAGTGAGCGTTCAAAAAGTTTCCCTGTGTTTATTTCACTGTAAACCAAAGCCATCAGGAGCTAGTTTAGTGTCCCCGGGACTGGAAAATATCCCCCAACTTCCGGGAAATCGAGCCGAAGTTGGTCAAACTCACGACTTGCGTAAGGTAGTCTCGGCTACTCTTTCAGTCTTAAAGTGAAGTGGGGCTATATTTCGGGCCAGAAGCCCGAAAGTGAGCGTTCGAAAAGTTTTGCTGTGTTCATTTCACTCCAAACCAAGGCCATCAGGAGTTAGTTTAGCGTACCTGGGACAAGAAAATATGCCCCAAGGTCCGGGAAATTGAGCCGGGGTTGGTCAAAATCACGATGCCCCTAAAGTGGTCTCGGCTACTCTTTCTGTCTTAAAGTGAAGTGGGGCTATATTTCGGGCCAGAAGCCCGAAAGTAAGCGTTCAAAAAGTTTTGCAGTGTTCTTTGTCTGAAAAACAAGGCCATCACGAGTTAGTTTAGCGTCCCTGGGACTGGAAAATATTCCCCAAGTTCCGGTAAATCGAGCTGAAGTTTGTCAAAATCACGATGCTCCCAAAGCGGTCTCGGCTACCCTTTCAGTCTTAAAGTGAAGTGGGGCTATATTTCTGTCCAGAAGCTCGAAAGTGAGCGTTCAAAAAGTTTTGCTGTGTGCATTTCACTGCAAACCAAAGCTATCAAAAGTTAGTTTAGAGTCCTCGGGACTGGAAAATATTCCCCAAGTTCCGGGAAAGCGAGCCGAAGTTGATCAAAATCACGATGCGCGAAATGCGGTCTCGGCTACTGTTTCAGTCTTAAAGTAAAGTGTGGCTATATTTCCGCCCACAAGCTCGAAAGTGAGCGTTCAAAAAGTTTTGCTGTGTCCATTTCACTGCAAAACAAGGCCATCAGGAATTAGTTTCGCATCCAAGGGACTGGAAAATGTTCCCCAAGTTCCGGGAGATCCACGCGAAGTTTGTCAAAATCACAATGCGCGTAAGATGATGTCGGTTACTGTTTAAATCTTAAAGTAAAGTGGGGCTTTATTTCGGCCAGGAAGCTCGAAGGTGACCGTTCAAAAAGTTTTGCTCTGTCCATTTCACTGCAAACCAAGGCCATCAGGAGTTAGTTTAGAGTTCCTGGGACTGGAAAATATCCCCCAAGTTCCGGAATATCGACCCGAAGTTTGTCAAACTCACGATGCGAGCAAGGCGGTCTCGGCTACTCTTTCAGTCTTAAGTGAAGTGGGGCTATATTTCGGCCCAGAATCTCGAAAGTGTGCGTTCAAAAAATTTGCTGTGTCCATTTCAATGCAAACCAACGCCATCAGGAGTTAGTTTAGTGTCCCCGGGACTGGAGAATATCCCCCAAGTTCCGGGAATTGGAGCCGAAGTTGATCAAATTCATGATGCGCGTAACGTGGTCTCGGCTACTGTTTCAGTCTTAAAGTCAAGTGTGCCTATATTTCGGCCCACAAGCTAGAAAGTGAGCGTTCAAAAAGTTTAGCTGTGGCCATTTCACTTCAAAACAAGGCCATCAGGACTTAGTTTAGCGTCCAAGGGACTGGAAAATATCCCCCAAGTTCCGGGAGATCCATTCGAAGTTCGTCAAAATTACGATATACGTAAGGCGGTTTCGGCTACTCTTTCAGTCTTAAAGTAAAGTCGGGCTATAATTCTGTCTAGAAGCTCGAAAGTGAGCGTTCAAAAAGTTTTGCTCTGTCCATTTCAATGCAAAGCCAGGCGATCAGGAGCTAGTTTAGAGTCCCCGGGACTGGAAAATATCCCCCAAGTTCCGAGAAATCGATCCGAAAATGGTCAAAATCACGATGCGCGTAAGGCGATCTCGGCTACTCTTTCAGTCTTAAAGTGAAGTGGGGCTATATTTCGGCCCAGAAGCTCCAAAGTGGGCGTTCAAAAAGTTATGCTGTTCGCATTTCAGTGCAAACCAAGGCCACCCGGAGTTAGTTTAGAGTCCCCCGGACTGGAAAATATCCCAAAAGTTGCGTGAAATCGAGCTGAACTTGGTCTAACTCACGATGCGCGTGAGGCGGTCTCGGCTACTATTTCAGTCTGAAAGTGAAGTGGGATTCTATTTCGGCCCAGAAGCTACACAGAGAGTGTTCAAAAAGCTTTCCGTTGTCCATTTCACTGAAAACCAAGGCCATCAGGAGTTAGTTTAGAGGCCGCGGAAATGGAATATATCCCCCAAGTTCCGGGAAACCGACCCGAAGTTGGTCAAAATAACGATTTGCGCAAAACACTCTCGGCGACTCTTTCAGTCTTAAAGTAAAGTGGGGCTATATTTCGGTCCAGAAGCTCGAGAGTGAGCGTTCAAAAAGTTTCGCTGTGCCCATTTCACTGAAAACCAAGACAATCAAAAGTTAGTTTAGAGTCCCCGGGACTGGAAAATATCCCCCAAGTTCCGGCAAATCGAGCCGAAGTTGGTCAAAATCACGGTGCGCTTAAGAGCAGCTTCGCCTAAATATCAACTAGACTTGGAAATAGCGAAAAAATCGAATTTCTTCAAACTCGCCCAGAATGAAGCCCTACGGGCACTAGTTACAAAAATATCGTGTTAAGTTCGATAAATCAAAATTATTTTTTTCCCAAATTTTTTCGTTGCGATGCTCCAAATCGGCCAAAATCCATCGAAAATGAGCGGCATATTCAGAGCCTTGTAAACTCAAAAGTAAAAATCTTCATTACAAACTGATTGCACGTCGTATTTGTACTCTCCTTTTCGTCTATTTAGAGCTAAATAGATCGTGATTTGATTAGAACTTAAATATTTGACGAATTTTCTAAATTAACGACCCAAGACAGCTTTACAAGAAGTCTACATTTAGCCTATTTTCAAATGCTAAAAAGGCGTTCTGGTACACGGCTTTTCCCAAAACGACTAGTTTGGTGTGAAAAAGCATTCTTTCTTCTTCAAATTAGTGAAATAAAATTTTTGGGTAAATAAAATCGCGAGCGCTGAGATAGCGAACTAAATGCAGCACTTCTTCCTGAAAACGTGACCTTTGACCCGAGCGTAACGAAACCGATTACTGCAAGAAAACCCGGAAGAAAAGCAAACGCTTCGTTATTTTGAAACAATTTCTAGTGATATCTCTCCGAAACCATGATTGCAAGAAACTACTTCCAGATATGAAATCTTACAGGGTCAAAAAAGGAGCTAAAGGGCGCATTTTGACACAATAACTTTGTTTGCTGAGAATTGAAGTCAATGACCGTTAACGAATTCCATTGAAATTTGCAAACTTGAAGTATGTTAGCCGATACTTACCTGAATATTTACATTAATAGAAGAGTCGTCTTCTTGGATTAACCTTCAAAAGAAGTAGGATCCAGATTTGAAAACCTCTAAAAGAGGCAATGTTTAATGTTCCGTGACCTGCCCGCTGCTATAAATTAGCGCAAATTCCATGCACATGCCGACCGCATGTTTGTCGTAAAACCAACTGAACTCCACTGACAGTTTCCATGGGCAACCCCAAAATAAACAATCCCCTAAAATGTAAAGTGAGAGTGGCTGTCTTCATGAATAGTTAGAAGTTAGAGTCAAGTTCCATTACCTTTTAAAAGTGCTTGATTCTACTTTGTTCACTCAGTAGTTACTGTCACGTTCGAATACTACGTAGTATCGGTCACGCCAAAACACTGCAGACCGTGCAGACTGAGTAAGTTTCCCATACAAAGTCTTGTACGCGTTTGTCTATTGAATCAAAAGTCAATTCTGCCCTTGTGCAGCCTATGGATAAATGACAGACTTTCAGATGTATTTAACACTATTTTGTAACTAGACCCAAAAAAAGGAGTCACAATGAAAATCCCAAACAAGTGTCTGCAGTAACACAGCGGTCAAACGTCTGCGCATGTGCGAGCAATGGAGCAACTAAAAGGCGGCCAATATATTTTCATGACACTGTTCTTTTCGTGGGTCATCGGTATCCTATAAATGACATTTTCCTCGTTATTTATATATTTGTTTATGTTTTAGCCGGTACAACGAGAGCTAACAGAAATGACTTGAGAGTTAAAAATTGTTCTACCTTCTGCTTGTTGCAGGTCTTTCTTTTCCGTGGTATGTATTTTCCGTGCTCCTTGAATTTTTTGTCCGCCTCGACTTTGCATTTAGTGCACCAGTTTTTTCCAGGTTTGTAGTTTAGAAAAGATTTTCCCACCTGGTCAAAGGCCAGGTACAGTCGGTTTGGGATCGGTATTTTGGCCAGCTATGCCCCCATGACGATGGACATGAACATCGTTTGTCGTTTCGATTCATCTCGTTCCTGTGCTTCAGACAAATCAAGGATCCGGATGGAATCCCTCAGTCCTTGCCAAAATTTTTCCAGCTCGTCTGAGCGAAGCCAAATCACTGCAATTGTCTTTTTCTTCTCCCATTTTTCCTTCTTTTACACATCGTTTGTCGTCCGTTTCCGGCGTCACGCATCGTGTGATTAATAAAAACAAATTAAAATATACTACGCCGTCGGCTCGTAGCATGGCACGGGTTTTAAGACTTATAAACTTTTTTGGTAAAGCTCAAAACAAAATGGTAAATCAACAGAATACCGGTAACTTAATAAACTTTGTGTCTAAAAGGTCTTAAGTTTTCCTTTTACCTGCTTTCTTTTCCTTTTACAGATTTCTATGGACTTTTCAATATTTTTTCCTAAATTTTGCGTGACACCGGTTGTTTCCCATGTTTTCCTTTAAATTTTTGCGCGGGAAATTGGCGCGCGGCTGCCAAAAAATGTACCAATTTGCGCGTGCCCGACGTTTGACCGCGGTGTTTTCTGCAGTCTGCACGGTCTGCACTGTTTTCGCGTGACCGATTCGCGGCATTCGAACGTGAGAGTAGTTGACAAAGTCGACGCAAACAAATAAATTCAAGCTCTTTTTAAAGGTAATGGAACTTGCCTCTAGCTTCTAACTGTTCATGAAGACAGCCACTCTCACTTTACATTTTTGGGGATTGTTTATTTTGGGGTTGCCCATGGAAACTGTCAGTGGAGTTCAGTTGGTTTTACGACAAACATGCGGTCGGCATGTGCATGGAATTTGCGCTAATTTATAGCAGCGGGCAGGTCACGGAACATTAAACATTTCCTCTTTTAGAGGTTTTCAAATCTGGATCCTGCTTCTTTTGAAGGTTAATCCAAGAAGACGACTCTTCTATTAATATAAATATTCAGGTAAGTATCGGCTAACATACTTCAAGTTTGCAAATTTCAATGGAATTCGTTAACGGTCATTGACTTCAACTCTCAGCAAACAAAGTTATTGTGTCAAAATGCGCCCTTTAGCTCCTTTTTTGACCCTGTAAGATTTCATATCTGGAAGTAGTTTCTTGCAATCATGGTTTCGGAGAGATATCACTAGAAATTGTTTCAAAATAACGAAGCGTTTGCTTTTCTTCCGGGTTTTCTTGCAGTAATCGGTTTCGTTACGCTCGGGTCAAAGGTCACGTTTTCAGGAAGAAGTGCTGCATTTAGTTCGCTATCTCAGCGCTCGCGATTTTATTTACCCAAAAATTTTATTTCACTAATTTGAAGAAGAAAGAATGCTTTTTCACACCAAACTAGTCGTTTTGGGAAAAGCCGTGTACCAGAACGCCTTTTTAGCATTTGAAAATAGGCTAAATGTAGACTTCTTGTAAAGCTGTCTTGGGTCGTTAATTTAGAAAATTCGTCAAATATTTAAGTTCTAATCAAATCACGATCTATTTAGCTCTAAATAGACAAAAAAGGAAGTACAAATACGACGTGCAATCAGTTTGTAATGAAGATTTTTACTTTTGAGTTTACAAGGCTCTGAATATGCCGCTCATTTTCGATGGATTTTGGCCGATTTGGGGCATCGAAACGAAAAAATTGCGGAAAAAATAATTTTTGATTTATTGAACTTAAAACGATATTTTTGTAACTAGTGCCCGTAGGGCTTCATTCTGGGCGAGTTTGAAGAAATTCGATTTTTTCGCTATTTCCAAGTCTAGTTGATATTTAGGCGAAGCTGCTCTTAAGGCGGTGTCGGCTACTCCTTCAGTCTTAAAGTGAAGTGCGGCTCTATTTCGGCCCACAAGCTCAAAGCTCAAAAAAAATTACTGCGTCTATTTCACTGCAAACCAAGGCCATCAGGAGTTAGTTTAGAGTCCCCGGGAGTGGAAGGTATTTCCCAAGTTGCGGAGAGTCGAGAAGAAGTTGGTCAAAATCACGATGCGCGTAAGACCTTCTCGGCTACTCTTTCAGTCTTAAAGTGAAGTGGGGCTATATTTCGGCCCAGAAGCTCAAAAGTGAGCGTTCAAAAAGTTTTGCTGTATCCATTTCAATGCAAACCAAGGCCATCAGGGGTTACTTAAGAGTCCTCGGGACTGCAAAATATCCCCCAAGTTCCGGTAAATCGAGCCCAAGTTGGTCAAAATCACGATGTGCGTAAGGTGGTCTCGGCTACTCTTTCAGTCTTAAAGTGAAGTGGGGCAATATTTCGGCCCAGAAGCTCGAAAGTGAGTGTTTAAAAAGTTTTGCTCTGTCACTTTCAGTGCAAACCAAGGCCATCAGGAGTTACTTTAGAGTCCCCGGGACTGAAGAATATCCCCCAAGTCCTGGGAAATCGAGCCGAAGTTGATCAAATTCATGATGCGCGTACCGTGGTCTCGGCTACTGTGTCAGTCCTAAAGTGAAGTGTGGCTATATTTCGCTCCACAAGCTAGAAAGTGAGCGTTCAAAAAGTTTTGTTGTGTCCATTTTACTTCAAAACAAGGCCATCAGGACTTAGTTTAGCGTCCAAGGGACTGCAAAATATCCCCCAAGCTCCGGGAAATCCATTCGAAGTTCGTCAAAATTACGATGCGCGTAAGGCGGTCTCATCTACTCTTTCAGTCTTAAAGTAAAGTGGGGCTATGTTTCTGTCCAGAAGCTCCAAAGTTGTGCTCTGTCCATTTCACTGAAAACCAAGGCCATCATGAGTTACTTTAGAGTCCCTTTGACTGGAATATATCCCGCAAGTTTTGGGAAATAAACGCGAAATTGGTCAAAATCACGATTCGCTCAAGACGGTCTCGCCTACTCTTTCAGTCTTAAAGTAAAATGGGGCTCTATTTCGGCCCAGAAGCTCGAGAGTGAGCGTTCAAAAACTTTCGCTGTGTCCATTTCACTGCAAACCAAGACAAGCAGGAGTTAGTTGAGAGTCCCTGGGACTGGAAAATATCCCCCAAGTTCCGGGAAATCAACCCGAAGTTTGTCAAAATCACGATGCGCGTAAGGCGGTCTCGGCTACTCTGTCAGTGTTAAAGTAATGGGGGGCTATATTTTTGCCCAGAAGCTCGAAATTGAGCGTTCAAAAAGATTTGCTGGGTCCATTTTACTGCAAACCAAGGCCACCAGGAATTAGTTTAGAGTCCTCAGAACTGGAATATATCCCCTTAGTTCCGGCAAATCCAGCCGAAGTTGCTCAAAATCACGATGCACGTAACGCAGTCTCGGCTACTCTTTCAGTCTTCAAGTGAAGTGGGGTTCTATTTCGGTCCAGAAGCTCGAAAGTATGCGTTCAAAAACTTTTTCTGTTTCCGTTTCACTGCAAACCAAGACCAGCACGAGTTAGTTTAGCGTTCCCGGGACTAGAAAATATTTCGCAAGTTCCGCGAAATCGAGCCGAAGTTGATCAAAATCACGATGCGCGAAACGTGGTCTCGGCTACTGTTTCAGTCTTAAAGTGAAGTATGGCTATATTTCGGCCCACAAGCTCGAAAGTGAGCGTTCAAAAAGCTCTGCTGTGTCCATTTCACTGCAAAACAAGGCCATCGGCACCTAGTTTAGCGTCCAAGGGACTGGAAAATATCCCCCAAGTTCCGGGAAATCCACCCGAAGTTTGTCAAAATCACGATGCGCGTAAGGCGGTCTCGGCTACTTTTTCAGTATTAAAGTAAAATGGGCTATATTTCGGCCCAGAAGCTTGAAGGTGAGCGTTCAAAAAGTTTTGCTGTCTCCATTTCACTGCAAACGAAGGCCATCAAGAGTTAGTTTAGAGTCCCTGGGACTGGAAAGTATCCCCCAAGTTCCGGAATATCGACCCGAAGTTGGTCAAAATCACGATGCGCGCACGCCGGTCTCGGCTACTCTTTAAGTCGTAAGTGATGTGGGACTATATTTCGGCCTAGAAGCTCGAAAGTGTGCGTTCAAAAAGTGTGCGTGCTGTGTGAATTTCACGGCAAACCATGGCCATCGGGAGTAAGTTTAGAGTCCCCGGGACTGGAAAATATTCCCCAAGTTCCAGGAAAGCGAGCAGAAGTTGATCATAATCACGATGCGCGTAAGGCGGTCTCGGCTACTGTTTCAGTCTTAAAGTGAAGTGTGGCTATATTTAGGTCCACAAGCTCGAAAGTGAGCCTTCAAAAAGTTTTGCTGTGTCCATTTCACTGCAAACCAAGGCCATCAGGAGTTAGTTTAGAGTCCCCGGGACTGGAAAATATTCTCCAAGTTCCAGGAAATGGCACCGAAGTTGATGAAAATTACGATGCGGGTAACGGGCTCTCGGCGATTCTTTCAGTCTTAAATTTAAGTAGGGATATATTTCGGCCCTGAAGCTCGAAGGTGAGCGTTGAGAATGTTTTGCTGTGTTAATTAAACTGCAAACCAAGCTCATCGGGAGTTAGTTTAGCGACCCCGTCCCCCAACTTCCAGGAAATCGAGCAAAAATGGCCCAAAATCACGATGCGCGTAAGGCGGTCTCGGCTACTCTTTCAGTCTTAAAATTAAGGGGGGCTATATTTCGACCTAGAAGCTCGAGACCGGGCGTGCGCTAATTTTACCTGTGTCCATTTCACTGACATCTTAGTCCATCAGGAGTTAGTTTAGAGTCCTTGGGACTGGAAAATATTTCCCAAATTCTGGCAGATCGAGCCAAAGTTGCTCAAAATCACGATGCGCGTAAGGCGGTCTCGGCTACTCTTTCAGTCTTAAAATGAAGTGGGGCTATATTTCGGCCGACAAGCTCAACACCGAGCGTGTGCTCCTTTTGCCTGTGTACATATCACTGAAAACTAAGTTCATCAGGAGTTAGCATAGAGTCCTCGGGACTGGAAAATATTGCCCGAATTCCGGCAAATCGAGCCAAAGATGCTCAAAATCACGATGCGCGTAAGGCGGTCAGTTACTCGTTTACTCCGAAAATGAAGTGGGGCTATACTTCGGTTCTACAAGCTCGACACCGAGCGTGCTCTCCTTTTACCTGTGTCCATTTCACTAAGAACTAAGTCCATCAGGAGATAGTTTAGAATCCTCGAGACTGGAAGCTATCCACCAAGTTTCGGCAAATTGAGCCATACTTTCTTAAAATTACGATAAGCGTACGGCAGTTTCGTTTACTCTTTCACTCTTAAAATGAACTGGGGCTACATTTCGGCCTAGGCAATCAGGAGTTAGTTTAGAGTCCCCGGTACCGGAAAATATCCCCCATTTCCCGGGAAATCGAGCCAAAGTTGGTCAAAATCACGATGCGCGTAAGGCGGTCCCGGTTACTCTTTCATTCTTAAAGTGAACTGGGGCAATATTTCCGCCCAGAACCTCGAAAGTGAGCGTTCAAAAAGTTGTGCTGTGTTCATTTCACTCCATTGCAAGGCCATCAGGAGTTACTTTAGAGTCCGCGGGACTGGAAAATATCCCCCAACTTCCGGGAAATCGAGCCGAAGTTGGTCAAAATTAGGATGGGCGTAAGGCGGTCTCGGCTACTCTTTCACTCTTAAAGTGAAGTGGAGTTATATTTCGGCCCAGAAGCTCAAAAGTGAGCGTTCAAAAAGTTTTGCTGTGTCCATTTCACTGCAGACCAAGGTCATCAGGGGTTAGTTTAGAGTCCTTGCGACTTGAATATATACCCGAAGTTTCGGGAAATCGAGCTGAAGTTGGTCAAAATCACGATGCGCGTAAGACGGTCTCGGCTACTCTTTCAGTCTTAAACTGAAGGGGGGCTATATTTCGGCTCAGAAGCCCGAAGGGGAGCGTTGAAAAAGTTTTGCTCTCTCCATTTCAATGCAAACCAAGGCAATCAGGAGTTACTTTAGAGTCCCCGGTACCGGAAAATATTCCGCATTTCCCGAGAAATTGAGCCAAAGTTGGTCAAAATCACGATGCGCGTAAGGCGGTCTCAGCTATTCTTTCATTCTTAAAGTGAACTCGGGCTATATTTCGGCCCAGAAGCTCGAAAGTGAAAGTTCGAAAAGTTTTGCTGTGTCCATTTCACCGCGAACCAAGCCACATCAGGAGATAGTTTACAGTCTCCGGGACATCAAAATATCCCCCAAGTTCCGGGAAATCGAGCCGAAGTTTGACAAAATCACGATCCGCGTAAAGCAGTCTCGGCTACTCTTTGAGTCTTAAAGTGACGTGGCTGTATATTTGGGCCCAGAAGCTCGAAAGTGAGCGTTCAAAAAGTTTTGCTGTGTCTATTTCACTGCGAAACAAGGCCATCAGGACTTAGGTTAGCGACCAAGGGACTGGAAAATGTTCCCCAAGTTCGGGGAAACCGACCCGAAGTTGGTCAAAATCACAATGCGTGTAAGGTGGTCTCGGTTACTCTTTAAGTCTTAAAGTAAAGTGGGGCTTTATTTCGGCCAGGAAGCTCGTAGGTGAGCGTTCAAAACGTTTTGCTCTGTCCATTTCAATGCAAAGCAAGGCGATCAGGAGTTAGTTTAGAGTCCCCGGGACTGGAAAATATCCCCCAAGTTCCGAGAAATCGATCCGAAAATGGTCAAAATCACGATGCGCGTAAGGCGATCTCGGCTAGTCTTTCAGTCTTAAAGTGAAGTGGGGCTATATTTCGGCCCAGAAGCTCCAAAGTGGGCGTTCAAAAAGTTATGCTGTTCGCATTTCAGTGCAAACCAAGGCCACCCGGAGTTAGTTTAGAGTCCCCCGGACTGGAAAATATCCCAAAAGTTGCGTGAAATCGAGCTGAACTTGGTCTAACTCACGATGCGCGTGAGGCGGTCTCGGCTACTATTTCAGTCTGAAAGTGAAGTGGGATTCCAGTTCGGCCCAGAAGATACAAAGAGAGTGTTCAAAAAGCTTTCCTTTGTCCATTTCACTGAAAACCAAGGCCATCAGGAGTTAGTTTAGAGGCCGCGGAAATGGAATATATCCCCCAAGTTCCGGGAAACTGACCCGAAGTTAGTCAAAATCACGATTTGCGCAAGACGGTCTCGGCTACTCTTTCAGTCTTAAAGTAAAGTGGGGTTATATTTTGGTCCAGAAGCTCGAGAGTGAGCGTTCAAAAAGTTTCGCTGTGTCCATTTCACTGAAAACCAAGACAATCGGGAGTTAGTTTAGAGTCCCCGGGACTGGAAAATATCCCCCAAGTTCCGGCAAATCGAGCCGAAGTTGGTCAAAATCACGGTGCGCTAAAGGCGGTGTCGGCTACTCCTTCAGTCTTAAAGTACAGTGGGGCTCTATTTCGGCCCACAAGCTCAAAGCTCAAAAAAAAATTACTGTGTCTATTTCACTGCAAACCAAGGCCATCAGGAGTTAGTTTAGAGTCCCCGGGAGTGGAATGTATTTCCCAAGTTCCCGAAAATCGAGAAGACGTTGGTCAAAATCACGATGCGCGTAAGACCTTCTCGCCTACTCTTTCAGTCTTAAAGTGAAGTGGGGCTATATTTCGGCCCAGAAGCTCAAAAGTGAGCGTTAAAAAAGTTTTGCTGTATCCATTTCAATGCAAACCAAGGCTATCAGGGGTTACTTAAGAGTCCTCGGGACTGCAAAATATCCCCCAAGTTCCGGTAAATCGAGCCCAAGTTGGTCAAAATCACGATGTGCGTAAGGTGGTCTCGGCTACTCTTTCAGTCTTAAAGTGAAGTGGGGCAATATTTCGGCCCAGAAACTCGAAAGTGAGTGTTTAAAAAGTTTTGCTCTGTCACTTTCAGTGCAAACCAAGGCCATAGGAAGTTAGTTTAGAGTCCCCGGGACTGGAGAATATCCCGGAAGTCCTGGGAAATCGAGCCGAAGTTGATCAAATTCATGATGCGCGTACCGTGGTCTTGGCTACTGTGTCAGTCCTAAAGTGAAGTGTGGCTATATTTCGGCCCAGAAGCTAGAAAGTGAGCGTTAAAAAAGTTTTGTTGTGTCCATTTTACTTCAAAACAAGGCCATCAGGACTTAGTTTAGCGTCCAAGGGACTGTAAAATATCCCCAAGCTCCGGGAAATCCATTCGAAGTTGGTCAAAATCACGATGCGCGCACGCCGGTCTCGGCTACTCTTTAAGTCGTAAGTGATGTGGGACTATATTTCGGCCTAGAAGCTCGAAAGTGTGCCTTCAAAAACTTGTGCTGTGTGAATTTCACTGCAAACCATGGCCATCAGGAGTTAGTTTAGAGTCCCCGGGACTGGAAAATATTCCCCAAGTTCCAGGAAAGCGAGCAGAAGTTGCTCAAAATCACGATGCGCGTAAGGCGGTCTCGGCTACTTTTTCAGTATTAAAGTAAAGTGGGCTATATTTCGGCCTCGAAGCTTGAAGGTGAGCGTTCAAAAAGTTTTGCTGTCTCCATTTCACTGCAAAATCAAGGCCATCAAGAGTTAGTTTAGAGTCCCTGGGACTGGAAAATATCCCCCAAGTTCCGGAATATGGACCCGAAGTTGGTCAAAATCACGATGCGCGCACGCCGGTCTCGGCTACTCTTTAAGTCGTAAGTGATGTGGGACTATATTTCGGCCTAGAAGCTCGAAAGTGTGCCTTCAAAAACTTGTGCTGTGTGAATTTCACTGCAAACCATGGCCATCAGGAGTTAGTTTAGAGTCCCCGGGACTGGAAAATATTCCCCAAGTTCCAGGAAAGCGAGCAGAAGTTGCTCAAAATCACGATGCGCGTAACGCGGTCTCGGCTACTGTTTCAGTCTTAAAGTGAAGTGTGGCTATATTTAGGCCCACAAGCTCGAAAGTGAGCCTTCAAAAAGTTTTGCTGTGTCCATTTCACTGTAAACCAAGGCCATAAGGAGTTAGTTTAGAGTCCCCGGGACTGGAAAATATTCTCCAAGTTCTAGGAAATGGCGCCGAAGTTGATGAAAATTACGATGCGCGTAACGGGCTCTGGGCGATTCTTTCAGTCTTAAATTTAAGTAGGGATATATTTCGGCCCTGAAGCTCGAAGGTGAGCGTTGAGAATGTTTTGCTGTGTTCATTAAACTGCAAACCAAGCTCATCGGGAGTTAGTTTAGCGTCCCCGGGACTTTAAATTATTCGCCAACGTCCGGGAAATCCAGCAAAAGTGGCCCAAAATCACGATGCGCGTAAGGCGGTCTCGGCTACTCTTTCAGTCTTAAAATTAAGGGGGGCTATATTTCGACCTAGAAGCTCGAGACCGGGCGTGCGCTAATTTTACCTGTGTCCATTTCACTGACATCTTAGTCCATCAGGAGTTAGTTTAGAGTCCTTGGGACTGGAAAATATTTCCCAAATTCTGGCAGATCGAGCCAAAGTTTCTCAAAATCACGATGCGCGTAAGGCGGTCTCGGCTACTCTTTCAGTCTTAAAATGAAGTGGGGCTATATTTCGGCCGACAAGCTCAACACCGAGCGTGTGCTCCTTTTGCCTGTGTACATATCACTGAAAACTAAGTTCATCAGGAGTTAGCATAGAGTCCTCGGGACTGGAAAATATTGCCCGAATTCCGGCAAATCGAGCCAAAGATGCTCAGAATCACGATGCGCGTAAGGCGGTCTCGGCTACTCGTTTACTCCGAAAATGAAGTGGGGCTATATTTCGGTTCTACAAGCTCGACACCGAGCGTGCTCTCCTTTTACCTGTGTCCATTTCACTAAGAACTAAGTCCATCAGGAGATAGTTTAGAATCCTCGGGACTGGAAGCTATCCTCCAAGTTTCGGCAAATTGAGCCATACTTTCTTAAAATTACGATAAGCGTACGGCAGTTTCGTTTACTCTTTCACTCTTAAAATGAACTGGGGCTACATTTCGGCCTAGAAGCTCGACACCGAGCGTGCGCTCCTGTTACCTGTGACCATTTTACTGAAAACTAAGGCCATCAAGAGTTAGGGTAGAGTCTCCGGGACTGGAAAATATCCCCCAAGTTTTGGCAGATCGAGCCATAGTGGCTAAAAATTTCAATGCGCTTAAGGCGGTTTCGTGTACACTTTCAGTCTTAAAATAAAGTGGGGCTATATTTCGGCCTACAACCTGGAAACCTAGCGTGCGCCCCTTTTACCTGTGTCCATTTCACTAAAAACCAAATCATTCAGGAGTTAGTTTAGAGCTTCCGGGACTGGAAAATATCCCCCAAGTCCCAGGAAATCAAGCCGAAGTTCGACAAAATTACCATGCGCGTAAGGCGGTCCCGGCGACTCTTTCAGTCTGAAAGTGAAGTGGGGCTATATTTCGGCCCAGAAGCTCGAAAGTGAACGTTCAAACAATTTGGCTGTGTCCATGTCACTGAAAACCAATTAGGAATTAGGTTAGAGTGCTCGGGACTGGGAATTATCTCCCAAGTTCCGGGAAATCGAGCCGAAGTAGCCCAAAATCACGATGCGCGTAAGGCGGTCTTGGCTAGTCTTTCAGTCTTAAAGTGAAGTAGGGCTATGCCTCGGCCCAGAAGCTCAAAAGTGAGCGTTCAAAAAGTTGTGCTGTGTGCATTTCACTGCAAACCAAGGCCATCAGGAGTTAGTTTAGAGTCCCCGGTACCGGAAAATATCGCCAAAATTCTAGAAAATCGAGCGGAAGTTGCTCAAAATCACGATGCGCGTAAGGCGGTCTCGCCTACTCTTTCAGTCTTAAAGTGAAGTGGGGCTATGTTTCATCCCAGAAGCTCGAAAATAAGCGTTCAAAAAGTGTTACTGTGTTCATTTCACTGCAAACCAAGGGCATCAGGAGTTAGTTTAGACTCCTCGGGACTGGAAAATATCGCCCAAGTTCGGGCAAATCGAGCCGAATTTTGTCAAAATCACGATGCGCGTAAGGCGGTCTCGGCTACTCTTTCATTCTTAAAGTGAACTGGGGCTATATTTCGGCCCAGAAGCTAGAAAGTGAAAGTTCAAAAAGTTTTTCTGTGTCCATATCACCGCAAACCAAGCCACATCAGCAGATTGTTTACAGTGTCCGGGACATCAAAATATCCCCCAAGTCCCGGGAAATCGAGCCGAAGTTTGTCAAAATCACGATGCGCGTAAAGCAGTCTCGGCTACTCTTTTAGTCTTAAAGTGACGTGGCTGTATATTTCGGCCCAGAAGCTCGAAAGTGAGCGTTCAA